>NW_015505223.1:2429830-2450419 GCF_001515645.1 Sinocyclocheilus grahami
CATGTATCGTGATATTTTGAGTGAAAACCTCCTTCCATCAGCAAGGGCATTGAAGATGAAACGTGGCTGGGTCTTTGAGCATGACAATGATCCCAAACACACCGCCCGGGCAATGAAGGAGTGGCTTCGTAGGAAGCATTTCAAGGTCCTGGAGTGGCCTAGCTAGTCTCCAGATCTCAACCCCATAGAAAATCTTTGGAGGGAGTTGAAAATCCGTGTTGCCCAGCGACAGCCCCAAAACATTACTGCTCTAGAGGAGATCTGCATGGAGGAATGGGCCAAAATACCAGCAACAGTGTGTGAAAACCTTGTGAAGACTTACAGAAAACGTTTGACCTCTGTCATTGCCAACAAAGGGTATATAACAAAGTATTGAGATGAAATTTTGTTATTGACCAAATACTTATTTTCCACCATAATTTGCAAATACATTCTTTAAAAATCCTACAATGTGATTTTCTGGATTTTTTTTCTCATTTTGTCTCTCATAGTTGAGGTATACCTATGATGAAAATTACAGGCCTCTCTCATCTTTTTAAGTGGGAGAACTTGCACAATTGGTGGCTGACTAAATACTTTTTTGCCCCACTGTATGTCCCCACTGGATGCAACAAATGCCTCGTTTATAATGGATTTTAATGTTTATGTCTCGTCGCTCCGGCCGGACACGGCATCATCACAATATGGTAAGGAGTGTAACATTTCCGTCACACGCTTGAGGTATTCGGCCAATCACAATGCACTGGATAGCTGGCCAATCACAGCACACCTCGCTTTTCAGACCGATGAGCTTAGTAAAAATCGAGGCGTTTCAGAAAGGCGGGGCATAGAGGAGAAACAATAATGTACAGTATGTGGAAAATAATGTTTTTTTAACCTTAAACTGCATAAACACATTGCATTACACCAAATACACAAAACAATGTTCTTTTAAGCAACATCATATGACCCCTTTAAGAAGGCCGCAGGTTAGTAGAACAAGAGTGTTGCTCAAAACTCCCTGGTGCATCACTGGTCAACTGCCTGACTAAATTACTTTCCTTATTATTGTCAAAGCGCATTCAAAAAATGCTTTACGCATGCACCCACATTTCCTGACACTGGCCTCACATCTCACTTCAGAAGCTGACCTTTGACTACCAAACCTTTTGCTGAGTTATTCTGGCGCTCATGGTTTGACGTGCCAAACAAATAAGAAATAAGGATGTCTTCTACACCTGTCCCTACTTTACAAGAAGAACTGCTGATTCATAAATTTCCTGCGGTTGTCAGACACACGTGTAGTTTCGGTGTGTGAAAATCGGAGGTTCTGTGGTTCATGTTCATTGTTTGCACATCACAATCAATATTTGCAACACACAATGCGTTCGTTATGAAACTGTGCAACAAAGATACTATCAGAATTCATTCATAGCTTGCATACGTTGCATTGAAGAAGCGACATGCTTTTAATGGGTAGGCTGTTGGTTTGCTTCCCTACCTCAACCTGATGTCAGGATTTCCTGTCACAGAGTGCAGCGCAAACAAGCCATTTCCCACAAACTATGCTATCTCTTCTGTTTGCTTACTCATAATCATAACACTTGTGCTTTTAACACATTGCTGTGCTTTCACAACAGGGATGGATTAGAATGGAGAACGCAACTTACTGAAATGACTCACTGCCAAGCACCTCTGGGGTTTTGGTATGCATTGTTGGCTCTGTGGACTTTTAGAAAATAACTTTCATACTTGTGCTAGTTTATTTAAGTTGTCCTCTGACGATGTCCAACAGCAGACATTCACGCATCACGTACTTTTGGCAATATTTCCAATGTCACATCAATATGTATCATCTATTGACACAGAGGGATGTAACCTGTGTAAAAAATATTTTTTAAATATAATTAAAATATAATAAAAATGAAAAAGGTAAGTTTAATAAAAAATAAATATGGTTCAGTAAAATTTACTGTGAGTGATATAACCTGTGTAAAAATAATTTACACAAAATAAATATTGAAATAATTTTTTTGTAGATGACCATAATTTTAATATTTTTTTCTTAAATTATTATTTGTTATATATATATATATATAACAATAGTATCTTATGCATAAAGACGACTTAAATACAGTGGAAATAAATGGTAAAACAAAAATCTGTGTAAAGATGGAGTTACACAAATTAAATATTGAAATAAATGAAATAGATTAGTGAAATTTTATTTTATTTAAAAAAAATATTTTATGATGGTTTTTCATATTGTAACTGATGAAACTGTAACAAAATCTATGCATAAAAAAAGACAATGAAAATAAAATGGAAATAAATTTAAAATCAAAATCAAGTAATTACTCAGTAAGTTACAACGGAAAACCAGGTTTCCTGAACCAATCCCACAACAAACAGACTGTGGCTTACAGAAGACTTTGTTCCACGCTCAGAAAAAGAAAGCAGCAGACACTTCACAGTTCAAATGAGCAGTGCAATATCGACGTGGGAGTACAGCAACCTTCAAAACCGCCATAGAGGGCATGATCAATATTTAATCAGCTCCTAAAGAGATACAGTGGGTACGGAAAGTATTCAGACCCCCTTAAATTTTTCACTCTGTTATATTGCAGCCATTTGCTAAAATCATTTAAGTTAATGTTTTTTTCCTCATTAATGTACACACAGCACCCCATATTGACAGAAAAACACAGAATTGTTGACATTTTTGCAGATTTATTAAAAAAGAAAAACTGAAATATCACATGGTCCTAAGTATTCAGACCCTTTGCTCAGTATTTAGTAGAAGCACCCTTTTGAACTAATACAGCCATGAGCTGTGATTTCTTAAATCGGTTAACACCTGTATTGATCCACCGCTGGAGGCTTTCCCAGCCTCGTTAATCTTAAACTGCTTTCTGTGCTGGTGGTCTATCACTATATAATGGATGTTCTGGCAAGGAGAACCCCAGTTTGGTATTGACTACACTGTAGTTTGCACAGTTGACAGCGTATGAAATTCCTGTAAAGGGAAATATGTAAATCAAAGCAATACATAGTAAAAAAAAAAGAAAAAAAGAAAAATAATTTAAACAGGTAGATTCCTCTTGCGTGATACCAGGGCATTTCTAGTTCACTCAAATAGATTTTTAGCCCATTTTACTGTCCACCAGGTGAAAAAAACAAATCTCAAGTTAAAATGCTTTTAAAGGAATAGTTCACCAAATAATGAAAATTTGCAAAAAATATTAATGCATAAAAGACTTGTATTTTTAGCTGGAAGCAATGATTTGATGTTAAAACTGACTTGATGGATTTGTTTCTTAATTGCTGGACTGGAGTGGTGTAGATTACTGTGATGTTTTTATCAGCTGTTTGGACTCTGACGGCACCCATTCACTGCAGAGCATCCATTGCTGAGCAAGTGATGCAATGCTAAAATAATAGCATGCATAACAGAAAATAATATAGACAACTGTGAATAATACTGTGCTTTATAAAAGTGGATATACAAAATTTTACAATGACAACTCATTTACAAGTTTAAAAAAACATACAAAAATAACTATATACATTCCCGTATTCCAACAAAATATTTGGCGATATACTTGGCAATGCAATATATACAAAATGTTGATTCGCCATTGTTATATCTTTAGATATATACCCCCGGTTTCACAGACGAGGCTTAAGCCTAGTCTTAGACTAAAATGTAAATCTGAGCTGTTTCAGCTGAAAGAAACTTGCACTGACTGATGTTAAAACATGTCAGTGCCTTAGTTTTGTCTTAAGATGCACACCAGAAATGCTTTTTTCTAAGACATGTTTATAAAAATGACTTAAATGTCCTAATTGAACTATGACTTAATCCTGGCTTAGACTAAGCCCTGTCTATGAAACCGGGCCATAATATCTAAAAGTGTTGGACAACCTGTGCTGTAACAGAAGGCTCTACTTATTTTTCATTCATCTCATGTAATCCCACAAAACTCATTCACCAAGTCTATAAATGATATGACAAAATATAAACAGTGAAACACCTTATAAATGTGCAAGGCAGGTAGAGAAAATAACAACCACTGGGTGGCGCTAGCTTCTTATCTGTATATAGAAATCGAAATATCATTAATTTAGTCTCAACCAGGGAGGTGTAAAAACTTTTTACTTGTCAAATGTCAAAGACCATTACTGAATAGAGATAGAAATCATAAAACGTTATAAATGAAATTTCACTTATTGCACTAGTGGTCGACCAATATATCAACAAGGCCAATATTTGATATTTTTAAATGATCAGTATTGTTGACTTCATCTGCTTGGTGAGTTTTGCACAATAGATTTTCGGCATAAAATCTGATGATGCAAATTATTACTTTTTTTAGGTGGGCAGCAATTGTGTGTGTGTGTGTGTAAATTACTATTAACAAATGATGTGAAACTAAATCAGCCTTTAGCCATCTTGCTCTTTAGACACCAGCATCGGATGGCAAAAAAACACTAATTAGCGCTTTAGTAATATGTGAGCTTACATATACATTTATTTTACATGTCAGACTTAGTTCACCCAAAAATTAAAATTTGCCGAAAATGGATTCACCCTCAGGCCATCAAAGATATAAAGGAGTTTGTTTCCTCATCTGACCACATTTGGAGAAATTTAGCATTACATCACTTGCTCACCAATGGATCAACTGCAGTCGCTTCTGGCCAAAATACGAGCATAATTCATAAAAACACTTCCTCCCTCCAATGAAAAAGTCCATCCCTGCTGTCCTCTCACATTAAAATCCATTTGTTTACAATTGTTTTTGCTTTGTAAATGGTGCTTAATCTGTGCATATTTCTCTCCTGATTCAGACTAAATGACTTTTTCACTGAAAAAGCAATTTTATGGATAGAGGACTCATATTTTAGCCATAAGAAACATTTTTAAAGTTAAAAATGTGGATGGATTTGCTTCACAGCTTTTTGCTTCACAAGATGGTAACTGGTGGTGTGGATTATTGTGATGTTTTTATCAGCTGTTTGGACTCTCATTCTGACGGCACCCATTCACTGCAGAGGATCCATTGCTGAGCAAGTGATTTAATGTTTCATTTCTCTATATCTGTTCCCATCAAAAAACAAAATAATACTGTGCTTTATAAAAGTGGATATACAAAATTTTACAATGACAACTCATTTACAAGTTTAAAAAAACATACAAAAATAACTATATACATTCCCGTATTCCAACAAAATATTTGGCGATATACTTGGCAATGCAATATATACAAAATGTTGATTCGCCATTGTTATATCTTTAGATATATACCCCCGGTTTCACAGACGAGGCTTAAGCCTAGTCTTAGACTAAAATGTAAATCTGAGCTGTTTCAGCTGAAAGAAACTTGCACTGACTGATCTTAAAACATGTCAGTGCCTTAGTTTTGTCTTAAGATGCACACCAGAAATGCTTTTTTCTAAGACATGTTTATAAAAAATGACTTAAATGTCCTAATTGAACTATGACTTAATCCTGGCTTAGACTAAGCCCTGTCTATGAAACCGGGCCATAATATCTAAAAGTGTTGGACAACCTGTGCTGTAACAGAAGGCTCTACTTATTTTTCATTCATCTCATGTAATCCCACAAAACTCATTCACCAAGTCTATAAATGATATGACAAAATATAAACAGTGAAACACCTTATAAATGTGCAAGGCAGGTAGAGAAAATAACAACCACTGGGTGGCGCTAGCTTCTTATCTGTATATAGAAATCGAAATATCATTAATTTAGTCTCAACCAGGGAGGTGTAAAAACTTTTTACTTGTCAAATGTCAAAGACCATTACTGAATAGAGATAGAAATCATAAAACGTTATAAATGAAATTTCACTTATTGCACTAGTGGTCGACCAATATATCAACAAGGCCAATATTTGATATTTTTAAATGATCAGTATTGTTGACTTCATCTGCTTGGTGAGTTTTGCACAATAGATTTTCGGCATAAAATCTGATGATGCAAATTATTACTTTTTTTAGGTGGGCAGCAATTGTGTGTGTGTGTGTGTAAATTACTATTAACAAATGATGTGAAACTAAATCAGCCTTTAGCCATCTTGCTCTTTAGACACCAGCATCGGATGGCAAAAAAACACTAATTAGCGCTTTAGTAATATGTGAGCTTACATATACATTTATTTTACATGTCAGACTTCCATATTAAAGGAATAGTTCACCCAAAAATTAAAATTTGCCGAAAATGGATTCACCCTCAGGCCATCAAAGATATAAAGGAGTTTGTTTCCTCATCTGACCACATTTGGAGAAATTTAGCATTACATCACTTGCTCACCAATGGATCAACTGCAGTCGCTTCTGGCCAAAATACGAGCATAATTCATAAAAACACTTCCTCCCTCCAATGAAAAAGTCCATCCCTGCTGTCCTCTCACATTAAAATCCATTTGTTTACAATTGTTTTTGCTTTGTAAATGGTGCTTAATCTGTGCATATTTCTCTCCTGATTCAGACTAAATGACTTTTTCACTGAAAAAGCAATTTTATGGATAGAGGACTCATATTTTAGCCATAAGAAACATTTTTAAAGTTAAAAATGTGGATGGATTTGCTTCACAGCTTTTTGCTTCACAAGATGGTAACTGGTGGTGTGGATTATTGTGATGTTTTTATCAGCTGTTTGGACTCTCATTCTGACGGCACCCATTCACTGCAGAGGATCCATTGCTGAGCAAGTGATTTAATGTTTCATTTCTCTATATCTGTTCCCATCAAAAAACAAACTCATCTACATCTTGGATGGCCTGAGGGTGAGTACATTTTCAGTTTTGGGTAATTTATTCCTTTTTATTTTAAAAATAATGCAACAAATGTCTTCTTTATCTGTTTTTTGATGGGAAGGGAAGTCGTGGCCTAATGGTTAGAGAGTCGGACTCATAACCCAAAGGTTGTGGGTTCGAGTCTCGTACCGGCAGGGATTGTAGGGGGGGGAGTGAATGTACAGTGCTCTCTCCCACCTTCAATACCACGACTGAGGTGCCCTTGAGCAAGGCACCGAACCCCCAACTGCTCCCCGGGCTGCCCACTGCTCCGGGTGTGTGTTCACGGTTTGTGTGTGTTCACTGCTGTGTGTGTGCACTTTGGATGGGTAAATGCAGAGCACTAATTCTGAGTATGGGTCACCATACTTGGCCACATGTCACTTCACTCACTTAACATTACACTGCATTTAGGAATTTGCAAATGTGTTTATCTAAACGTATAACATTTGATCAGTAAAACATCCAATCAGAAGGCACACGGGCTGCTCTCCTGCACTGACCGCAGAGCTTCCTTGCCGTCCTCTTGCTGGCAGGATATACAGACCTCTTCTTGAGAAAGCGGCACCGGAGCTTCAACATGGGGTGTTTGTGCAGATGTGTTGAGAGGGATGGAGCAGGACGCTGCGGTCGGGTTCAGCTGGCAGTTGAAGGTGGCCGTGATGCTGAGATTGACCATGGGGCTGGAGACAGACGGTGGCTCCGGTATGGACTCCTGACTCGTGCGCTCCAGCCAGTCAGCGCTGCTGTGACTTGAGTCTGGCTGACTCTGGCTGTCCGATGAAGTCATGGACGGCTCCTTCTGGCACCTGTCGACGGGTAACAGACGCTGATAATCAGGTGTGCTGCTTGCCGAGGCGTCCTGTTCTAGCTGAAGAGAACAAGAGACGGGAAAGCGATGAAATGAATATGCCAAAATGAAATGTATGAATGAAATGCATTTAATAATTTGTGACTTTTCAGTGCGTTAAATCTCTTTTTTTGGCAACCTGCTTAAAGGGATAGTTCACCCAAAAATGAAAATTTGATGTTTATCTGCTTACTCCCAGGGCATCCAAGATGTAGGTGACTTTGTTGCAGTCTGTCAGTCATATAATGACAGTCAATGGGTCCCAGAGCTTTGAGAGTTCAAAAAACATACACAGACAAAACCAAATTAAACCCTGCGGCTCGTGACGATATTAAAAACATTAAGTACACAATTATTGTCTTTTTTTTTTATGAAAATACTTTTTTGATTCAAATCAAAGTTTGTAATATTGTGATTCATTGCATAGCTGGTTGGTTTGTTTTATTGCATATAACTGTTTAACAAACACTTTTAAAAAATCCTTTTGGGAAAAATACTTCCGGAATCAAAGCTGTTGAAAAAGTGGGCGGACAGTGTTGCACTCTATTAAATGTCACTTTGTAATAGTTTATTCTGATTGGTTGATTCAAACATCTTTGCATGGTTTCCATGGTAACACCTTGGTACTTCTATATGGGTTGTAAACTAAATTCTAGTAGCATGGCCTCATATTTACCAGTGAAGTAGATCATGTCATCTTGACCCACTGGTGTGCTTGATATCGCTCTACTCGATGGAGCTAGAGATGAGGTGGTGGTGGTGTTCATGCGCTGCATTTCCTGCGTTTGGCCCCTAAAATTACTCGGTTTTGGGCGAGTAGGCTTGGGTGCACTCTGAAGAGGAGCCTTTGTTGTTGTTGCTGTTGATGGTGGTATCATCTCACACAGTGTGTCAACTGTAGAGTTGCCGGATCTTAAAACTGACCTGCCTTCACATCTAACAGAGAAAAAGACAAATAAGCCATATGCATGTGTGTGTATTTGTAAGTAATGAGTCTTTCTTTCCATTTGCATCTTACTGTGTGTGTGGTTTACACCGATCAGTATTACTGCGGTTTGAAAACATTCCAGACGGACACGGCATACACTTGACATCAGATGAAATTGATCCTGCATTCACAAACACACCACAATGATGATAGCATGTATAACTGGCCTATTAAAACAAATGTTCAAATAATGCATCAAATGACTTGATGTATTTGACTGGATAATTTGATGTATTTCCCAATGAAAATGCAAGTTTGGGGCACGGAGATATATTTTTAAATAGCCAATAATTGGACATCATTTCCTATTTGTGACCCTGGACCACAAAACCAGTCATAAGGGTCCATTTTTTGAAATTGAGATTTATAATTCATCTGAAAAAATATTTTTTTTGTGATAGGACAATATTTGTGCAAAAAAATCTAAATATTGAGAAAATCGCCTTTAAAGTTGTCCAAATGAAGTTCTTAGCAATGCATATTACTAATCAAAAATTAAGTTTTGATATATTTACGGTACGAAATTTACAAAATATCTTCATGGAACATGATCTTTAATATCCTAATGATTTTTGGCATGAAAGAAAATTCATTGGCATGAATTTTTTGGCTACTGCTAAAAATAAACCCAAGCGACTTTATTAAAAACATTAAGTACACAATTATTGTCTTTTTTTTATTTTTATGAAAATACTTTTTTGCTTCAAATCAAACTTTGTAATATTGTGATTCATTGCATAGCTGGTTGGTTTGTTTTATTGCATATAACTGTTTAACAAACACTTTTAAAAAATCCTTTTGGGAAAAATACTTCCGGAATCAAAGCTGTTGAAAAAGTGGGCGGACAGTGTTGCACTCTATTAAATGTCACTTTGTAATACTTTATTCTGATTGGTTGATTCAAACATCTTTGCATGGTTTCCATGGTAACACCTTGGTAATTCTATATGGGTTGTAAACTAAATTCTAGTAGCATGGCCTCATATTTACCAGTGAAGTAGATCATGTCATCTTGACCCACTGGTGTGCTTGATATCGCTCTACTCGATGGAGCTAGAGATGAGGTGGTGGTGGTGTTCATGCGCTGCATTTCCTGCGTTTGGCCCCTAAAATTACTCGGTTTTGGGCGAGTAGGCTTGGGTGCACTCTGAAGAGGAGCCTTTGTTGTTGTTGCTGTTGATGGTGGTATCATCTCACACAGTGTGTCAACTGTAGAGTTGCCGGATCTTAAAACTGACCTGCCTTCACATCTAACAGAGAAAAAGACAAATAAGCCATATGCATGTGTGTGTATTTGTAAGTAATGAGTCTTTCTTTCCATTTGCATCTTACTGTGTGTGTGGTTTACACCGATCAGTATTACTGCGGTTTGAAAACATTCCAGACGGACACGGCATACACTTGACATCAGATGAAATTGATCCTGCATTCACAAACACACCACAATGATGATAGCATGTATAACTGGCCTATTAAAACAAATGTTCAAATAATGCATCAAATGACTTGATGTATTTGACTGGATAATTTGATGTATTTCCCAATGAAAATGCAAGTTTGGGGCACGGAGATATATTTTTAAATAGCCAATAATTGGACATCATTTCCTATTTGTGACCCTGGACCACAAAACCAGTCATAAGGGTCCATTTTTTGAAATTGAGATTTATAATTCATCTGAAAAAATATTTTTTTTGTGATAGGACAATATTTGTGCAAAAAAATCTAAATATTGAGAAAATCGCCTTTAAAGTTGTCCAAATGAAGTTCTTAGCAATGCATATTACTAATCAAAAATTAAGTTTTGATATATTTACGGTACGAAATTTACAAAATATCTTCATGGAACATGATCTTTAATATCCTAATGATTTTTGGCATGAAAGAAAATTCATTGGCATGAATTTTTTGGCTACTGCTAAAAATAAACCCAAGCGACTTAAGACTGGTTTTGTGGTCCAGGGTCACATTTGTGGAGTGTAGATAGTAAGGGGAGGGGTATTTGAATACTAGAGAGCATTTTATTGGAAAAAAGTTCAATGAGTCATCAATATTTTTTTCCCAGAAGAAGATACTTTCGTCATTTGAATTTTGTCAACTTTTACTTGTTTAGATGCGTTTAAAGCTAACAGGCATAGGCTAAAAGCTACACAACTCCAATTCTGACCACACATTTCTAAGTGTTTGTGTACAGTAGCTAGATTATTTTGCCTCTTACCTTCTTTGATGACATATTCACCAGGTTTGCAGGATCTATATTTTCTACATTCCTCACATTCTTTATTGAAATTACGCTTAGAACATAACATCCCGGGCTTGCAAACACAAACAGCTTTGGTATCAGCAGAGCAATTTGTGCCATACATCAGTCCTTTCACTAACAAGAAGAAATGGACAGCAACATGTTAAGTCTTTTAAAAATTCAATGGAAAAAGGCAATATTATAATAATACAAGTAAAAGGTTCCATTTGTTAACATTAGTTAACATGAACTAAGGATGAAAATACTTCTAAAGCATTTATTCATCTTAGTTCATGTTAATTTCAACATAATATATTATTAAATGGACCTAAATTAAACTAATAATGAACAGTTATATTTTTATAAACTAACAAAGATGAATAAAAACTGTAACAAAAGTATTGCTCATTGTTAATGCATTAACTAACATTAACTAATGGGATGTTATTGTAAACTGTTACTGTAAATTCATAAGAGACTGTGATATAAAACTACATGGTAAAACAAATCAGCATGTTTATGTTTAATCTGTACATTTATATTTTATAATACAATTTGGATTGAATTTTCTAAATGGAATATTTTATACATACTGTAGCTTTGTGTGAGGAACAGTCAGAAATTGAACCCTTTTCTCCTCTACATGTTCATATTCAGATTGCACAAATGAGGTTTAAACAGAAGACTACAGATTATACTTGAAATATAGTGCAAGTCATATGGTGAATATATATATATATTTTTTGTAGCCTCTGGTCACCATTCACTTTCATTGAAAAGAAAAGTGTGCTAAACTTCTCATTTTGTGGTTTATTGAAGAATTAAACTCGTAAGGGTTTGTAAGGGCAAGAGTGTAAGTAAATTATGACTGAATTTAATTTCTTTAAGACATATACAAATTCCAGATTAATACTGAAACAAGACTTTGTCATTGTGGAGTGCTTCGTTAAAAGAGCCAACTTACCATCTTTACACTTTGGACAAGAAAAACAGTTGGAAAAATGGTTCATGTTTTCAGAGTACTGTCCATCTTGGCAGGGTTCACAGATGGTGTCCGAATTACTAGTGCACATAACCGCCTGATGAGTCCCTAGAATAAATATAAACGATTCAGAACTTGGAATTGCTTCTAAACATCACAAAAACAGTGATAGTTTGGTCTCGTAAACCAACAAGTAATGAGTTTATGAACACAAATGTTTACATAACAAATGTTCAAATAATGCATCAAATGACTTGATGTATTTGACTGGATAATTTGATGTATTTCCCAATGAAAATGCAAGTTTGGGGCACGGAGATATATTTTTAAATAGCCAATAATTGGACATCATTTCCTATTTGTGACCCTGGACCACAAAACCAGTCATAAGGGTCCATTTTTTGAAATTGAGATTTATAATTCATCTGAAAAAATATTTTTTTTGTGATAGGACAATATTTGTGCAAAAAAATCTAAATATTGAGAAAATCGCCTTTAAAGTTGTCCAAATGAAGTTCTTAGCAATGCATATTACTAATCAAAAATTAAGTTTTGATATATTTACGGTACGAAATTTACAAAATATCTTCATGGAACATGATCTTTAATATCCTAATGATTTTTGGCATGAAAGAAAATTCATTGGCATGAATTTTTTGGCTACTGCTAAAAATAAACCCAAGCGACTTAAGACTGGTTTTGTGGTCCAGGGTCACATTTGTGGTTATAGTAAGTGTAGATATTAAGGGGAGGGGCATTTGAATACTAGAGAGCATTTTATTGGACAAAAGTTCAATGAGTCATCAATATTTTTTTCCCAGAAGAAGATACTTTCGTCATTTGAATTTTGTCAACTTTTACTTGTTTAGATGCGTTTAAAGCTAACAGGCATAGGCTAAAAGCTACACAACTCCAATTCTGACCACACATTTCTAAGTGTTTGTGTACAGTAGCTAGATTATTTTGCCTCTTACCTTCTTTGATGACATATTCACCAGGTTTGCAGGATCTATATTTTCTACATTCCTCACATTCTTTATTGAAATTACGCTTAGAACATAACATCCCGGGCTTGCAAACACAAACAGCTTTGGTATCAGCAGAGCAATTTGTGCCATACATCAGTCCTTTCACTAACAAGAAGAAATGGACAGCAACATGTTAAGTCTTTTAAAAATTCAATGGAAAAAGGCAATATTATAATAATACAAGTAAAAGGTTCCATTTGTTAACATTAGTTAACATGAACTAAGGATGAAAATACTTCTAAAGCATTTATTCATCTTAGTTCATGTTAATTTCAACATAATATATTATTAAATGGACCTAAATTAAACTAATAATGAACAGTTATATTTTTATAAACTAACAAAGATGAATAAAAACTGTAACAAAAGTATTGCTCATTGTTAATGCATTAACTAACATTAACTAATGGGATGTTATTGTAAACTGTTACTGTAAATTCATAAGAGACTGTGATATAAAACTACATGGTAAAACAAATCAGCATGTTTATGTTTAATCTGTACATTTATATTTTATAATACAATTTGGATTGAATTTTCTAAATGGAATATTTTATACATACTGTAGCTTTGTGTGAGGAACAGTCAGAAATTGAACCCTTTTCTCCTCTACATGTTCATATTCAGATTGCACAAATGAGGTTTAAACAGAAGACTACAGATTATACTTGAAATATAGTGCAAGTCATATGGTGAATATATATATATATTTTTTGTAGCCTCTGGTCACCATTCACTTTCATTGAAAAGAAAAGTGTGCTAAACTTCTCATTTTGTGGTTTATTGAAGAATTAAACTCGTAAGGGTTTGTAAGGGCAAGAGTGTAAGTAAATTATGACTGAATTTAATTTCTTTAAGACATATACAAATTCCAGATTAATACTGAAACAAGACTTTGTCATTGTGGAGTGCTTCGTTAAAAGAGCCAACTTACCATCTTTACACTTTGGACAAGAAAAACAGTTGGAAAAATGGTTCATGTTTTCAGAGTACTGTCCATCTTGGCAGGGTTCACAGATGGTGTCCGAATTACTAGTGCACATAACCGCCTGATGAGTCCCTAGAATAAATATAAACGATTCAGAACTTGGAATTGCTTCTAAACATCACAAAAACAGTGATAGTTTGGTCTCGTAAACCAACAAGTAATGAGTTTATGAACACAAATGTTTACATTCTCTCCCACGCTCCCCTTGGTTTATGACATACCTGGTTTGCATCTACTGCAGCACAATCCCAGGTTTTTGGCGTAATATTCAAAGGCTGTATTACATGGTCCAGATGATCTATATGGCGGAGGTGTCTGTGAAAACAAAGAGGGAAAAGCCAAAAATATCAGTGACATTTTCCTTGGATTCTCAGGAACAGATACTTGTCTTGTGAACGAAACACTACCCACCACTTCCTCATAGTCACAATATATGTCTTCTCTTTAAATCTTTTCTCAGGGATGCTAATGCTGCTACAAGGCTATTTAGCGTAGGACAGTTTATTTAGCGCAGGCGTTTGCACAAGGTTCACAGACATGAAATATGTCAAAAACAGACAAAGCAAGCACAAATATCCATTTGCACTGAAAACGCTGATGTGATAGTTTCAGATCTGCACTTGTCAGCTACAACAAAGAAGCTCAGTAACAAGTGACAGACTTGGATGATATTTAGTCATTTGGCAGTTTAACAGAAACATTCCCTTTCGTGTCAGCAAGAAGCTACTCATTTCTGTGCATTGCTTTTTTTTTTTTTTCAACAACAATTTTGAAAAATAAGCTTTTGTAAAATAATATCTGAAAAAATTTAATTGTTATATAAATCTTAGCATAATAGCAGTCAACAGCAATCCTGATCACTACCCTATCGCCACTAATTTGACACATTCAGATCTGCGATACCATTTGGGTTTTTCCATGCTGTTGCTGATGTAAATATAGGGAAATGGGACATACAGAGTTTTCCTGATATAAAACACTTATGTTGGCACAATATTTACTCATCTGAAAATGTTAAAGGGGTCATATGATGCGATTTCAATTTTTCCTTTCTCTTCGGAGTGTTACAAGCTCTTGGTGCATAAAGAAGATCTGTAAAGTTGCAAAGACTAAAGTCTCAAATCCAAAGAGATATTCTTTATAAAAGTTAAGAGTCAGCCACACCCTCCTAAAACGGCTCGTTCTAACACGCCCCCACATGTCTACCTCACTATGTGGGAAGATTTGCATAACGCCGCCCAAATGTTCACGCAAAGAAAGAAGGCATAACTTTTAGTCTCACTGTAGTATTGTTGCCGCCGCCGCCATGTTGTAAATACGCTGTGTGCATCACAGTATGTTAAGGGGCGTAACATTTCCATCTCACGCTTGAGGTATTCGGCCAATCACAACGCATTGGATAGCTGGCCAATCACAGCACACCTCGCTTTTTCAGACCGATGAGCTTTGTAAAAATTGATGCGTTTCAGAAAGGCGGGGCATAGAGGAGAAACGATAATGTACAGTATGTGGAAAATAATGTGTTTTTTTTACTTTAAACCGCATAAACACATTACACCAAATACACAAAATAATGTTCTTTTTAGCAACATCATATGACCCCTTTAATGCAAATTTGCATTATCACATTGTCAAGCTGGTCAGTAGGATTCGGAAATGACAGAATGAAGAGTAACTGACATCATATTCGACTGTCCTTTAACCTACGCAGTGAAGAGGTGGACCACACGCATGGTATTTCTGCAGTGGAAACTGATGTGAACCGATACGAATAGCCAAAATGGGCCAAGGGCAATGGAGAGTGGCAAAGAATAAAGACTGATATTTTTTACCTCTAATGACCTTCTGACCACTATACCGAGTCTATCCTGACAGATTTGCATGCATACAGAGACTCTGCGGTGTCCATGTGCGGTAAGTGTCCATGCAGAACTCCAAATGAATGTAAACATGATCAACACTGACAGAAGGGGAGGAAGGCGGAGCGGAGGAGATCAAAAGCAGAAGTGAAATCAGAAGGAAATGACTGTTAACTAGCTAAATAATAACGTGCAAATTAGTGAGGGAGAAATAATAATGACTGGGAAACTCGGATCGGGAAACCAGAAAAACTCTTCAGAGGAAAAGCAAAGGGACTTTTGCAAAATGTTGGGAACTTTTTGACTGCTCTAAAAGTCCAGCTTGAATTTGTTTATCTGTTTGCAGAACTTGCCACAGATCAAATTTGCCAAGAGGTCATTTATGATATTAAATGATATGAATAGCATATTTGTGTGGAAGGAATAAAAAAATAAAAGAAAGGTAGTTGTGACTTTTTAATCGGAATTGCACGTTTACATCTCTCAGTTCTGAGTTTTTATCTCAGAATTGAGTGATATAAAGTCCGTATTGCAGGATATGAACTCTTCTCGCAATTTTGACTTCTTTTCTCAGAATTGTGATATAACATCACAATTGCGAGATATAAAGTTCTGAGGACAAAAAAAAACAGACTATAAAGTTACAAAGTCAGAACTTTCTGTTATAAAGTCAGAATTCTGAGTTTATATCACATAATTCTGAGAAACAATTGCAAGAAAAAGTCAGAATTTTGAGATAAAAAGTCAGAAATTGCTTCCATATTTGAAATAGAGTCTAGTAGAATTTTTATATATACATATATATATACACTGTATATATATATTTTTTAGACTGTTTGATATCCACTAAAGTGAATCTTACAAAACCTATCCAGGTCACATTTACCTCAGAATCTATGTAAAAAAAAAAATTATGTTTAAAGAAATTATTATGTTTATGCATGTTTATTAAAATTATGCATATTTTTTTGCAGCAGTCAAGAGTAAATGTTTATTTGCAGTGAGTTCCCATGGAAACAAGTGTTTTGATGCAGTCAAATTTAACATTAAATCACTACAAATCACATTTGACATTCAAAGGCTTAGGATTTCCCATGACTCCCAGTGCGAACCCTCAAATGGTTAAAGATGGATTCAGCATAATCCCTCATAGATTGTTCAATCCGTATCAGCACTATTACTGATCTCTGAATCTAAAAAGGAAGTTGCTGGAGAATTGCGCTTTCCGCCGCAGACCAAAATGCACAGAATGATTTAAGAGTTGTCGTAATCGAAAGACACACTCACTTTATATGGTGGGTTCTTACAAATGACTCATTTATAATTGACTAGAAGAAACTGTCTGAGATGAAAGGGCTACCATTAAAGACGACTTCAAATACAAATTTCAGCTTATGAAAATAATTTCTGCAAGAAATGCACATCCTGATATAATCGAACAGATTAGACGTTACGAAAAATGACTGCATCATCTCTAAAACCACTGACGTCTTCTCAAACGCTCAAGATGTTAAGAGGAAATTGCTGAGGTGTGTTACTGGGAAACAACCCACATATACAGGCCAGCAGACTTCCTCCATGCAACAGTGTGCTTTACTGAAGAACAGAGCCTTTCTCTGAGCAGATTACACCAACACGCCCAAACACATTTACACACTGAATGCCAAAAGCACACATGTATTTCTTGTTAAAAATGCATGCAGCCTACCAAGATCATTCAGTAATCTGTACATGAATCTTTTTATTATTTAAGCAACTGCACGCTCTTTGTTCTGAGCTTCAGCACGTTTCTCAGTCACAGCAGGTTTATTTCCCCATGACTTATAGATCATGTAAGTGGTATTACAACAAGTAGAGCAAGTGGAACCTGAGGCGTAACTTTTTAAAGAGTTGACTAAAGGGACAGAAACACAGAAAACAAGGCTGCTTAACAACACTTCATTTACATGCTCGCTTGATATGTGGTAAAGTATGCAGATGTGTTCTAGTTAAACTGCATTATACGTGAACTCCCCACCTTCTCAATCTAGACCACAAGAAAAACTAGCTAGAAAAACGACTTGACATTACTGGATCCTTACTTTCTTGACAGCACTTGCGTGATGCCCAGAGATGCTGCACACTAGGTTATGATGGCTAAAACTGCGGTCTTTAGGGTTCATTGGGTTTTTCCTCTCGCTTATGTCAAATTATACTATATATGTAAGTACTGTAGGTGAATAGGCTTCGCCTATGCCCAAAATGTTGCCTAAATAGGCAGCACACTATGTTTCAAGATAGCTACACATACAAATAAAGGTTCTTTATTGGCATCAAAGGTTCCATAAAGAACATCCACAGAATCTTTCCATTCCACAAAAGGTTCCACAAAACTTTAAATTGTAAAAAAGTTCTACAAACTAAGAAAAAATCCCATGCCCGATCATTGCACACTTTGTTTTGCCAAAGACACTCAAAATGCTGTCTATGTAGGCAGTATATTATGCCATCTAGGTAGGCAGGTCATTCGGTTTTTCCCAAAAATATCATCTAGATTGGCAGATTGCTGGGCATTTTGCATATGCCCATTATGACAATACAGTCTATGTAGAGTGGTGCTTATGCCCAAGATGCCCAATGCTGTCTAACTAGGCAGCACACCATGTTTTAAGATACTTATGATGCTAAAAATTGCAGTTTGGTGTAGCAGTTCACTTGTTTTGCCTATATTGTGTTCAAAAATGCTGTGTAGGCACACTAGCTGTGAGATTCGTATGACGCCCAGCTCATTTTGGTTTGCCAAAGACAACCAGAAATGCTGTCTATGTAGGCCGTATATTATATTTGATGATGCCCATGCCATCTAGGTAGGCAGGTCATTTGGATTTTCATGTCGACCACCGTTCTCAAAAAAACCACACGAGCTTGCTGGGTCTAAGTAGAGTGGTGTTCATGCCCAAGATGCCCGAAATGTTTTCTAAATAGTCAGCACACTATTTTTTTTAAAGATACCCATGATGCTCAAGAGTGCAGTTTGGGTAGGTGACTCACTTTGTCAATGTTGTGCCCAAAAAATGCTGTGTGGGCACATTATTTGTGAAATAATTATGATGCCCAGCTCAATTTGTTTTGCCACACACTCAAAAATGCTGTCTATGCAGGAAGTTACTTTATGCTTTATGATCCCAAATATGCTGTACAGGAAGGCAGGTCACTAGATTTTCCATCATTCCCAACAAATATGATTTAAGTAGCTGTCCAAGATGCCCAAAACCATAAATATGCATCACGCTACGTTTTAAGTGGTCTATAATGCCTATATAAGATGTCAATACATGTAGTTCATTAGGTCACGATGACGGTGACACCCACAATGTTGTCTACGTAGGCAGCACACTAGGTTTCGCATATGTCCAATAATGCAGTCTAGGTAGAAAGTGCCCTAAAGTAGCCTATGCACGTGATATGCTTAACAGCAGGCAGCTCGCTATGATTTGAGACACCAGCCAAGCACGCAACCTCTGCTGGAAATTCCAGCAGCGCAAGAACAGAACAAAAGTGAAAATAAATATATCTTTCATTTCTACGACATTTAGAATCCGAGAATAACGTTCGTTTTTCGTTTAGTGTTTTTCAGAAGAATCTTTTCAGCTGTATCAAAACAAACTTGTGAAAGTCATGCAAGTATAAGAATGAATCATTACATTGCGTTTGTCCGCAACACATATAAACCTGTTCGTTACCTTCCCCTCCGCCACGCGCCACACCGCCGCCATAAATAATAACCGTGAGATGAGAATCAGCATTATCCTTCAACGACCCTCGCGACTGAATTCCGACTGACCATCACTCACGCTCTCCGCGTCCCGGAAATGTTGCACGGCAGTCCCCCCTGCAACCAGGAAGCGACAGTGGGTTTGACACAATCACAGAGCACTGAGAGCAGACCTCTGAAGTGAGTGAAGTGAGCGACATGAGCTCCTCCTGTACTTTGGAGTCGAAAACTCTTTAAACCTGGGAATAAGGATTTAGGGAAAATAACACTTATGAGGTGAATGAAGAAGAAATAATTGAGGTTCTGCACTGTTTCTATATTTGTGAAAATGATGTAAAAATTTCAGTTCAATCACTCAAATGTTACATATTAAATTAGAAAAATTAAAAATATAAGCATTCCACGGGCTTCATACACACATATACAGGTGCATTTCAATAAATTAGAATGTCGTGGAAAAGTTCATTTATTTCAGTAATTCAACTCAAATTGTGAAACTCGTGTATTAAATCAATTCGATGCACACAGACTGAAGTAGTTTAAGTCTTTGGTTCTTTTAATTGTGATGATTTTGGCTCACATTTAACAAAAACCCACCAATTAACTATCTCAACCAATTAGAATATGGTGACATGCCAATCAGCTAATCAACTCAAAACACCTGCAAAGGTTTCCTGAGCCTTCAAAATGGTCTCTCAGTTTGGTTCACTAGGCTACACAATCATGGGGAAGACTGCTGATCTGACAGTTGTCCAGAAGGCAATCATTGACACCCTTCACAAGGAGGGTAAGCCACAAACATTCATTGCCAAAGAAGCTGGCTGTTCACAGAGTGCTGTATCCAAGCATGTTAACAGAAAGTTGAGTGGAAGGAAAAAGTGTGGAAGAAAAAGATGCACAACCAACCGAGAGAACCGCAGCCTTATGAGGATTGTCAAGCAAAATCGATTCAAGAATTTGAGTGAACTTCACAAGGAATGGACTGAGGCTGGGGTCAAGGCATCAAGAGCCACCACACACAGACGTGTCAAGGAATGTGGCTTATTGTCAAGAGGAAAATGAGAAACAAGAGACCAAAAAATGCAGATGAGCTGAAGG
>NW_015505223.1:2458475-2459528 GCF_001515645.1 Sinocyclocheilus grahami
CCAAAAGTTGGTTAAATGACCATGGTGTTGGTGTGCTTAACTGGCCAGCAAACTCACCAGACCTGAACCCCATAGAGAATATATGGGGTATTGTCAAGAGGAAAATGAGAAACAAGACCAAAAAATGCAGATGAGCTGAAGGCCACTGTCAAAGAAACCTGGGCTTGCATACCACCTCAGCAGTGCCACAAACTGATCACCTCCATGCCACGCCGAATTGAGGCAGTAATTAAAGCAAAAGGAGCCCCTACCAAGTATTGAGTACATGTACAGTAAATGAACATACTTTCCAGAAGGCCAACAATTCACTAAAAATGTATTCTAATTTGTTTTATGAAGTATTCTAATTGGTTGAGATAGTGAATTGGTGGATTTTTGTTAAATGTGAGCCAAAATCATCACAATTAAAAGAACCAAAGACTTAAACTACTTCAGTCTGTGTGCATTGAATTTATTTAATACACGAGTTTCACAATTTGAGTTGCATTACTGAAATAAATGAACTTTTCCATGACATTCTAATTTATTGAGATGCACCTGTACAGTCATGGCCAAAAATATGGGCACCCTTGGAATATATGATCAAAGAAGGCTGTGAAAATTAATCTGCATTGTTAATCCTTTTGATCTTTTATTTTAAAAAGGCACAAAAATCTAACCTTTCATTGGATAATAAGAATTTAAAATGGGGGGAAATATCATTATGAAATAAATGTTTTTCCTCTAATACACATTGGCCACAATTAACGGCACCCTTTTATTCAATACTTTTTGAAACCTCCATTTGCAAGTTTAACAGCTCTAAATGTTCTCCTATAATGCCTGATGAGGTTAGAGAACACCTGACAAGAGATCAGAGACCATTCCTTCACCCAGAATCTCTCCAGACCCTTTAGATTCCCAGCTCCATGTTGGTGCTTCTTCTCTTCAGTTTACCACTCATTTTCTATAGGGTTCAGGTCAGAGGACTGAAATGGCCATAGCAGAAGCTTGGTTTTGTGCTCAGTGACCCATTTTTGTGTTGTTTTTGAGGTTTGTGTTTGGATTATTGTA
>NW_015505223.1:2460453-2491053 GCF_001515645.1 Sinocyclocheilus grahami
CTAAATGTTCTCCTATAATGCCTGATGAGGTTAGAGAACACCTGACAAGAGATCAGAGACCATTCCTTCACCCAGAATCTCTCCAGACCCTTTAGATTCCCAGCTCCATGTTGGTGCTTCTTCTCTTCAGTTTACCACTCATTTTCTATAGGGTTCAGGTCAGAGGACTGAAATGGCCATAGCAGAAGCTTGGTTTTGTGCTCAGTGACCCATTTTTGTGTTGTTTTTGAGGTTTGTGTTTGGATTATTGTATGGTTGAAAGATCCAAACATGGCCCATTATAAAATTTCTAACAGAGTCAGTCACTTATTGATTTTTATCTGTTGGTATTTGATAGAATCCATGATGCCATGTGTCTAAACAAGATGTCCAGGACCTCCAGCAAAAATATAGGCCCACAACATCAAAAATACAGCAGTATATTTCATTGTACACACGGGGTACTTTTTATCCCTGTGTTCACCAAACTCATCTTGAGTGTTTGCTTAAAAAGCAAATTTTTTTGTTTCATCTGACCATAGAAGCCAGTCCCATTTGAAGTTCCAGTCGTGTCTGATAACAGAAACAGAATATGCTGGAGTTTGTTTTTGGATGAGCTAGGAGAATTTTTCTTGAAACCCTCCCAAATAACATGTGGTGATGTAGGTGCTGTTTGACCATTTTTAAAAAGGTTTTCTGACCCCGAGACTCAACTATTTTCTGCAATTCTCCAGCTGTGGTCCTTGGAGAGTCTTTAGCCACTTAACCTCTCCTTCTCTCCATGCATTAGGACGATATAGACACAAGTCCTCTTCCAGGCTCAATTATCTTTTGCTGCACATCAGAAATATATTCTTTGATTTTTCTCATTGTGATGGATGATTAAGGGAATTTGGGCTTTGTTTTCCTTCCTATTTATATTTCTGTGAAACAGGAAGCCATGGCTGGATAATTTCATGTTCATAATCACCCTGCAGTGCTCAAAATTGTGAATATGAATGGGAATATACTTCAGAGATATTTTACTCATAAGAATTTATAGGGGTGTCAATAATTGTGTCCAACGTGTATTTGAAAAAAACATTTATTTCATAATGATATTTCCCCCCATTTTAAATTCTTATTATCCAATGAAAGGTTAGATTTTTGTGAATTTTTTTAATAAAAGATCAAAAGGATTAACAATGCAGATTAATTTTCACAGCCTTCTTTGATCATATTTACCAAGTGTGCCGATATTTTTGGCCATGACTGTAAATCCATTAAGTGCTCTGTCTTACTATACAGGTACACAGGTGTGTATTAGACAAACAGACAGAGATAGATAGATAGATAGATAGATAGATAGATAGATAGATAGATAGATAGATAGATAGATAGATAGATAGATAGGAAATATTACATAGATAGATAGAAGGACAGACAGAAAGAATGATACATAGAATGACAGAAAGAATGACAGAATGATAGAAAGAATGTTTGATAGAAAGAACGGAAGATGGAATAATAGAACTAGGAAAAAAACGATAGAAGGACAGACAGAAAGAATGATACATAGAATGACAGAATGATTGAAAGAATGACAGATAGAAAGAATAATACATAGAATAGAAAGAATGATAGATAGAATGATTGAAAGAATGACAGAATGATATATAGAAAGAATGGTAGATAGAACGATAGAAAGAATGACAGAATGGTATATAGAAAGAATGGTAGATAGAACGATAGAAAGAGCTACAGAATGATAGAAAGAACAATAAATAGAATGATAGAACATTACTAGAACCAGGAAATATGACCACATTAGCCCGGTTCTGTCAACTCCGCACTTGCTCCCTATTGAACATTGCATACATTTTAAAATCTTGATAATTACTTATAAAGCCCTGAATGGTTTAGCTCCTCAATACTTGAGCGAGCTCATATCGCATTAGTCCTTCACGTCCACTGAGATCTCAAAACTCTGGCCATTTGATAATACCTAGAATATCAAAATCAACTGCGTTGTTTCTATCTCTTTAACCTAGCAAACACATAATACACTATCACATTTCTATCATTAAAGTCCATTAAAGGATTGTTAGGCTGCATTAATTAGGTCAACCGGAACCAGGAACAGTTCCCATAACCCGATGTATTTGCTACATCATAAGAAGAATGGCATCTACGCTAATATTAGTCTGTTTCATTCTTATTCCGAGGTCACCGTAGCCACACGGATACAGTCCGTATCCAGATCAGATGGTGGATCATCAGTACCTGTCCTAGAGACGACCTCTATAGCCCTGAATGTCAGCGGAGACCATGTCAACTAGACGAGCTCTAGAGACAGATCCCCTGTGAAGACCTCATCACCTCGTCAGCCATCGGCACAAGCCCACGGGAACCAGACGAGTCCTCTGCACAATCTGACCTGTGTTGCAGCCTGGAATTAAACCACACCATGCTGGTTTCATCTGGCCAGAGGAGAGCTGCCCCCGACTGAGCCTGGTTTCTCCCATTTTTGTCACCGATGGAGTTTTGGTTCCTTGCCACTGTCGCCTTTGGCTTGTTTAGTTGGGGATGCTTAATTTCTGGCAACATTGTCGGCTTGATTGCTGACGACATCACTGAATCAACAATGAACTGACTTTAACTGAAAAACGGATTATTTTCTATAGTCCTCTTGCATTATTGACAAACTGTTTTCCTGTTTGACACTTTAAAGCTGCTTTGACACAATCAGTATTGTATAAAGCGCTATACAAATAAAGGTGACTTGACTTGATAGAACAATAGACAGAATGATTGAAAGAATGACAGAACGATAGAAACAATGACAGAATGAAGATAGAATGATAGAAAGAACAGTAAATAGAATGATAGAATAGACAGAATGACTGAAAGAATGACAGAATGATAGATAGAAAGAATGACAGAATGATAGAAAGAGTGACAGGATGATAGAAAGAACGATTGATAGAAAGAACAGTAAATAGAATGATAGAACGATAGACAGAACGATAGAAAGAACAGAATGATACAAAGAACAGTAAATGGAATGATACATTAGACAGAATGATTGAAAGAATGACAGAATGATAGAAATAATGACAGAATGATAGAAAGAACGACAGAATGATAGAAAGAACGACAGGGTGATAGAAAGAAGGATTGATAAAAAGAACAGTAAATAGAATGATAGAACAATAGACAGAACGATAGAAAGAACAGTAAATAGAATGATAGAATAGACAGAATGATTGAAAGAATGACAGAACGATAGAAAGAATGACAGAACGATAGATAGAATGACAGGACGATAGAAAGAACGATTGATAGATAGAAAGAACAGTAAATAGAATGATAGAATAGACAGAATGATTGAAAGAATGATAGAAAGAATGACAGGATGATAGAAAGAACGACTGATAGAACAGTAAATAGAATGATAGAACAATAGACAGAATGATTGAAAGAATGACAGAACGATAGAAAAAATGACGGAATGATAGATAGAATGACAGAATGATAGAAAGAACAGTAAATAGAATGATAGAATAGACAGAATGATTGAAAGAATGATAGAAAGAATGACAGGATGATAGAAAGAACGACTGATAGAACAGTAAATAGAATGATAGAACAATAGACAGAATGATTGAAAGAATGACAGAACGATAGAAAAAATGACGGAATGATAGATGGAATGACAGAATGATAGAAAGAACAGTAAATAGAATGATAGAATAGACAGAATGATTGAAAGAATGACAGAACGATAGAAAAAATGACGGAATGATAGATGGAATGACAGAATGATAGAAAGAACAGTAAATAGAATGATAGAATAGACAGAATGATTGAAAAAATGACAGAACGATAGATAGAAAGAATGATATAAAGAGTGACAGGATGATAGAAAGAACAGTAAATAGAATGATAGAACAATAGACAGAAAGAATGATAGATAGAATGATAGAAAGAACGACAGGATGATAAAAAGAACAGTAAATAGAATGATTGAACAATAGACAGAATGATTGAAAGAATGACAGAATGATTGAAAGAACGACAGGATGATAAAAGAACAGTAAATGGAATGATTGAACAATAGACAGAATGATTGAAAGAATGACAGAATGATTGAAAGAACGACAGGATGATAAAAGAACAGTAAATGGAATGATTGAACAATAGACAGAATGATTGAAAGAACGACTGATAGAAAGAACTGTAAATAGAATGATTGAACAATAGACAGAATGATTGAAAGAATGACAGAATGTTTGAAAGAACGACTGATAAGAAGAACAGTAAATAGAATGATAGAATAGACAGAATGATTGAAAGAATGACAGAACGATAGAAAGAATGACAGAACGATAGATAGAATGACAGGACGATAGAAAGAACGATTGATAGATAGAAAGAACAGTAAATAGAATGATAGAATAGACAGAATGATTGAAAAAATGACAGAACGATAGATAGAAAGAATGATATAAAGAGTGACAGGATGATAGAAAGAACAGTAAATAGAATGATAGAACAATAGACAGAAAGAATGATAGATAGAATGATAGAAAGAACGACAGGATGATAAAAAGAACAGTAAATGGAATGATTGAACAATAGACAGAATGATTGAAAGAACGACTGATAGAAAGAACTGTAAATAGAATGATTGAACAATAGACAGAATGATTGAAAGAATGACAGAATGTTTGAAAGAACGACTGATAAGAAGAACAGTAAATAGAATGATAGAATAGACAGAATGATTGAAAGAATGATAGAGAAAACGACAATGATAGAAAGAACAACTGATAGAAAGAATAGTAAATAGAATGATAGGACAATAGACAGAATGACTGAAAGAATGGTAGATAGAACGACAGAAAGATAGATAGAGGGGGAGAGAGAGATTCTGTAATTGTTGAAGAAATGGATTTTATTGAATTCATGTTAATAAAGCATCAGAACACATTCATTGACAAATTTACAAAAAACTAAAAAAAAAAAACAAGCAAAATGACACACACACAAGCTCAAGGGAATGGAGGATGTGACTGAGATGTATGAAACATCTTCTACTGCAACACTAGAAATGTCATTGTGATCATGTTCTGTAAAGGTTGCAGGGTGAACGCAGTCTGTCACGACTCGACCTCCTACAACAGTCAAATCAGACACTTCTTTCCGAAGGTGAGGTTGGGTATTTTTTAGACATGCATATGAAACACCCACACGGTAGAGCAAAAGTCTGTTTAGAAACATATAGATGTAGTCGTTAGGTTCTCGACCACTCACTTAAACAATAAAACAATTCATACACACCATGTGCGTTTCAATTATACTGCCTATATCTTATAGGACACACGCTATGAAAACTCCTAACACCTTTGAGGGTGTTTTTTTCACCCTTTTGTCTGTACCTCCTGTGCACAGTCTTCATGCTTGTTTTTGTCCCAGTTTGGCTGCAGCAGCAATTCAGACATGTGCATTTATAAAACCTGACTAACTTAAATTAAGCATAAATCTTTTTCTTAATGCGCAAAAAAGCTAAAATCATTACTCAGCGTTTTCCATCTGGCACATCTGTGCATTCTGTATTTGACATACAGTGCAATCAAGGTAGCCTGTACATTTAGTCAGCGTGCATGTTTCTCTGGAACTGAAACCATGACTTGTGCATTGCTGATGCCATGCTTTACCAGGAATCTGAAATCTGGCAGCTTGTGAATTTTCAGCCTTGTGATTCAACCTGGAATCTTCCTGAACGCCATTCTGAAGTTCATGCAAGAAACCACATGTTCGAGTTCTCACTTTTCAGTTGCTGGCACAGGAAAACTCAAGCTCAGTTCCTCCTCAGCTTCTTCCTGTGCGCTTATTCTGATTCTGACCTCTTGCGAGGGTGGATTTGACTCTTGCTGCGGTCTGCTGATGAGGGGAACGCCTTCTTCGCAAAGTCCTGCCTCTTCCTTTTTATCACTCGAGTTGGAGCCCAAAATCACCATTCCAGGAGAGTAGATGTAGATGGACCCTAATATAGACAAATAATGATGAAGTCAACATGATTGCCTACTTAAAATCAAAACTGACCCCTATTAAAGCCCTACACTCTTAAAAATAAAGGTGCTTCAAAAGGTTCTTCAAGCGATGCCATAGAAGAACCATTTTGGGTTCCACAAAAAACCATTCAGTCAAAGGTTCTTTCTTACCTTTTTGTAATCTGAAGAACCTTCTTTCGCCACAAAGAAGCTTTTGTGAAACAGAAAGGTTCTTCAGATGTTAAAGGTTCTTTATGGAACCATTTAGACAAAAAGGTTCTTCTATGGCATCGTGAAGCACCTTTATTTTTAAGAGTGTAGGCATAAGTAGGCAGCATACTTTTTGGCCAAAATCTGAATGGAATCATTATTATTTATTTTTTTTGCTCACCAAGGCTGCATTTATTTGATCAATAATACAGTAAAAAAAAAAGCAATAATCTGAAATATTATTACAATTTTAAATAACTGTTTTCTATTTTGAAATGTAATTTATTCCTGTGATCCAAAGCTGAATTTCCAGCATCAATACTCCAGTCTTCAGTTTCACATGTTCTTTCAGAAATCATTCTAATATTCTGATTTGGAGCTTTTTTTTTATTATTATTACTGGTGCTCAATTATTAATAATGGTTCTCATTATCAATGTTTTTGCTGCTTAATATGTTTGTGTTTTTGTGCACCCCAGACTTTTGAATGATGGTTTCCATAAAAAAAATTAAGCAGCAAAAATTAAGCTGCCATCAAAGGAATAAACTGTATATTAAAATAGAAAACTGTTCGTTTATATATATGTTGCATTAGAAGGCACCATAATGATGATCTTAACCTTTTGAAACGGCCTTAGCTTTGGAATGCAACTGTGAAGTCTTAAAATACTGTGCGTTTTTGAATCAACTCCCAACAGGAGCAGTGAAAATCTGACTGGAATTGCTTGTTGATTAAAGTTTTATTCTTGTTCAGTTTGCCATAGCTTGAGCGTTTTTATTATTACAGGCTACTGAGTCTTGGCAAAGACACACACACACACAACAGGAAGTAAAAATGGGAATAAAGACAATAGTGGACTTGAAGATAAAATGCTCTGTGATTAAGTGTTGAGGAAACATGAGGTGTGTCTGTTCCCGAAGTTAAACGACAGAAGAAGTTAATCAAACATCACATTAATTTAAAAACCATTCAAGATCCAACCTGCTAAAGTGATTTGCCAGTTCTAACAAAAAATAAATATTCTTTGGAAGGAATTGCTAAATGCTTCTGGCTTGTAAATTAATAGTTGCCCATAAATAAACAGCTAAAAAACCACCCTCCTAAAAAAGACAAAAAGTGATGTTCTTACTCAGTATTTTTGCTGTGTTTTCCAGTGCAAATATAAAAAAAATATTAAACCAAGATATATTTACTTGAGAAGCAAAACATTTTAAGATATTATAATATTCTTTGGAAGGAATTGCTAAATGCTTCTGGCTTGTAAATTAATAGTTGCCCATAAATAAACAGCTAATCATCCTTTACTTATTAGACACAGAATCATTTTCGGTCTTCAGTGAAACTCAAAAGAAGAAGCTTTTGAGTAGATGAGTACAACATTTTTATTGTATTAAAATGTTTTATTCTGCCACCCTCCTAAAAAAGACAAAAAGTGATGTTCTTACTCAGTATTTTTGCTGTGTTTTCCAGTGCAAATATAAAAAAAATATTAAACCAAGATATATTTACTTGAGAAGCAAAACATTTTAAGATATTAAGTCTTGTTTTTGTGACAAAATGATCAAAATGAAGTTTTTCTTAAAACAAGACACAATATATTCCAATAGGCCCATTAAGATAAACTTGATTCAAAGTGAAAACATTATTTTTCTAACCCCAGTGGCAGATATTTTTTCTGTTTTAAAGGGGACATTGGATGCAAAAATCCCTTTTACATAGTGTTTGCCTATAAATGTGTCTTAGCCAGTGTTAATTTAGTCAACGAAGACGACGACGAAAAATATTCGTTAACGAACATTTTTTTTGTGACTAAGACGAGACATTGACGAGCTAAAACTAATATCTGATGATGAAATTATGACGAAATTTATACCATGTCTTCGTTAACTAGACGAGACGGGACTATGTTATTGGAGGACTGCAGGACATTCAAAATAGTGGACAGATAGGCTAATAAAACGCGAACTAGCGATCTGAAACAATGGCTTCAGCACCCGAAGGGGTAGGGATAAGGTGACCAGACGTCCCGTTTTTCCCGGGAGTCACAATTCGTTGTCGATTAACTTAAAGTTAGTTATAGGTGGAATTGCGCTGATAGCAGTGCTCTCTCTCACGCATGCTCCACTTCTTCAGTTCTCATATACAGCGCGCAATCAGTTCTCAGTGCTCAAATACACACAAAGCAGTCCAAATGTCTATCCTGTGAGTATCTCATGTAAATACAGTCGGTTATGGATTAAGTGAACGTAAACAGGTGGGTGAAAACTGAATGCGTGTCATCCATGCATGCATTCCGTCTTAAAGGGACAGCGTACCTATCCATGTCATTAATGTTAACCAACAAAAGATGTTAAACAAATGTGTTAAGTAAACCTACTGAATCTGAAAAACGAGTTTAATTTGTATCTCTTTTGTATTTGTCTTATTGTCTTATTCCGCTTCTTTTTCAAAAATTATATATTATATATGAACAGCTTACATTTTGATAAGTTGCTCCCTTTTCACTACTGTTAAAGGGATAGTTCACCCCAAAATTTTCCAAATTCAATCCTACAGCTATAATTTTGATAAGTTGCTCCCTTTTCACTACTGTTAAAGGGATAGTTCACCCCAAAATTTTCCAAATTCAATCCTTAATTCAAATTTCTCATAAGGTTAGCTGATTTGGTCTAAAGCAGTGATCCTCAAATCTGGCTCGCGAGATCCACTTTCCTGCAGAGTTTAAGCTCCAACCCTATAATCAAACCAAACCTACCTGTGATTTTCTAATGATCCTGAAGACATTGATTAGCAAACTCAGGTGTGTTTGATTAGGGTAGAGCTAAACTCTGCAGGAAAGTGGATCTCGCGAGCCAGATTTGAGGATCACTGGTCTAAAGAGAGAAGAATTAATGACTATTTTTGTTTGAAGACTATAAGTTGCTCCCTTTTCACTACTGTTAAAGGGATAGTTCACCCCAAAATTTTCCAAATTCAATCCTTAATTCAAATTTCTCATAAGGTTAACTGATTTGGTCTAAAGCAGTGATCCTCAAATCTGGCTCGCGAGAGTTTACTTTCCTGCAGAGTTTAGCTCCAACCCTATAATCAAACCAAACCTACCTGTGATTTTCTAATGATCCTGAAGACATTGATTAGCAAACTCAGGTGTGTTTGATTAGGGTAGAGCTAAACTCTGCAGGAAAGTGGATCTCGCGAGCCAGATTTGAGGATCACTGGTCTAAAGAGAGAAGAATTAATGACTATTTTTGTTTGAAGACTACATATAAAATAGCTACCAAAATAAATGTTGGTAACTGCAGTTTGACTAAAAGTAATGACTAAAAGTTGACAAAAATGCAATGACTTTTCGTTGACTAAAACTATGGAAGACTCAAATGACTAAAATGTGGCTAAGACTATTAAGCATTTTCATCTTAAGATAAAGACTAAGACCTAATCAAAAATGCCTGTCAAAATGAACACTGGTCTTAGCCGTGTGTGGACACAACCACCTTACAATGATAAAAATCCATTCACTCCTTTTTTTTAATCCCCAAAAAACCAAAGAGTCTCAATTTTCAAGCCGCTTCTGAGCTGTATGACGTCATACTGCTCAGGACCCGCCCACGACTGCTGGCGGACTGTCCCGTATTAGCATATTTCTGCCCTCAGCCAGTTGTACGCTGACCGCCATTTTTTCCACGCTCAAGCAACTGCAGCGACATGTCTTGTAAGCAATGCAGGCGTTTTGTAGTTGGACGTAAAATTGAAAATACAAGTCTTCATTTTCTCCCGACATCAGAGCCACTGAGGACGCAGTGAATTAGTTTTGTTTTTGATAAGCTGTGTCCCAGATGACGTACTATACACTATGCACTTAAACACTATGTACTCAACCATGTAGACTATGAATTATATAAGGTTATTTTGTCATTCATAATCGGAGTCTGATAGCCCCTAACCCCTTCGCTACGTAATTAAAGTTGTGACAGTTGAGTGCACGAAGTGTCCAACATTCCACACTTTGTTTTCTCGGTTATTTAAGTGCATCATCCGGGTATTTAAAGTGCACTTCTTTTTGGAATTTTCAGTGTGAACGCACTACTCGCACTATTTATACTACAAATCGTAGTTAAGTATGCGAATTGGGACGCACCTATAGTAATGAGCAGTAGCTCATTATCATTTAAAAAGACATGCACTGAAACGGGTCGCTGTGAACAGAGCTGGTTTTGACAAGGTAAAAAGGGTGTTGTTTTACATGACCACTGAGGAATTTTAACCAAAGTATGTTGCAGACATTTCATCAAGACCTTACAGAATCATACCAACTTGTGGAAAATTGGCATCCGATGTCCCATTTAAGTATGTACACACTTCCTTTTGATAAATTTTTTTTTTTACGTCAAGTAAATGTATCTTCATTTAAGAATGTGCTGTGCTAGAAAACCAGACAAAATACTGAGAAAAAGCAGTACTTTCTGCAGTGTCCATATGATTTATGAACTATAATGCAGAAGTCATACAACAGATCTGAGTGAGAAACTAAAATTAAATTCAAGAGCTATATTAGAAGGAAACAGGACTAAAAAAATTTTTTTATGGTTTAAGAACACTTGAAATATAGTACACAAGTCGTACAGACCCATTTGTGTGCTTAATCATGACAGACTTTTTAATCCTTTAAATCTTCGACGAAGATTATTATTACAGTAAGTTCAAATTCAAATGCAATGCAAATTCAACATAGAGACAGTTACAGGACTCACCAACAGTATTGCTGACGTTCTCACCCTTCCCATTGTGCTCCATTGTGACCTGCTGCACAGTCCCAGATTGGGGCATCGGCCCCGTACTATGACCTTTGACCTCTCTGCCACCACTGCAAACTGGTATTTTGGTCTTCAAGGTGTGGGATTGGGAATTGGACAAAATTTTATTGTCAGCTGCAGTTTGACTCCAGGGTTGATAATCTTCCTACAGGGACCATAAAACAAAATGAAAGGTGTCCTGATTATTTTAAAGGAGTAGTTCACCTAAAAAAATAGAAATTTGCTGGAGAATTACTCTCCCTCAGGCCATCCAAGATGTAAACGAGTTTGTTTCTTCGTCGGAACAGATTTGGAGAAATTAAAATTCCATCATTTGCTCAGCAATGGATGCTCTGCAGTGAATGGGTGCCGTCAGAATGAGAGTCCAAACAGCTGATAAAAACATCACAATAATCCACAAGTAATCCCCACCACTCCAGTCCATCAGTTAATGTCTTGTACAGCCAAAAGCTGTGTGTTTGAAAGAAACAAATCCATCAAGAAGCTTTCGACTTCAAACCATTGCTTCCGGATGAAATACGAGTCCTCTATCCATAATAACACTTTCTTCAATGAATAAGTCTGAATCAGGAGAGAAATCTGCACAGATCAAGCACAGTTTACAAGCAAAAACAGTCCAAAACAGTTCAAATATTGGTGGATTTTGATGTGAGAGACACAGGGGATGAACTTTTTCACTGAATGGATCTTTTAACATTTTCACTCATTATTATTGATTAAGGACTTATGGACTGGTGTTTTGGCCAGAAGTGTCTTAAGGAGATAAAATGCCTTAATGATGGATTTGTTCCTTTAAAACACACAGCTTTTGGCTTCACAAGACATTAATTGATGGACTGGAGTGGTGTGGATTACTTGTGCATTATTGTGATGTTTTTATCAGCTGTTTGGACTCTCATTCTGACGGCACCCATTCACTGCAGAGGATCCATTGCCGAGCAAGTGATGGAATGTTAATTTCTCCAAATCTGTACTGATGAAGAAACAAACTCACCTACTTCTTTGATGGCCTGAGGGTGAGTACATTTCCAGCAAATTTTCATTTTTGTGTGAACTATTCCTTTAAACATTCAGCTATATGAACAAAAACATGTTAGTTTCATTTATTTTGACATGCAATCACACAAAGGTACTTACATGTTGTCTGTTTATAAAACCTAAAATGAAAACAAGAAATAAGTCAATAGGCTGCATTTGTCAGACAGTGCGAGCAGCTCAACTGTTTGGGTGCAACAGTGATTGTGTGAACTATTTGTTGCGTGCTTAGGCGTTCTGTGGTTTCTCAGGCTGTTATGGATGTGTTAAATGCGTGTCATTCTGAAACACCATGAATGTTTATGTTGAATCTGACCTTATGGGAATTAAAACACGCGAGAGACAATGCAATGCGCTTTACTGTAAGAAGTGATCTGGGTGGATTCCAGGCCACTTATAGCCACTACACGGCACTTTAGACATGACAATACAATGCTGTGGTTCCAAAAGGAGTTTCTTGGGTTTAGATTTCGTTTTTGAAAAATACAAAAACAATTACTGCTGACAAATACAGCATCATTGCAGAGTTGTGTTATTTGTGTTCATTTCTAGCCCTATTCAATTCTGAAGTATTCAAAAGATCCACTGCATTTAGTCTTTATATCATACCAAACCATTTAAAAAGGGTTTTCTTTGCCACGTCTTTCATCAGAATACAGAATCCAGCCATGAACAAGATTATCAACATTAAGATTAATAGCAGCAACCAATGGGACTGGATTTCTTCTGCCGTGTCTACGAGTTGTTCAGTGACCCCTGGTGACGACAAAAAAAAAACAATGTCATTTTTACTCAATGTGCTGCCTCAGTTTTCTAACAGTTAATGTAACAGAATACTTTTTATTTGTTTATTATATTATTTATTATTTAAATCAGCATAATTTATAAACCACACAAATACACTACCATATTATAAATACTATAATTTTGAGTTTTAAATTTTTATTTATTTACACACACACACACACACATATATGCATTACGGTAATGACAATTGTGCTTGATTGTCATTAAAACAATGCTACAAAAATCCTGATATTTCTACAATAGGCTTAATTTTCTTTTTGCAAAATGTTGTCCTTTATCAGTGTTATTTTAGCATAATTTAGATATTATAGTTTATACTAGGATAATATTACAGTCATTAATAATTTGAATCAGTTTTTATTTTTATATTTTCCCTTTTCTTTTTGATTTACTAATTCTGTTGTATGTTTTGTCATTTTTAGTAGTTTGTGTTTTTTTTATATCTAAATAGTTTTTATTAATTTTTATTTTAGTTATTTAGTTATATAAATCTGGTTACTATTTTCCTCACTTTAAGTTTCAAATATTTTTTATACATTGATTTCCAAAAAGGTATATACAGACAACACCTCCCAACAGTGAATACAGTGTCTTTTACAGTGTCAGTGGCTTTTGTCAGTACCTGTCATGGGGATGGAAGTGCTATTGAAAGTGGTGGTAGTGGACGAGGTTGGCATCACTGTTGTGACATTCACACACTCTCTGTCCTGTGTCGCTGTGCCCTCTTTGAGCATCATCATTCCCAACCGAGCACAACTGTGGAAAAGTACACAGGGAGAATGCATGAGACAAGAGCAGGTTGGTCTTAATATTGTGTGTTTGTAATTTGTGGGTTTGATATTCCTCAAATACTCTGGTTAGTGTTTGTTCTGAATCCTCTACTAAACGATCTGCAAATAATTCAACCTTAACTTGAACTATCTCATATAGAATGTTCAGAACTCAAAATAACCATCAGAGCTGATAGCACTGTAATTTGCATACTTGAATATGACTGCTCTTCTTTCTGACATATTTTCTTACTTTTAATTGTGATCGGGCTTATCTTCTTACCATATATTTAACAATTTATAGCCGCTTGTACACTTCACAGTGGCTGTGTGCTGATTCCCATACACAGATGGCAAAGGAAAAAAAAGGTGACTAGTAGAAACCTCAAAGATAAAAATGTGTGTCAGAGATAAAGAAAGTGAATAACAGACTGAGAAAGATAAGTGAGAATAAAAAAAATAGTGTGAAACTTGCTGCTTCAAATTTCAAATGAATTTCTGCCATGTTCATCCCCTTTTTAAAACTGCTGAATTGTTAAATGCTGCTTAGTGCCAATTGTGTAAATGACATAGCTACTCAAAACATGCTTATAAAATTTATTTAAGCCTCATAAAATATTAGTTTCCACAATGCTATCTTACTGAAAGTCAAACGAGCCAACCAAGTCTGTATGATATTCTGGCCCCTATATGGATTGAATGCAAGTCTGAAGTTGAAAATTATTTGTGAAATTATGAAATTATTGAAATTATTTCTGGATGCAGTTTTATGGAAGCTTGTTTCATCACAGGATAAAAAGGTAATTGCAACTTTTGATCTCACAATTCAGAGTTTATATCTCAAAATTGTGCCTCTTTTCTAACAGTTCTGAGAAAAAAAGCAGATGCCATGTCTATTTTGGTTTGGTTTACATTCATGTCTCTTATTTTGTAATTTAGTTATGTTAGTCATGTTTCCTGGTTCCTTGTAGTGTAATTCCTTTTTGTCCTATGGAAAGTGGACAGGGCCAAAAGTCTTTGAATGGAACACGTGAAATTTGACTGTGTCAACACGCACTGTTTGTCAATGTTTGCATGGAAACATTTACAGCAGCCAATGCAACTGCTGTATTTGAGACTATATTTGCATATGTGACATGATGATACGTTGGTATATACATAGACAAACATCAGTTGTCATGTTTATTCATGAAGGATTTTGTAATGATACACTGGTATTAAATATGCTTCAGGTGTATAGCCTAGTTTATACTCGCCGTGTCTGCACGTGCACGAGTGTGAGCGTGCCAAAAATGACGCAAATACTGAGGAAACGATTGTGGACAGAGGATTTGGTTTTCAAGCGAAATTTAAAAGGAAAGTAAAAGACCACTGCTTAAACCAGAGAAGGTGAACATGTTGGTTTTCTTAGCAAGAAACATGCCAAGCACCGATCAATGATCTTTCTCAGTTAGAAACGTCTCATTTAAATTGTTACATTCATTAATTTATCCTATCACAGTAGATATCAGTAAAGCAATGCCGCAATAAACTAAAGAAAGGATTAATATGTGGGTGAATCCCTAGGAAAATTTGCTTTAAAAAGTATTACACGTTCGAACATGGCCAGAATGTGCCCACATTGAGAGACACGTTGAAATTTATCTTAACACGATAAAACTGGGCATCTTTATACGTACTAAAGAAACATGGTAAAAACTGATGACTTAAAGTGCCCCTATTATGCCATTTCGAATATAGCCTTTCATGCAGTGTAATGTAGCTGTATGTGAATGTAAATGACCTGCAAAGTTGTAAAGCCGAAAGTGCACAATAAATAAAGTTATTTTCTCCCAAAAGAAAGAATCGACTCTGAACAGCCTAAACGAGTTATCAGTAATTCGAATCCCACTTCCGTAACAGCTGCACATCACAAGATAACACATTTGCATAATGCTCGCCTACTGTATGTTCTACATTGGCCGTCCATGCCGTGAACAATTATTTTCACTTCCGGAAGATGAAGCTGCAAAAAATCAGTGGTTAAAACTCATTTTTTCCACTGTACCACAGCAGTACAAGCCCAATCTTTTTTTGTGTTCCCGTCATTTTACTGATGACTGCTTCTCTAATCTCGGGGGGTTCAAAGCAGGATTCACAAAATGCTTGCTCTTCAAAGGTGAGCTCGGTACCCAGGATCAGCTGGCTCCACTGAATCACAACCTGTAAGTATGATAAAATGATAATAGATGTTTATATTTTTTATTGAGCGTTCAAAATACGGAATTATGGCAATGGGCTTATCGTTTCCGACACGCTCTTTGCGTGGTAGACCAATCACAACAGACTGGGCCATCTGACCAATCAGAGAAGAGTAGGCTCATGGAAAGGAGGGGTTTAGAGAGACTGAATACTAGAACTGCTTTGAACAACTCGTTTGAGAGTCGTTGGAAAATGAGGTGATATTAAATGCATATTTTGAGAAAACTAAAGCGTTTTTTGACATTGCCTGCATATACATTTACATTTAATCATTTAGCAGACGCTTTTATCCAAAGCGACTTACAAATGAGGAGAACAATAGAAGCAATCAGACGAACGAGAGAGCAACAGTATACAAGTGCCGTGACAAGTCTCAGTTAGTCTAGCACAGTACACATAGCTAGGTTTTTTTTTATAGAATGGAATAGAATAGAATAGAACAGAATAGGTAAGTGCTAGTATTAGTTTGTCAGGTGCTGGCAAAAAAGATGCATCTAGACATTTTTTGAAAATGGCCAAAGACTCACCTTTTCAAATTGAGATAGGCAGGTCATTCCACCAGCTGGGCACAGTCCAGGAAAAGGTCTGTGATAGTGATTTTGTGCCTCTTTGGGATGGCACAACAAGGCGTCGTTCACTTGCAGAACGCAAGCTTCAGGAGGGCGCATAAGTTTGAACTAGTGAGTTTAGGTATATTGGTGCAGCGCCAGTTGTTGTCTTGTAGGCAAACATCAGTACCTTGAATTTGACAAAAGCAGCTACTGGTAGCCAGTGTAAACTGATGAAGAGAGGTGTAACGTGAGCTTATTTCAGCTCGTTAAAGGGATAGTTCACCCAAAAATGAAAATTCTGTCATCATTTACTCACCCTCAAGTAGTTTCAAACCTGTATGAATGTCTTTGTTCTGCAGAACACAAAGGAAGATATTCTGAAGAATGTGGGAAACAGAGCAGTTCTGGGGCACTATTGACTTCCATAGTATTTTTTTCTCTTATTATGGAAGTCAATGATGCCCCAAAATAGCTTGGTTACAAACTTTCTTCAAAATATCTCCCTTTCTGTTCGGCAGAACAAAGACATTTATACGGGTTTGGAACTACTTGAGGGTGAGTAAATGATGACAGAATTTTCATTTCTGGGTGAACTATCCCTTTAAAGACCACTTGATAGTACATGTGGGAAGGCCCGCCAAGAGAGCATTACAATAGTCCAGTCTGGAGAGAACAAGAGCTTGGACAAGGAGTTGTGCAGCTTGCTCTGATAGGAAGGGTCTAATATTCCTAATGTTGTATAAGGCAAATCTGCAGGACCGGGCCGTTGCAGAAATATGGTCTGTGAAGCTTAACTGACCATCGATCATAACTTCAAGGTTCCTGGCTGTCCTGGAAGGAGTTATAGTTGACGAACCCAGCTGTATAGAGAAGTTGTGATGAAGTGCTGGGTTGGCTGAGATCACGAGCAGTTCTACAACAAGGTTGAGTTGACGGTGATGGTCCTTCATCCAGCTAGAAATGTCTCTCAGACAGGCTGCAATAGGGCCTTTCGCACCGCTTTAGTTCCAGAACTAAATGTACAGTACTAAAGTACTGGGACGATTTTGTGGGAACTATTTCCCAGTACAATTTAAAGGGTTGCATTCACACATGCTTTTGTTGTGTCTCGCGAGTTTCACAGTAATGGACATGGAAAGTCGACGTATACATAAAGCGATTGAAAGAACGGAAAGAACTAAAACTCTCCAACGACAACTGGCAGTGCTACATTTGCTACAAGTGCCTGCACTTCAGCGTCCGTCCATCTATCGCTGTTCTCCATACTTGTGAAATAAGTTGACACAATGTTTACAATATGTTTACACTGCGTTTTAAATCATGGCGGGTGAGGGCGTTTTCATACGCGTTTGGCCAATCAATGTCTACTTACGTCACGATTAGTACCAGTTGTGCTGGTTAGACGCTGCTCCGGAGTAGGAGCTAATTTGGTTCTCGAAAAAGGCAGTCCGGTACTAAAATCACTCCCAGTTCCGGCGGTGCGAACACGCCGAAAAGTGGGTAGTTCCACAATTAGTTCTGGTACTATGAAAAGGTTCCCGCGGTGCGAAAGGCCCTAATGCGACCAGCTACCGTCGGATCATCTGATTGGAATGAGAAGTAGAGTTGAGTGTCATCAGCATAGCAGTGATAAGAAAAGCCATGCTTCTGAATGACAGATCCTTATGATGACATGTAGATGGAGAAGAGAAGAGGACCAAGCACTGAGCCTTGAGGAACCCCAGTAGCAAGAAGTTGTGACTTAGAAACCTCACCCCTCCAAGACACCCTGAAAGACCTACCTGAGCGGTAAGACTTGAACCATTGGAGTGCGGTTCCTGAGATGCCCATCTTTATGAGGGTTGACAGGAGGATCTGGTGGTGTCAAAAGCAGCAGACAGATCCAGCAAGATGAGTACTGAGGACTTGGAAGCTGCTCTTGCCAGTCTCAGGGCTTCAGTAACTGAGAGCAGGGCAGTTTCAGTTGAGTGGCCGCTTTTGAAGCCAGATTGGTTGTTGTTCAGGATGTTGTTCTGTGCAAGGAACATAGAGAGTTGGTTGAACACAACTCGCTCAAGTGTCTTTGCAATGAACGGAAGAAGGGATACAGGTCTGTAGATTTCTAAAAGTGCTGGATTTAGAGAGGGTTTCTTAAGCAGTGGTTACCCGAGCTTGCTTAGATTTTTAGCAGGCATTTTAGGCAGCATTTAATGAGGACAGAAAACAAAACACTTACAAACTGCTGTCCTCTTCTGCTGCTCGACTGCTTCTTCTAACAAGTGCTTGCAAACAGGTAAATAAGTACTTTTACTGGCTTTGGCCACGCCTTACTACTGGAAACTGGAAAGTCACGCGATATGCACGAGAACAAACGTGACTAGAGCACGCGTTTACCACGGTAAACACAGTAATCAAAACACTTTCCTAGCAACGACAGCCGCGCTAAAATCTAATGAGAATAGAAAACAAAAAACTTACAAACTGCTGTCCTCTTCTGCTTCTTCATGTAAACCTATTGTAGGAGACTCTCAAAACAATATTAGGAACCTTAAAAATGGCATAATAGGGGCACTTAACATGACCATAATGTGCGTCTACGTATAAAAAAACATGTTCAAAATCTCTTGTGTTAATGTGGACAAAGTGCGTGTTGACACATTCGAATTTCATGAATTCCGTTTATAGACTTTTGACCCATCTGCCTTCCATATCCCCCTGATGCGATCCTTGTTCTTTAGTTAATGTGTCTTCTCATGAGTTTATTGAATTGTTACTTTTTTATCACTGCTGTCTTTTCATTGGTTCACATTTATTAGTTCCACTTCGTCATTGGGTATGGCCATGTGTTTCCCCATGTCCATCAGGTTTGTGTATTGTTGTGTTTTGTTCCCTGTAACTACTGTGTGGTGAGTTTTGTCAAGTTTAAGTCTGCTCACGTTCATGTCATTGTTTAGTTCTGTTTATTTGTGCTCCTTTTTGGGCTAATTGTCCTTAGTGGGTTATTGTTACATCAGAACTGCCAGATATAAACTCAGAATTGCAAGATATAAATGCAAAATTTGCCTTGTCTGATTTGTGAGATGTAAACTCAGAATTGAGATAAAACTTACAATTCTAAGAAGAAAGTCTGAACTGTGAGATATGAACAGAATTGTGAGAGTCAGAATTGTGAGATAAAAAGTTGCAACCTTATTTTTTATTCCTTGACAGAAACAAAAAACAGAGCTGCAAGATACAAACTTGGAATTGTGAAACGTAATCTCAGAACTGTTTATCTCGCGCAATTCATCTTTTTCTCAGAATTCTGACTTTACATCTCACAATTCCAAGTTTAAGTCTTACAGTTCAGTTTGTATCTCGCAATTCTGACTTTTTTTTCTTAAAAAACAGATTTGTGAGATAAAAATCTCAAATACCTTTTTTATCTTTTCATTCCGTGGCAAAAATGGGTTTCCATATGTTTTTAAGGTATTATTGCAAACTTAAAAACAGTAGCATATGTATGAATCTTACTCACTCTGTATGAGGATTGCAGTCTTCCAGAGATGGTTTGCTGGAGAATGTGCCTTTTCCACAGGGAACACATGGTTTATGGCAGTATGTTTCATAATCTTTTCCTCCAGTACAATAAAAACCTGGTTTACAGAAGCAAACTCTATTGCTGTTCTGAGTGCATGGAGTAACTTCCTCCTCATTTTTATCCTCTGTTTCCACCCAAATACACAAAGACATAGAGAGCCATCAATTAACAAAAATTTACATTTGAATTGTACTTTTCACACTACACTTAATCCAGATTAGGGGTTCTTCACACAGAACACATTTTTTCATTCCACTGCACAGATTTTCTATATAAACATGCTAGATGGGGAAAAAATTGCATTTTTGCATAGCACAGGTTTTTATGAAAGTCTGTTTCTGCCACGGAATACATTTTTTTAAAAAAGGTAATTGCGGCTTTTTATCTCACAATTCTGAGTTGATATCTCACATCTTTTTCAAGTAAAAAAAAAATCCTAATTGTGAGATATAATCTTAAAATTGTGAGAGAAAAAGTTGCAATTACCTTTATTTTTTTTATTCTGCTTCCATAGCTTTTCTATTGTAAGCATGCTTCGTAGATAGATGTGTTTGACCGTTGCGTTCACGTCTTAAGTCTTTTGCAGCATCTCTCGCAAAGCACAGTGCTCTAAACATGCAGCACTCAAATTCAAAATGAAAAGTTCACTTTTTAGAATCATGTCTCTTGACAAAAGAAAAACTGGTTCTGTGTGAATGGCCCCTAAAGCATGTCTTTAGTTAGGGGACATTCAGAGAGAAAGTGTTTTGTGTTGGAAACCTGAGACACGAGCAATGGAATGGAAAATAAAATACTTGGAAAAGACACAAAAGCAATATTCAAACGTGTCCATTCTAGTGTGTTTACATAGAAAAACAATGGAGAAGTATGGCAATGGAATGGAAAAATGATTTACCTATTTAAATGCAAGGTCTAAAGGGGGACTTTTTAAAAGTTGAACATTTAATTTATCCAGCTTTTTTTTTTTTGAATGCCGCGAGACATAAATGCAACGGTCATGTCCATCTAGTGCACTTTTGCATGGAAAAACAATGGAAAAGGAGCACAGTGAAACGAAAAATCATGTCCTGTGTGAACGACCACTAAGAAGTCAACACGAAATAGACTCCATTTACTTTTTAATACACATTCCCAGCCTTGTTGCGCAAGATTCATTAGTTCGCCTTCAAGGGAACTCGCACCGCGTCCTAGTGGACACTATGGGGAATGCCATCAGCATGACCGGTGTCTGAAGCACGTGTGAAAACACTCCAAATCCATTGGACCATGCAGCCTGTGACATCATTAGCGGCACACCCAGAAGCATAAGAGGGCGCCTGCAATGCACGTCATCAACCTTCTTTGTCTTGAGGAGCCATTTGTTTGTTCGGCGTGTGTGAAAGCACTATGGAGCCTTTAGGAACATAGCTGTTTGAGGACAGTTGTGTTCCCAACTTGGCTGAATTGAACGTCCCTCCTTAAATATTAGCTGTCCGGGCATTATTGGCGTGCCCCTCTTTTTAAATTGGTGCATGTTTGCCAGTATTTTTGGTGCTCGCTCACCAAGTGGACAGGCAATGCACCGAGGCATGGCATAGTGGGTATTTCATTCCCCATAGTGTCCACTAGAGGATGCAGTGCGAGACGTATTTGCATGTTTTACATGACTTTTCATGAGTGAAAAGGGATATTCAATTATGAGAAACTGGGTTGATTTTATCCAGTGCAAATAAATTGAATGATGAAATGTGGGCATTCCCACATATCCCTCCCCAAAAAAATCCTCAGTGACATCAGCTGAAAAAATAACCTTGTTTCAGAGGCGATTTGCTGAAAAATAATGAAGACAAACTTTCTTTCTATGTATTAATGTGCACTGATGCATCACACACAGTAAGACCAGGAATGCTTCTTAAGTAAGTAATAAGGAAAGCATTCATTCAGGATTCAAAACAATCCTGTGTCATTTTCGAAGCTCACTAGCATTCAAATGCTGGGAAATGTTGTGCTACTACTAACCAGAACACTCTTGATTGCAGCGTTCACATCTTAGGATTCTCTGACTGGGCTTCTCGTAAAAATTACTGTTACACTTCTGACCGTTATAACCTACATGTGAAACAGAATGCAAACAACAGACATCAAAAGTAATTTCATATCTTCATCTGATACTCACAACTCTAGCTTAGCAAGAGTAAAAGTACATACAGCATGATTACAAGAGTTTTGAAGTGACTGGCATCTGATTTCTAAGTACACACTCATACACAAATTACAGACATTTTGAAACTTGAGGGAAAATCGTTTAGATAAAAGCTGAGTAAAAAACTCCCTATAGTCAATTTGCACAAATCAAAGCTTTAATCTAACAAAGGGTGCAATAATTTGGTCAGTAAGGGACAGGAGTACATGAAGTGCTGTTTGTAAATGCCAGTTAGGTTCTAAAAGGGACAGACTGACTATTTTTAACCAACTCATCTGTCACTTTAAATCTACACATGGACCGGCAGCATGGTTTTTCAGGTTCACTCAAGTATGAGTTTTGCACAACTCACCACAACTGTTCCAGATGGTTTGCTAAAGTTTTTGGAATGGTTGCTAGGTAGATATAAGAGTTCACCTCTTCACCTCTAAGGTACTTTAAGGTATCATTTGTCTAGTGATGCTTGCATCCAGATGCACCAGTAACTGTAGTATGAGAGTGATGCAATACAAAGTTGCATAGAACTAAATGGAAGGTTGAGGAACTATCCACAGTTATTACTAAAAGGCACACTGGGTCATGCTTAATGTGTAGATTTGAGAGTAATTTTCTTTCGAAATTACACATAAGTTAATGGTTATGAAGTGGTGAGACTAGTCAGTCTACAATTCATAATCACGTTGGGTTAAAACATGAGGTTCAGCTATTATTATGCGTTCCTTGTGAAAAGATTGTTCATATATAGTCTTAAAGATCTTTACTGGCATTGATGGTTCCATGAGTAACTTTTAACATCCGTGGAACATTTTTCAGGTTCTTTAAATTGGAAAAAGATTCTTTAGATTATTAAAAATGTTCTTCACACTAAGAAAAAACTAAATGGTTCTTTTAAGAACTGTTCACTAGAAGGTTTCCCTTTTGGACCCTTTATTTTTAAGAGTATATAAGCCATTTTTAGACTTAAAATTGGTCCAAGTTTGATCAAATAAATAAATAAACATAAGATCTAGCTGTTTAAATTCCATTGGCATCATTCAGAGAATTTCGCTAGTTGCTAACAGATGTCATAATGGTTATTGCACAGAATACTACTGAAGTAGGCGGACCGTGGCTTGTATTTCAGAAATAAGGTAAGTGACACGAAAGAAATGGAAGTGGTATAAACTTACCAATAACGTTGACCTGTAGAAATGTAAAAAACTGTGAAAGGAAAACAACAGTGAAAATTTTTGTCAGAATGCCATTTTCGAATCTAAGAGAAGTGAAAACCTAAATAAAAAGAAGCACTTTCTTTGGAAAGACAGTTGTTGTAACTGCATAACTGGTCTGAATCGGAGACCTCTGGCTCATTTTATTCTCTTGGGAAGGAATCAACCAAAGGTTGTTTCAGCGCTACGTTTTGATCAGTTTTCAGTTTGCATAATCAGTTCGAAAACAAGTAGGCAACATCATAGTTCTTCTGACCCAGAATGAACATGAACTTGTGACACACTGAAGATATGGAGATAAGTGCATTAACTTAAAGGGTGTGCATTTAAAGTGACATTTAATGGCAAGATCTATTATTAAGAAATGTTTGTTTTGGAGGTTAGTCAACCTGTTAGACAACCTTCATTGCAGCTGCTTTTAACTAGAGTGTTTTAAAGCTGTAATCTATCATCAGATCAAAGCAAGTGATTTAAAGATTGACGTAATCACAAACAGGCGTTCTGGGTAACCCAGAGTACAGCTACTATTCTGTTGGTGTCAGCAAAGGTCAAGGAAAAAATGCAGCTGAAGGACAATCTGGATGTTTTCATTGCATTGCTTAGTTGCACAACAGGAGGATTGACAAATTCACGTATGCACGTAATCAGTTTTTGTGCCGGAGAACAAACAGATAAGGGACAGGTCACAAAATGGAAATTTCTCAAAGCGAAAAACACCCACAGAAAAATTCTTATCAAGTTTGCTTCTAATGACCTGGTCACTACACAGAAAACCACACAAAATGTACAGGGAAACAAGTTGTGAAAAATAAGCCAGGTTACTAAGTGACAAGGTTGTAAGTGGGTGGGTTAATTCTGAATGGGGGATCCCTGCGTATCAATCTGAATGCCCAAACTGGCAGGGCTCACCTCAACAGATCTGTTTGGAGAGATCTTTTTATAGATTGGTTAGCTTAATTTGGTCATGTTGTGGTTAAACTACCACAACTGTGGGAAGAAATGAATGCAGACGATTACTAGTAATTGACATGCTTTGCTGTTCTCTTACTAAACTGGAAATTCTTTGGTGACTAAATTCTGAAGTGATCAGATTAGGCTAAAGCCTCTCAAAAGGGTCAGTGTGCCGAAAGCCAGAAGGAGCTTTTTCCATTCAGTGCCTTGAAACGCTTACATTATACTGACTGTTATTAAATAGCATTTATATATTGATTATGTCAGAAATGGAACTGATATTCATGGAAACCTAATTATTTCATATCATCAAGCACTACAAAAATTGCACTACATTTTCTCAAAACCTAGTGAGAGCTGGCTTTCTTTGGAACACGTTCTCCCTCTCCTTAGCAAGAACTATTTAACCTTGAAACGGTTTTTGGAGTTATTTTTTTTTTGGTGCTGATTTGGAACCTTTATTTTGAAGCTCACTTGGTATTATTGAGACACGAACGGAGTTGTAATTAATTCTAAACCGATCATAATAAAAGTCACATCCGTGATAAATGAATATGAATGAAAAAATAGAAATAAAATCCACACTCACCAGATAAAACAGCAAAATAAAAGTGCTTCTTGTTGAGGTAGATGGTGTCATGATTAACAGCAGATGCAGATGCTCAGCGCTGCAGTAAATGTGTCATTCAGTTTAGTGCCTTTATATTTGAGCGCGTGGGAAGACCAGACCAATGAGAATACACCAGTGGGGAAGTGTCAAAAATCGTCTTTTATTTATTGCTTGAAGAACATACAAAATTAGTGTCAAAAAAATTAACTCCGCTATAACTGATCAACATACAGAAAAACCACATTTAAAGCTTTCGTTATGTGCTTTCCTTACCTTCACACATTTAAAAGCATTAAATCAGTGTGTTAAATTCAACGTGTAGTGAACTACTGCATATTAGCTACATTTAGTAAAGTGTAAATAAAGACATTTAAGCATGTGCGCATAGAAAACATTAAAACATGCACTTGAGTAAAATATGAAGTGAAATAATGTAACATTTGAATGTGCAACAACCAGTGCATAGAATTGTTTATAGCTTCACATTAAGCACTTGCATTAATGTTTTATTGTTCAGTTAACATTAAAACTCACTGTTAAAGCCAGATGATGCTTTCTTTTCTTTTTTAAGATCGATGAAATAGTTGCAGTTTATATTCAATTTGATTAATTTTTTTTATGAAATTTCACATTTCATGTTAAAGCTCACAAAATACATTTTTTTTGCCTCACTTCAGGACATTACTGTTTTTATTTATTATTATAATTAATTACTGTAACTATACTTTTATTTGCCATTGCCTCGTTCATACATTCATCGATGTGACAAATGTTTTGACAGACATTGGAGACAGTGTGTGTGTGTATTAATTGTATTTAATAATAATTTTTTTTAAAAAGCTCACAAAACAAGCAAACACTACCATTGGTCAGAAGCCAACAATTCACACAAAATGATTAATGTGCTCCATTATTACACAAACAGAAAAACAACGTGTACTTAAGTATTCATTTCAGTAAATCCAGAAAATTCTGTAAATCTATTTTGAACAAAACTTCTGCAATCACTCAAGAGCGTCGTGGAGTTGTGGCCTCTTTGGATCTGAATGCTGAAAGCGATACCGTGGAAAACGAACCACATTTTGAAGCTGGTCAGAATGGCGATGTCTTGATGCATTGGGCAAGGATGAATCCTAAAAAAATATATATATATATATATATTTTATTGAATATAACCGAGATGAACAGCCACAAACATATGAATGACACAAATGTTACTTCTAATCTACAAATGAATTGCTTCCAGGCCTTTCCTTGATTTTCTTCTACACTACACTAGCCTGTGTAATATTAGAAGACTGCAATGAAACGGACATTACAGATTTGACACAATTTCCATGAAGGTGAAAGATAAACGTCTCGGGTCTACTTTCTGTTTTTTCCAAAAGATTTCAGAAATCATTTCTGTTCCCTTTTTGGTCCTTGTTTACTCCGTTTAGTTCATTCCCTGTAGTTGTGGTAGTTTCTGATTATTCGTTTGTTTGTCTGCTAGGTCACGGTTTATTCCTCGTGTGTTCCACCCGTATCTTGTTCATCACCCGTTTGGTGTATTTAAACCCTCTCTTTCACTTTGTCGGTTTATCTGTCAGTAGAGCAAGGAGGTTATGAGGCAGGATCTAATCGCAGCAGCACTTACTAATCAAAAATCAAACCCTTAGAAATGTTGGGCAACTAACTAAACGTGCAGCAAGCCAAGTGTGCATAGATGAGAACACAAAGATGAATCAGAGGATTTTCAGAAAGAGGTTTCACAGGGTTTTCATTTCAGTTGTTGGGTTTTCAAAAGAAAACAAATAAGATTGCATGTTTTTGTTTGTTTGTTAAGGGTTTTCTGGGAAACTATATTTTCAGATTATCTGATACGCATGGTGCCTGAAACAGGAAAACACCCTGACGCCTGATTTAAAGCAGGTTCATTGAAACAGATATCAACAGTAAGAAAATACATATTATAAACTCATATGACATGATACTGAAATTACATTTTAAAAAACTATAAATATGTAGAAGGGGCAATGGGCAACAGTTAAACACCTGGACTGTGCTCCCCTATAATGTCTCACCAGTTCATTGTCAATCCAGGATGAGGCTGACCCTCCCGTAGGCGCTGGTTTTGCCATGGAGCCCCGCAGATCCAGACTGCTCATCTGAGAGCCAGAGTTCAGGGTGGGATTGGACCATCCGGACAAACAGTGCTGCAAAATTCATATTTCACAGAGAATCACATTTATCAAGAAAACTAATGGTTAAAGGTCTATTATGTACAAAAATATTCAAACACATTTACATATCCATAGAAACTACGGATCCAAGGCACTTCTTCCAGTTCCAAAATGTTAAAAAGCCTTTATTCGAACACGGCTCACTCTAGAAACATTAAAAATGACCAGTACACCGCACACTGATGCATTTCGGCCATCCAGCCTTCCTCAGAATGTGTTAAGTACAAAATTAGTCACAGGTGTAGATATAATCAGTTGCTCAGTAGAAATGGGAGAAACCAAAATACTCATTACAGGGGGGACCAATAGTATCATTAACAATTTCTAAGTTTCAAAATCTAATTCCTCATTCAAACCAGGAACATTGGTAGCTTTTAGCTGAAAAATCCAAAAGGCTTCCCTTTGTAATCTATCACCCTTTCTAATTGATCCAGTCACAATTTCCAAACCAATAATTCTTAAAGTATTATTTTAAGAATTTTGAATTTTTCAGCTAAAAGCCACCATTTTTCCTGGTTTGAATGAGGAATTAACTCCATATTTGTGAAATGATTATCAGTACGATTATTATTATTATTATCAAGATATATATATATATTTTTTTGTATATGTGATTATACTTTGAAATTGTTAATGATACTATTGGTCCCCCCTGTAATGAGTATTTTGGTTTCTCCCATTTCTACTGAGCAACTGATTATATCTACACCTGTGATTAATTTTGTACTTAACACATTCTGAGGAAGGCTGGATGGCCGAAATGCATCAGTGTGCAGTGTTCTGGTCATTTTTAATGTTTCTAGAGTGAGCCATGTTTGAATAAAGGCTTTTTAACATTTTGGAACTGGAAGAAGTGTCTTGGATCAGTAGTTTCTATAGATATAATTTTGAACCCTACCAAAGAGCACCTTCTGGGACTATTAAACGGAGGTTCTTTCAGCAAGTAGCGCTCCAAGATGTTTTCTTTGACATTTACATATCCTTTAACAAAGCTGTCACGCACATTATTAGTCAATGCCGATAATCTCAAAGGCTAAATATCACCAGATTAATCGGTCAGGTCTATAGATACTTCAGTCTATCACTCGAGAATTCAACGTTAATGCTGATTTGACTATATGAAACTCACCGAGGGCAAACCCAGGCTGTCAGAGGGGTCAAAACTGCTGCGGCGATGGGCTTTGTATTTGTACACTGGCAGCAGAGTTGAGCGAGGAATACTGACCCTGAAACAAATGCATAGAGATCATACAGATACTCAAACGGTCACTCAATCACACACCAAATAAAATAAACTAAACCGAGCTAAGATATTAATGAAACTGCAGTTTTCTGACCTGTAATGTCTAGATCCTCTGAACCATTTTATATTGGACTGGCATGGCACATAATTGTCTGAATCTAAAATGTATTCAACTACTTGGTATATTTAGAATAACTAAAATGAACATTTTGTTTAAAATGAAAAACTACATGAATACCAGAATGATATAGAGAATCGGTGATATTGTGAAATATTATTACAATTGTCATTTTTTATTTGAATCTATTTTAAAATGTAATTTATTTCTGTGTTGCAAAGCTGAATTTTCCGGAATCATTCTAATATGCTGATTCGCTGCTCAAGAAACGTTTATGTTTCATGTTGAAAACAGCTGCTCAATACTTTTTATCAGGGTGCTTTGATGACTATAAGATTCAAAAGAACAGCATTTATTTGAAAAATAGAAAACTTTTGTAACATTATAAATGTCTTTAGTGTCACTTTTGATCAATTTAATGCATCCTTGCTGAATAAAAGTATTAATTTCTCTCCACCAAACTTATTACAGGTAACATATGAATAAACGGGCACTTTGACATATGAACCTGATTAAAGCAGGCTCTCTTTCAGTATGAGGGTGTTCAGATTTGGGCATCTTGCACACTGGACAGGCGGCTTGTGCGTTCAGCGGAACTGCAAACAGTCGACTGTTTATTCTGAAGCAGAATGTGCCTGTGGACCAAGGGCCAAAGGGAAAATGAAGAGAATTATCATGATGTAAAAAAGCATGACAAAGCGATGTCATGCAAACCCAAATCAGCAGATCTCTTACACTGATGTGTGTCTGTATGTGGCTGCGGCTCGTCACTGTCAAATGAGGAAGATGCAAGATCAGCAACAGATGGAAATCTGTGGGGAATAAATAACATTTGCATGATCAAAACATCTTTTGACATCTTGTGAGCTTGCAGGATTAAGCGTATGATTTGTGAGATATAAAGCAACAGACACCAATGTGTTACAGCGATTTTACCACGGTTAAGAGACATCAAAAGGAAGGATGAAGGTAACCTTCAGTGCTTTGTAGAAGAACTCATTATCAACTAGGTTTCATTGTGAAACAAGTGCCATAGAAAGAGACCGACCCTGATAACAAGCTGTGGACGCACTCGTCTCGATTGGCCAGACGGAATCCGCTGAGATCGCTAAAGAACTGCTCCGAACGATCTTCAAGAGAGCTTTCAGCGTCCACTAGGCCTAAAAATAAATCAAACTGTAACCTTTATGGTTTCCAAACAGCACCTGCATGGAAACTGTGGTGCATTCCATCTCTGCAAATTAAAACGGGAAAAAGCTTCCATTCAGCCCACCTGCTATCCAATCATAGCCCAGTAAAGGCCGTATGTTTCGCTCTGATATAGTATCCATCTCCAGCCCAGCAGTCGTTGAGCTGTCAGTCTCTCTCTGTAGTCCCAAGAAAAGGAAAAAAAAAACACATCTGATACTCTCGAAATGAAAACACTACAGCCGTAGCAGATGGGGATTTCTTTCTACGTGGGTGCTTTTTCACTTCTTTGGAAATCAATGTAAACCTTAAGTTCTCCATTAGATTTGTAAACTTTTCTCTCTCTACTGTATACTGGTTACCTGGCGCCATCTAGCAAATATGAACCATGTTGACTAACAGTCTTCATCAGTTGACTAACCGTCTTAATGCATCAATGTTCAAGTGCACATACCTGGTCACAGGAGCGGAGAGGTGCAGATTTGGAGAGCTTCAGTCTCACAGATCTGCTCTGTCCCTTCCAGCGACTGTTCGCTGTGTCTTGCAGTAGTGCGCTGTACGTGCTCAGTTCTAAACTTTGGTTGGGTTTGGTTTTACGTGGGTCCGGTGTGGGGACTTCACAATCTCCAGGAAGCCGTTCATCTGAAGATACGAAGACATTTTGTCAGCAAATTTAGTAATATTGAGCCAACTTATTCATGTGCCAACTTATTCATGTGCCAACTTATTCACTTATTCAAATATATGATACATATATTTATAAGGTTAAAATCTAAAAGTAAGTCAACTGATATAAAATTATCATTACATACACACACACACACACACACATATATACACACACACACACACACATATATACACACACATATACATA
>NW_015505223.1:2491122-2561594 GCF_001515645.1 Sinocyclocheilus grahami
ACACACACACACACACACACACACATATATATATATATATATATACACACACACATATACATATATATATATATATATACACACACATACATACATATATTATACACACTTTTGTGTGAAAAAACAAAAAAGCGCATATATATGATGAGATCATACATTTAACCATGATTTACAAAAGAATATTTAGAACAAGCATCATTAGATGACATGAACAATCAGTGCAGCCCCCAAAATAAAATTAAAAGGCATTTTTATTCTTTACCACTATCTTTCAAACCACTCGGTTTACCCGCGTTTGTCAGCAAGAAGTTTTTAATCATTTAAAATACAATAAAAATGTAGTATGGTCACTTTTTCTTTTACATATTTTAATGAGTACAGGTCAGAATTTAAGTGTGCCGTTTTTTTTCCACTGAATGATGGTTGAACATTATTTCACCCGTATTTTGATCATTGATTTAAAACATTGAAGTAGACACTTCACGTGCATTTAAGATGCTTTATAAAATCACTTTTGTAAAATGTGTACCTTAATGCAGACACCAAAATAGATTACTTAACTATCTAAATGGGGACATTACACAGACTTCTATTGTTTTTATATAGATAGTTATACACTTTTTAACCTAAACCCACCCCTAACCCTACTAACTTTGTTTACTTTATTTTTATACCAGTTTACAAATGAGGACATCCCCAAGAGGAGGTTTTTGGCGATTTTGTCAGGTTTTGCTCACTTTTGGGTACAACCCAAAACAAATTTGTCCCCAAAATATGGTTAAGTAGGTACACACACACACACACACACACACACACACACACACCCAAGCATCAAATCAACATATTAGAATGATTTCTAAAAACTACAGTAATGATGCTGAAAATTCAGCTTTACATCACAGGAATAAATGACATTTTAAAATATATTATAATAGAAAATTATTATTTCAAATTGTAATAATATTTCACAATATTGTTTTTTACTATATTTGTAAGCACATAATGGCAGCCTTATATATATACAATTATTTTAATTATATGCAATATAATTTTTTTAATAGAATTTCTATTATCTATTAAAAAAAACTATTTCGTTGCATTTGGGAATAAAATCCAAGCATCAGTATATGATTTCATAAAGCTTATTTATTTATTTATTTATAAATCCTCTTTTTTTACAACATTGCACACCCCAGTACGCTTTAAACCTCTCAAATGAATTGACATTTATTTGTACATGTGCCCATGCATCTTGTGTTTTGATTCGAAGTGTTCAGCGTGACTCTCAGTTATGCTGTCTGGACATAATGGCAGCAATCAAAGCACAGCATGCGCGCGCTAGTGAGGAGGAGGACAGTAATGCCATGGACGCTGTCCTGCAGCGCAGTGCACACTAGTGTCTCTCCTTATTCAGAGCACGTCTTTCATGTGTTCGGAGGTGTCCAGGCAAGTGCAATGTCATTAGACTGACCACTGCACTGTTGTGTTGCATCCCATTAACATTAAACAGAGCTGGTCACGGAGTCGGGTCACCCCTAACCGTACCTATAATTTCTCGCTTCACAGTTTGTGCTGTAGACAATTATTGCATGCTGCTTGAATACTTTATAGCTCATTAATGAGGGATCGTTTATCACGGCTGAAGGAAGAAAAACCAACATGTGGACAAGATGTAAATAGTGGAATACTTCAGAACAGGTTGCACAGGGTCTAAGAAAACAGTTTCTTTTAAATGTTAGAGAATTATAGATAAAAGTAAAATATGTCTTTTAGTTGCATGTGGATTTATGTATTAAATATTCCAACAGAGGGCAGTATTTGGCTAATTTAAATTGGGCTTTTATGCTAACTGCTAAAAATGTTGATGTGTGATGAGCAAGAGGACAATTCTAAGAAATAAATATGTTTCAGATTCATATTTTGAACTGTTTCCCATTACCAGAATTAGTGAAGCTCGAGGTCGTAAAACTGGATTTCTGTAGTCCTGAAATCTTAATAGCTTCCCCAAACAAAAATATATGGGAATATACTGGAAAATATAATGTGATATAGTAAATCATATATTTCCATATATGGGAAACTAGTACTTTTTAGTATAGGCTACTGCAATATATTCATGAACCACGCATGGCTATATATTGATACATATAAATAAAATACAGAGCAATGAAGACCAAAACTGCACTATGATTTGCATGTAATAGCTTTATTGAAACTTTTTTTCTCTTTCATTAGTTAACACATAACGTTGAACACATATTCATAAACTTTCATGTCACAAGTTATACAAGTAGAAAAAAACAAATGTCTTACTAAAGTCACACACACACACTTCCACAATATATATGTAATATTCCACAATGTATATGCAATATATTTTTTTTTTCTATATCGTGTACATATATTGCACCAAATATGTTTATATACACACAGTACCATATATATTATCAAGTGTATTATTGAATATAATACATTACAATATATAAGTAAATATATTGTCACATATTTTTCAATATATGAAAAGCAGCCATTTTCTTATGTATTATTTAATATATTATAATCTATTAACACAATATATTATTCTGTATATTTTCAATATACATTCAACTAGTTGATACATTGATGGTTAATATGTAGGGAAATATATTTTCTTAGAATGCATGCTCAAATATTGAATATGAATTTAAAGGCATAACATTTTAACAGAATAAAAGTATATTTAGCACAAAAATGTGAACTTGTCACAGTGAAAAATCCTGATAAACAGTCGAGTCAAAGCGATAAGATCAGCCGAGGAGGTTTCTGTAGAACAGGTATCCTGATATTGAACAGGCTGATAAAAGAGCACTTTTGGGTCGATTGTTTCTGCAATGTGCCAGATAGAGGGTGGATGTTATTAAGATAAGACGGATTAGCCGGCTAGATGAAAAGTCTCAAGCCAAGTGCTGTTGAATATAGCAAGAACACACGAGCTCGGGGCAACAAGGTCTGACAGTTCACTTTCTGAATTATCAAAATCATTTCACTGCTGTATAAAACAACAGTAAAGTGACTGTAATGATGCGAAAGAGAGGTCAACCTCTACACAAGGGAATTCATGCACTTCCTCGCATTGCCTTGGTAACATGGGCAGTAATAACAGGTTAGCAGACGCCTAAAGTACAGCATAATTATTTTGTTGTGCATGTGATTAAAAGTGCTATCACAAGGCTCTTTTGAGAAGTGCAGCTTAGTGGTTAAAGATCTTGGCTAATAACCCGAGTGTTGTGGGTTTAGATCCTGAAACCTTGAGCAAAGCCCTTTGTTGTAGGAAAATCACTTTGGATAAGAAAGACTCTGCTAAATGGCAAAATCAGAAATATTTCACTTTTGAAACGTGGTACATTGCTATATTTGATAGAATCACAACTGTTGGTTTGTTTGTTTTTATTTGATATTTATTTAACAGGTGTTTGGAGAGGGTGAAAAACAAGAGGGTTTGATGATGTTGGCCAAAAAAGTTATTCTGATTCATTTTGATGATTATTATTTTGAGAATTATTATTTTATTTTTTCGATTTTTTTTACCAATAAGATTTTCACAATCTGACCAAGAATATGAATTAAAGGAATAGTTCACCCAAAAATGAAAATTTGCAGAAAATGTACTCACCCTCAGGACATCCAAGATGAAGATGAGTTTGTTTTTTCATTTAACAGATTTGGAGAAAAGCAAATGTTTAATTATGTGCTAGCCAGAAACAACTGTTTGAAGTTAAAAGCGTCTTAACATTTCACAAGTCATTTGGATTACTTGTGGATTACTGTGATGTTTTTATCAGCTGTTTGGACTCTCATTCTGACGGCACCCATTCACTGCAGAGGATCCATTGGTGAGCAAGTGATGGAATGCTACATTTCTCCAAATCCGTTCCAAAGAAGAAACAAACTCATCTACATCTTGGATGGCCTGAGAGTGAGTATAATTTTTTGGGTGAACTATTCCTTTAAGAAAGTAAATAGGGGCCCACTTGATTTTATGTTGACTTGGAACATTGGTCTTCAGAGTTTTTTGACCGCTAAGCTTTGAGATCTTAAGCAATATTAGATTTAAGTCCAAAGCTAGTTTAATGCTAGCTTTTCTGAGATTATTCATGAGCTAATTGGCCAAACAAAAAGTTATTTTCCGTTTACAGGGTGTACTGTGACTGATGGCCTCTTGCCGTCTCTTTGTTTTGCACCTTCTGTTCCTTGTCTGATGAGTTAAATTCGAGCAGTAAATCTCCTGAAGGGAACATAGCAGTCAATCAGCAATGAAATGAGTGTGTGGTGTAGGGCAGGTCACCACACCATGACCGAGGCCCATCAATCTGCCAAGAGCTGCTTGGACTAAAGACAGACGTCTTCAGCAGTCGTTTCGCTCACCTCCAGCATGCAATTCCTTTTCTTTAACTTAAGGCATCATAGTACGTCACACTGTTAATTGGACAAATTTGTGCATATATTCACCAAATATGGAAATGCATTTTGATTATGTGAAACAAATTGGCTCATATGAACATAAATGTGGATGAATTCATGTATTGTAAATTACAAAATAAATATAAAGGTTCCAAAAGAGGGTTTTTGCAATGATTCCATAGAATAGGCATTTTTTGGGTTTCCTAAAGAGCCTTTTCCGTGAACTGTTCTTAAAACCATTTTTAACCATTTTCATTGGTTCTTAAAAACCTTTTTTTTCTTAGTGGGAAGAACATTTTAAAAATCGAAGCAATCTTTTTTTATATAATAAAGGAGTGGCAAGACTGTATGAAGGTACGTCATGGAACCATCTGTGCTAATAAAGAATCTTGATTTTTAAGAGTGTAAAAATGCCCATATAAATTGGCACCATAATCTTAATAAAACAAAAATATATAATGTAATAAAAACATTTTCTTTTAAGTGCATGCAACGATACAGTATATGCTGGTTTAATAGGGGTTTGTTCACATCACTAACCCTAAATATTAAACTTTATTGCATAAATAGTCCTGCATAATTTTAGCTGCAGACATGATCTTTTTATCTTTGCCTGGTGGATGATAAAATACATGAAAATTCTGTTAGGGCAAACTAGAATAGGGTAAAAAATGTAACTAATAGTAATACTAATAATCAAACTTCCCCAGTTGATCGATTATGTTAAGAATGGCAAAAAAACTATTTTGTATTACAAGTTTTATGAAATGTTATGTTTAAGTATGAAAGGGGCATTATCTAATTAAATATGCATTCATTTGCATACATTTCCAGAGCAGAAATCTTAACATTGGTTAAAGTAAGTTTCATAATTCTTGTTTCATTTTGTTGACCGAGTTAAATCTCTTTTTATCACTCCATAAATCAGTAAATACTATCAACAGCCAAAAATAATAAAATAAAATACAATTGATTCATTAACAGCCTTTAAATATATGTATTGTAATTGAAATCTACAGATGCATATAGATAAAGTGCAATAAAATAAACACTTAAAAGTGTATTTTGCATGTTGTCTTTCCACTAGTCTGTAATAACACGTTATTAAAAGCCAAATAGCCCAAAATCACCAAACTGACCAGTGCATGTCTTGCCTTACGTTAAATTGAAACCACTTCATGGTCGTGAGATTTACACGAGCACATTTTCTTCAGAAAATGTCAAAATCCAGTTTGATTGTTGCCATTTAAAGAGCATTTGCCTAAGTGTTGACCTTAATATATGCTTCTGTACGGCTGCAATTTCCTGGAACCAAGATGCATGTTTATTAAACGTAACATCAGCAGAATTTCCAAGCGCTATTGTGCACCTTTGCACTTTAATCTTATGCAGCACAATGAACTCTCTTAGTAAAATAAAACCTCTCCTGCATATAGGCCTTAATGTGAAGACGTGCTTCTCCCTCTGAGTTGTAGCTGATACGTGAACCTGCGGCCTCTAATGTGACAAGAAGCAAAGATAAATGCTCTTGGTCTCAGATGTCTGCATGCACTTATTACTGGCTTCATGGCTTGTCATCTGAATGCTCAGGCACCTGGGAGCAGACTGAGGACTCGGCTCTTCTTGGCAAAACGTGTCTAATTGTGTACCGGTGCACAGAGAACAAATTCAGTCATTAGAGATTTATTTGCCGTGCTGTGTAAGACTGAAGATTGAGTACGCTCAGGTAAATTCTTCACTGTCTCAATGATTAGGAACATAGCTTTGACAAGCTTTGAAAGCTTTTTAATTAAGCTGTTAAGGTGGAACTCTTATCTTAAAACAGCAGCTTAGCTAATATTTGCTAAAAGCCCATTATTTAAATGAGCTTTCTGCTTATGAACTAATATTTATTGCAATGATATTTTGTTCTCTGAGTAGTACTTGTTCTTTTGTGAGTCTTGTTGTTAATATTACAATAATGCATATACAATTATGTTGGATTTTTTACTATGACAAATGCTGAGATTAATAGTTCAAAATTGAATATTTCACTTTTGCTAATGCTTTTAATTGCTGTCTATTTATTATTTATTTGAGGCAAACTTGCATTCAGATTGACACAATTCTGGTGTTTAATTCTAACTGAATCAAGTCCCACCCCATCATTTTTTCATATCAAATGCGATGTTTCATTTAGAAATAAATATTATCAAAGTAAAATGAGTTGTAAATGGTAATTCACATTGATTTTAACGGTCAAATATGTCATTTCTGCACCATATTGCTGTCCTAAAATGTAAATGATTAGTGCATGGGCAAACTAGGATTAGAGTTTTGTTCAAATCACAAACCTTAAAGGAATAGTTCACCCAAAAATGAACATTTGCTGAAAATGTACTCACCCACTGGCCATCCAAGATGTAGATGAGTTTGTTTCTTCACAGAAAGAGATTTGGAGAAATGTAGCATTCCATCACTTGCTCACCAATGGATATTCTGTAGTGAATGGGTGCCGTCAGAATGAGCGTCCAAACAGCTGATAAAAACATCACAATAATCCACAAGTAATCCACACCACTCCATCAGTTAACATCCTGTGAAGCGGAAAGATGCGTGCTTATAAGAAAATTGTACCATAAAGCGCTTATATAAATTTGAAAGGAATATCTACTTTGTGTTCAACAAACTCATCTTGATTCTATATGTCGGGATCAGCCTGCAGAGCTTCGTCATCTTTAATGGACGCCTGTAATTAGCAGCCATTCACCCATGTTCCCTATTGTGAGCTAAAGGTTGTTCTCATTCTATTCTGGTCTCTAGCATTTATCCCTCGACTTGTGTTATGATGGGCTAACTGATATGGACAGCTGGGCAGTTCTGCACCAGTGCTGATCGCCGCCATCGATGGCTCTCGCTTTCTCTAATATCAGCTAATTACAGTGGTTAATCAGGCTGGTAATGAGTATGGGCACCATGCCATTTCAATCTGACACTGGTGGGAGTGAAGCTGACTTCCCCGCCAAGCTAATGTCAGTTCCTGTCAGCTCCCTGACTGTGCTGCCATCTTCAGTCCACCTGGCCTGTGAATAATGAGAAGCCAGCGGACATTAACCTGTGTGCTCCTCTTCCAGATTTGAACTACCTCTGTTTAACAGGTGCTGGGAGGTGAAATAAAGACAGCTAATAAATAAGATCTTTGGGATATTTTTTATTCCGCTTACTGTAATGCTATTAACAAGCCACTAACCAAGTATTAAACTTTTGCTTGAAACACTTAGGGCTTTGCTATCCAGTTGCTAATGTGTTCTCAGTGGTTTTAGCACATTGCTAGGTCGTTGCTAGAGTGTTCTAGGTGGTTGCCAGCCACTTTTTGCAACTTGCACAGGGAAATACCACTCATGTTTTTAACAGAAAATGTAAAACTCAAGTTTAAGTTATGTTTTTTTCCCCGTTTTATTATGATTTCATTCTTATATTATGATTAATCTTTCTCTGGTTCTCTTATGGTTTTGGTTGCAAAAATGTAGTTATCAATACATTTATAATTTTTCATTTAAAATAATAATAATAATTTGCCACTGAATACAGATACTGAAACAACCAAAAAGGGGCTAAAATTCTATATTGTATATTATTACACACACACAAATTATAACACAGAAACAGTCAAAAGGTGCTAATATATATATATATATATATATATAATGTGTGTGAATGTGGTTTTCTTGTGGTTTTGGATGCAAAAATGTATTTATCAATATATTTATCATTTTATCAAAAATGGCCACTGAATGCAGATACTGAAACAGCCAGGTCTTAAAAATTATATTTATCATTAAAAATTGTACACACAAATGCACACACACACAAACACAAACATATAAAGGTGCTGGATTCTCACCTTTTCAGAGTAGTTTCTCTTAGCCACACTAATATAATAATATAAACTCTACATAATATTTTATCGCCGTTTTTGGCTGTTTCGGTATCTGCATTCAAAATTGAATTCAATATTGAATGCTCTACCATCATCCCCATCCCATGAGACCCAAAATTACAGGACTTAATGACTACAGACCTGTGGCTTTAACATCTGTGGTCATGAAGTCATGTGCTGGCCCACCTGAAGGACATCACTGGACCCTTACTGGACCCCCTGCAGTTTGCTTACCGAGCAAACAGGTTTGTGGATGATGCAGTCAACATGGGACTGCATTATATCCTACAACATCTGGACAAACCAGGGACTTATGAGAGGATCCTACTCGTGGACTTCAGATTGGCTTTCAACACTATAATCCCAAACCTCCTCCTGTCCAAATTAACCCATCTCTCTGTGTTCACCTCCATCTGTCAGTGGATCACCAGCTTCCTGACAGACAGGTAGCAGCTAGTGAGACTGGCGAAATTGATGTCAAACAGCCGCACAATCAGCACTGGTGCCCCCCAGGGATGTGTTCTCTCCCCACTGCTCTTCTCCATCTACACCAACGACTGCACCTCTACTGACCCCTCTGTCAAGCTCCTGAAGTTTGCAGACGACACCAGACTTATCGACCTCATCCAGGATGGTGATGAGTCTGCTTACAGACAGGAGGTTAAAGAGCTGGCTGTCTGGTGCAATTATAACAACCTGGAGCTGAACATGCTCAAAACAGTGGAGATGATCGTGGACTTAAGGAGGAACCTCCCTGCACTCCTCCCCACTCACCATCATGAACAGCACTGTGAACAGCACATTGAGACAGAAGCTGCTGATACAGTTCTACTCTTCAGTCATTGAATCTGTCCTCTGCACTTTAATAACTGTCTGGTTCAGCTCAGCTACCAAATCAGACCAGCGGATAGTCCAGACTGCTGAGCGAATCACTGGCACAACCCTCCCCACTCACCAAGAACTGCACTCATCCAAAATTATTAAAAGAGCTGGCAAAATCACTCTGGACCCCTCACACCCAGCCCACTTCCTCTCTGAACTGTTGCTGTACGGTCGGTGCTACAGAGCACTGAGCACCAGAAAGGCCAGGCATAAGAACAGTTTCTTCTCTCAGGCAGTCCATCTCATCAACAGTTAACTTGGCAATAATCGTGTAATACACAACACTATTTATACATTTATTTATTTAAAACACCGTGCTTCTTATTCACATTTCCTTGCATTTGTACATAACATACTTGTACACAAATGTCATCCATTGTCTATTTGTATAGTGTGTACTTTTTAAAATATTTGTTGTATTTCATTATTTCCTATTTACTTATTCTACTTTTATTATCTGTCTTGTCACTGTAATGTGTTTGTGCTGTAGAAGATTCTTTCACCAAAACAAATTCCTCATATGTGCAAACATACCTGGCAATAAAGCTCTTAATAAAGCTCTTTCTGATTCTGATATATATATATATATGAATTATTGATATTTATTGATACAATATATAATGTGTTCTGCATTTGTATCTACAGTATGTGTGTAATTAATAGTTTTATTATATATAACTATTAATATTTGAATCTTTAATTAATATATGAACATATTTTAATATATACATACAATAATTAATGTATAGTTATTAATAATTCATAATATACTAATACACACACATGTATTTACATACATATATATGGTAATTGTTATTTACTGATACCATCCATCTGTCCCTCTTCTTAAAGCCCCTCTTGATTTTTCTTCAAACCACCAGCATCAGGCAAAAATAGCGCCTCGATCGCCCCTCCTCCTTTACATCCCTCCCTCTCTCTCTCTCTCTCTTCCTCTTTTCTGCATCTCCCTCACTCAGTCAGTTAGTCAGTCAGAGGAACATCAGCACAGACAGCCGCTCCGACATCCAGCTGTCTGGACGCTGATTCATTTCACCACACACCAGCTCTGGGTGTAAACTCAGAAGGGGTGTTTGGGAAATTGAAAGGCGTCCTAACGGCCAACAAGGACTCCATCTTCAGAGAGGTATGGCTTTGCATATTCTACAGTGTGAGGGGGTTTTGTGTTGAAATTGAATTGAAGAGTTTCTTTGAAGTTTACAGGTGGAGTTATGGACCGTTTTTAGAGATGGATGCAAACAGCTGGACTTTTAATTAATGCTTCTCCATTGATTTTTGCCCATCAGTTATTCTTGATTTTCGTGATTTAGTCATTGGTTAGATTAATGCAGCTTCTTGTCTATTGATTTCTGTTTTTTCTCGACTAGATTGCTTGATCAAAGGCATTGCTGCATGCGACTCTATAGCTATAAGCTATAATTTTCTCTCTAAGAAAAATAATTCAAATTTTCTTAATGCGTATATGCAAATGAGTGGTTTGGAGAGGTACTGGTCACCATGTCAAGTGATAAATGAAAATGATAAATGAAAATTGCATGCAAGCCTAAATTTGTGACATGCGCTTCATTTAAAAATATTTTTTAAACAGTTTATCATTATTAAATGTTAAGTTTAAGTTAGCCCAAGTGTCGTTTTAATTGACAGTCTACATGGAATATTTGAACATTAAAAAATGCAACTGACCTTTGACCTGCAAAAATGTTGTTGTTTGGTGTATGTGGGAAATACAATTTATTGATATGGACAGACGCACAAGATTTGGGAGAGACAATATATACTATGTATAATACTGCATAAATATATGTTTCATAGTATCAAAAATATGAAAAATTGGATTTAGTGCAAACAGTAGTTTAAATGCATGTCTCTAATAATGTTGTAGTGCATACACATACACATAGTCATGTATTTGTGTGTATTTATCAACATGGTTAAGAATCCAAAAGCATACTGTATATAATTTTTGCCTTCTGCAAAAGGGGCTGACAGCTTTAAAACTAACATCACAAGAAACTCAATATAAAAACTACTCATTTCCAGATGAGCCTGTTTTCTATGATCATTGTTTTGCTTTCAGACATCAATTGAGTCAGGAAATTAAAAATTTTACAGGAAATTTATCAGCACTTTCCAGCTTCCAAGACACAGAAAAAGTGCTGACACCAATACGAGGCAAAACACCATTTCTGAAACACGTCAGGTTTCCGCAGATTACATACATTTTATGATGTGATGAGGTAGGAGACATCTCAAGAATGCCTTATATATAGCCCTGCTTGAATCTAACCATCATTAAAAATGAAACCAGCACAAAGCTGCTGCTCCTTCTGAGTGCATTAACCAAGTGCATATATACATTAACTGCGTCATGTGTTGGTTGCCTAATGTCTTCAAGTTAATATGAAATCAAATGGTCCTGTTTACTTTCTTAATACACATTCTCGGTCCTATTGTTAACGATTCATCACTGCAGGCTATTCAAAAGAAAGAAAAAAAGCTTGCTCCAGTATTAGAAAATCTGGTATTGTTATGGCAAACTCGCATTCAGATTTGCATAATTCTGGTGTGTACTCTACTATGGAAGACAGTTTCCACCACGGGCTAAAACAATAACCAAATAAAATAATTGCGGCTTTTTATCTCACACTTTGGATTTTTTTCTTGCAATTCTAAGACAAAAAAGTCGGAACTGTGAGATATAAACTTTGACATTTTTCTCAGAGTTCCGAGTTGACTTCTTGCAATTCGGAGTCTGGATTCTGAGATAAAAAAAAGTCCCAATTGTCTTTTTATTTTTTTCTTATCCCGTGGCAGAATGGCCTCCGGACAATCCAATCAATCGATGGATTAATTCAAGTCCCGCCCCCTTTCATACTGAATCCGTCATTTTATTTAAAAATACATCTTATTATCAAAATAAAATGGGTTGTGAATGATAATTCACGTTGATTTTAAAGGTGAAGTTTGTAATTTATAAACCAAACATTTGACCTCTAGATTCATCTGTGTGAGTGCAATCTTCTTAAAAGCGTTTTTATTTGTATTTCAATTCATTGGACAAAAACTATGTAGCCTATTTCGGGTCGCTTTGGAGCATTGTTTGAAGTGTGTAAATATATCACTCTCTTATTCAGTAACTACACCACTTCCACGTAAACATTTTTTTTTTGTTTTTTTGGGGGGGAAAAGTCGAAAACAGGATGCACTGATGCTCCACCTGTGGCTTTCAGACACAATTATGCACGCACTCGGTCCGCTCCACCAACACTTCAATACTCTATTCCACAGCTCCAAGAATGGGAAAATCAGAGAGCCAAATGGATATCATGGAGAAAAGCACTAAACCGAGGAAGCATCGCTGGACTGTAGTGGAGATCGGACTGTCTGTCATTGTGCTTCTGATGAGCTGCGCTCTGGCTGGACTCATTGTGCTCTACACTTCAGCTCTGAGAGGTGGGAAACAGCCGATTTCTGCTGCAATTCCCCCCAAAAGACCCAAACATGTTCAAGATCGCTGTAATACATTAAGAAATAACTTGCATTCATTTGTTTATATCCAACGTCGAGCAGCTTGCGCAACCTTTCTTTTATAGAAGTCTCTAGAAAAGCAGAAAAATATTTTAAATTAATATTAAGGAATTGCATAAATTATTTATTACAATTGTGTGATAATTAGTGTTTAATTATATTTGAAAATTATTAAAATTGTGTTTAAACTAAATATCAATGATTTTCATATTTAATCATTAATATTACTGTTTAATACATATATAAAATATTTTTAATATTTATAAAATATTATAAATATTATATTTATTTATAATTAGTGTTAAATTATGTTTATTTTAATTGATAAATTATATTTAAAATGAATATTAATGTATTATACAAAATAAATAATTTATATGAGTTAACATTGTATTAAAAATAAAATGCTTAATATTAGTATTAATTATTAATATACATTTTTATATATTTTATAATTATTATTGTTTTATAATAATTATAAAATATTTATTTATTCATAATTGAAGTGTATAGAGATATCATAAAATGATATCTCGTACATTTGCACATAATTTAAAACATAAAACATAAAATTACCTACAAGAATCATCTGCTGTATCAAAAGGTTCTTCAGCTCTCTTTAAGATCTTGTATTTTTCTCTTATATTTCAGAGCGTTTTAACATCAATGAATCTTCAAAAGGTACAGTATGCTGTGAAGTTGTTCATAAATCACATTTTGAGTAGTTTGGCATATTTTATCCACATCATTCATTTCATTGTGCTGTTTTTTTTGATTTTCATTTTATGAGTTTTGTCCTGCCACAAATCCTGTATAATCACTCCATATGCTGTACAATATTAAATGATTGCACATAGTATATATTATGTACAGTATATATACTACACATAAGCACTGTCATGCGTACTATTAGTGATTCAAACCAGCCAGTGTCAGGTTTGCAAAATGTGCCTACGTTTTGATTGATAAGAGAAAGATAAAAGGCAACTTTGTTTCAGTAAACTGCATTATATTATTCCAGTTTTCCAGTGTTAAGCTGAAGCAGTAAGCTCTCTCTGTAGAACGTCAGTCTGCACGTGCAGTTTGAGTGGATTATGTCACATGATCTCAGTTGTGTTATTAACCTCATGAATGTTATTTATCTCCCCACATCACAACAGGGCTGAAATATCGATCAAACGCTGACAGCAATGTCTGTACAACCCCACAGTGTGTCACTGCCGGTAAGACCAAACGTCTGAAAGCTTTGACTTTACACCACCTCAAAACTTCAACTGAAACTTCATGATATTCTAGATCTGAAATGATTTCTTGTTCAATGATACAGCGGCCCGACTGCTCCAGAACATGGACCCCAGCGTGGAGCCGTGCCAGAACTTCTATCAGTACGCATGCGGAGGCTGGATAGAGCGTCACGTCATTCCCGAAACCAGCTCACTTCACAGCGTATTCAATATCCTGAGAGATGAGCTGGAGATCGTACTCAAGGGTCAGTTACGTCAACTTCACGTAACCACGATGTGTATTATAGTTTTGTGTAGACATTGTTATCTGGTTGGTGCTGATCTATTATTGCACAGGAGTTCTGGAGATGGAAAGTAAGGATGACAGAGATGCCTTCAAGAAAGCCAAAACGCTCTACAGCTCATGCATGAATGAGAGTGAGTACACAATACTGTGATAAATATATACTCTATATTATATAGTTGATGTTCTGATTTTTAGTATGCTGTTATGATTAGAGTTGATGTCAGAATTTTTTTTACAACATTTACAAAGAAATGGCAAGTAACACACTGAATTAAAATTTGGAAGTAGAAAGACTGAAAAAGCTACGTACTACAATAAACTTTGTTTACAACTTGCAAATATAGCATGCAAATGACATGATCAAGTTCCGCGACATTCTCCAAAACTTTACATTTGTATATTGAACTTTGAATATATTGTATTTTATAATCTATGAGTTTGATTTTGCATCGTCATTTTTGATTTTGCTACAAATTGGCAATGCTTTATGGAATGAGTTCAAAAGTTGAACTTTTTTCTTTTTCTTCAAATGGCTTGAATTAAACTATAATGTTATCATTTATCTCGAAGCTGATTGGTTTTAGGGTTATTATTATGGTTAACCAAAACTAAAACTATTATTTAATGCATCGAAACTAAACTACAAGTATTATTTAATTTAACATTTTTGTTAACTGAAACAAAGATAAAATGAAACAAAATATTAATATCAGATGAAAAACTTAAACTAAACCAAAATTATACATTGACGCACTAAAAGTACTGGAAATAAATAACAACTCAAATTTAAACTGAAGTTGAAATAAAAATGAATGAAACCTGAATACTAATATTAAAAAGAAACACACGCAATTAATAAATCCGACAAAAGAACATGACAAAATTGCTAAAATTTTTAAAAAGCTCATTTATATTAATAAAACTCTAATAAAATATAAATAAAAATCCAAGTAATAATATATAATTGTTTAATATTTTACTGAAAATGAAGGCCACCTACTAAGTTTCTGTATGCTGTTTTTGTGTATAAATCCAATTTAGACTCATCTCTCTGCTTCCCCCTGCAGTTCTGATTGAGCAGCGTGACTCGCAGCCTCTTCTCAGGCTCATTGACAGTATCGGCGACTGGCCCGTGGCCTCTGAGGTCTGGAACGGCACATCAGGTACTAGAGATAGCGGCGGCCATCTCTAATTCACTCTCACAGAGAATGGCAGCATCTTGGGCTTATCTAAATGGGATAAATGCAATCGCTCCAGCAGTGCTGTCGCTGGGTGTTGATAAGGCACTAGACTGATGGAAACGTCCAGTGGTTTCACAGAGCAGGTGCTGTCCCGCTCATCTGTCATGTTTAGGGGGAGATAGGGCCGTGTCGAGGAGGGTGAGAAGATAAGAGAGTGACCCACTGTGATGCTTGGCTCTGTGGCTCATTATAGACCTTGAGAAGGAGCAGAATAATTCAACATAATAGAAGAAGATGGCTGGAGTATAATCTACATATGCAGACATCAACCTAGACACACACCTGACTGATTTAATATGTGCCTTTAAAGCAGTGTATGCTGGTTGTAGACGCCAATGGAGATGTTTAACCACAACCATAACTGGTCTTTGGAAAACCATCACTCTTGTCTTATTATGCAAACAACAGGTGATTTCATGGGTAATTTGTTAAGTTTCCAGAATTTTGAATAAAAGTGAAATTAACCAGTCATGATATGCAATGCACTCAGTGCTGATTAAAGTCAGCCGAACAGCGTTTGCAAGCTTTTGACTTCCGTAATGTGATGCATTTCTGGGTGAAAAAGAAGAAGAAAAATGTGGGACCTGATTTTGTCCATTGGGAATTCATTGGATAATTAAATGGAGAATGGAGCCAAAAAATAATAACCATTTCATTCGATTTTTTTTTCTTGATTAATCACGTGCAGTTAGACTAGAATTGTGTATTTACACAATAAATATGATTTCATGTTGCAAGATCCCTTAAAATGCTTTGACAAATGCAATTTTCTGTCCTGTTTTAATGTATTTTCTATTTAAACAGGAAGTTGATGAAAGACATATCAAGTGAATTGTCCTCTTCAGTGAAATGAGAAAAAATGCATTTGTCCTATCAATTTTCATTTTCCTTGTCAAAGAATTAAATTGGGTAGGCCTACTTATCAATTTCATTGCATTACCATAAGCCATAAAGGAGCATATATATTTATATATATATATTTAAAATAATTTTTTACCAGGTTAAATGTTGATTATTAGTAACTCAAACCCCTTTATCTAAACCTCTCTATTAAACCGTTTGTCGCGCACATCCACCAAGTTTGTAGTTCTTTAACGCTTTTTATTCATGTTTGTAGTTCTCAACCGAACCATTCATCAAAGTGCAATGGTTTGTGGGTAATATTAGCCATTAGAGTGTGCACGGATCCACACTTCAAAAATCGACCTGAAATAGTAGACCATCCGGGGACTTTTGGCATACTTCTTTCAACATACTATGCTTTGGGACACACTTATTTTAATCTCACATGTACTATTTAGGATGGATAGTATGAACATTGAGACGCAGGGTACCTTTTTCAAACGATTCATTAAAATAACCGACTCATTTGTTCATGAATCGGACTACACAGATTGTGCTGTATGTTATGCCGAATTCCGATTCCCAATTATGGTTGTGGATGTGGGTGGGTTTGGTCTTAATGATGCAACCAATCAGCTAGCAGCTTCAATAAGGGGGTGTGGTAATCTGGCACTGGATCAGAATGCAGGGAAACATTGCTATTTGAAAGTGATACATGAAATACGCACATGAAAGACACGGAGACACTTGTCAAAACTACTGTATGTAAACACCAACTATTCGCATCAAGAAACTTTGATTGTATTTGAGAACATATATTTTCCATATTTCTGAAATGTTCCAAATTTCTGAAACACAGCACCACTCTCACATCTTACGTTCCCACCACAGTTTGAAAACCGCTGATAATAGAGGAAAAACAGAACATATTAATCAGTGGCGGACAGTAACGAAGTAGTTTTACTTCGTTACTGTACTTAAGTAAATTTTTCAAGTATCTGTACTTTACTGGAGTCGTTTTTTTAAGTAACTTTTACTTCACTACATTCCAAATATTCCATAAGAATATGGAATTCACTACATTTCATACAACTTATCGTTACTCCTTATAATATATCATGTGCTCTGAGACGCAGAAGCTGTGTCTGATTCATGAATGAACTGATTCTTTTCAATGAACCTGTTAAATCGGTTCGCAAATCGCACCAAACGATTCATTCACGAATTGGAATGATCCGATTGCAGCTGTTCTCGAGTCGACAACTCACTGATTGAAATGAACCGTTTAGTGCGAGTCTCCAGTGAACTGAATTCACAAGTAAAAACCGGGAGATCTTGTGAGCGCGTGCACATCTGATGCTGTTAAAATAAGTTACTAATGTCGAATTTTAGGATTAATTATTGTAACTGAAAATCATATTTAGGTCAAAGCTGTCAGTTGTTTGTGAACTAAATCTGCTGTAAAGGGTGAAATAAGTCAATAATGTTAGCTGATGCTAACTGTCTAGCTAACGAGCTAGCTGGTGCTAAATTGAGGTAATTTTTTTTCAACCACCTAGATAGATTACATCTGAGGGAAAAAGAAAGGATGTGATGTTCAGAACATGGCAACTACAGTAATTATCAAAGTGGGAAGTGATGCCCTCGGGGGGCATTTGGCCAGGGGTGTTTTTACATCACAGACAAGGTTTGAGAAGAAAAAAAAATCATTATGAAAATCTAATTATAATTTCCTTTTTATATTCATTATTTCCTTATTGGTTATTTTGGGAAAATCCGAGGTATTTTGAGCAGTAGGATTATAAAAAAGATATGCTAATATAAAATTAAATGATAAAAGTAGCCTATATAAAACTAATAAGCAAAATAAACATTCATCTATTGGTACTTTTTACTTAAGTACATAAAAAATCAAGTACTTTTGTACTTTCACTCGAGTAAAATTGAAAACGGAGTACTTTTACTTTTACTGGAGTAATATTTTATTCGGATCTGTACTTTTACTCAAGTGCTTGATTTGTGTACTTCGTCCACCACTGATATTAATCAAGTATCTGTGCAAAGTTTTTGGGAGCACGCTTAGATGTATAAGATATATATTGCCTCAAAGCGAACAGACATGGACTAAAAACCACAAACTCTGATCTCACAGAGCAAGCGTGGAGCCTGGAGGACACACTGGCTGTTCTGAACGCTCGGTACAATAAGAAGGCCGTGCTGGAGATGTTTGTGTGGCCAGATGATCGAGACTCCAGCCGCTACATTATCCATGTAAGTTAATGTATATACTGTATAGTTTATTCTTTTGTATGACTAATAAAAATGCCATAGTATGGAAAACATAGATGGTAATTTGATGTTTTCTGGATATTTATTTCCTAGCAAACAGGGAACATTCACAGAAAGTCACAGAAACGTTCTAGCAAAGTTGAACAAATGTTCTCCAGTAACATTAATAGAACGTTTATTCAAACATTCATTTAACACTTTTTAAATGTAACTACAGTACTTGTTTCAGAATGTTCAGAGAACATTCAAAAGAAACATTCTCATAATGTTTGGAAAATGATAAATTGGAATGTTTCTATAACATTAACATAAAACCAAAGGGAAAAACAAACATTTTTAAAACATAAAAAAAAAAAAGATTCAGAGAACATTCAAAAAATAACATTTTCATAACTTAATGGGAACATTAGCAAAATGTTCATACAACATTTAAAACAATTTTTTTTTTTGCTGGGTATGGTAGTACCATGAATTACCATGTATACCATATATTTTTGAATATGTACAATAGAAATACCAAGTTGATGTTATGAGTTGTCAGTTTGGTTTTAGTGGCACATCACCTTTAAAATACACAGAAGCTAATTGCAGTTTATTTGACCTAATAGCATCTGATTAAAATGCCATTTGGAGCATGAGCTAATAAAACAGAATGTGATTTTTCATTGGATTAACGTTGAACGTTCCACTATTGGATGATCTCATGCATACTGTAATCAAGCAGCAATTCAGATAACAAATTAAACTACATCCTTTTGTTTTCACAGGTTGACCAACCAGCTCTAGGAATGCCTTCAAGAGATTATTACCTCAGCGATGGGAATTATAAGAAGGTATGTTATGTCATTTTGTGAGATGCATTCTCTCCCTTAATGCTATCGGTATAATCACATGAATCATGTGTCATGTATGTCTGTGGGCAGGTGCGCGAGGCGTACCTGGAGTTCATGGTTTCCATAGCAAGGATTGCACGAGAAGACAGGAACTTGACCCAAGATGAAAAGCGTGTGTGGGAGGACATGACTCAAGTGCTGGAGCTGGAGACAGACATCGCGAACGTGAGTTGAACTGGAGAAAGCAAAACATAAACTTTCTGAAATGCTTCTGATACTCTAAATGTCATGCATAAGTCATGTGAGTGTCAGCTCTGTGCTTCAACAGGCTACCTCACCTGCAGAAGAGCGCAATGACATCACTGTGCTGTACAACAAAATGACACTGAGAGAAGTGCAGCAAACTTTCAACCTCAATGTAAGTGCAGAAGGCAATATGGGGTTCTCAATGGAATATTTTTACTTTTGCACTTCGTCCCCATCAGACTTTAGTGTAGTCAATGAAAACTGCATCAGAAAAGCTGGTAGAGATACACTACTGTTCAAAAGTTTGAGGTCTTGATAAGAGTTTTAAAAATGTTTTGGAGTCTCTTTATGGTCACCAATGATGCATTTATTTGATCAAAAATACAGTAAAAACAGTAACACTGTGTAATATTATTTCAATTCAAAATAGCTGTTTTCTATGTGAATATATTGTAAAAAGTCATTTATTCCTGTGATGCAAAGCATCATTACTCCAGTCCTCAGTGTCACATGATCCTTCAGAAACCATTCTAATATGCTGACTTGCGAGAAACATGTATTATCAATGTTAAAAAACAGTTGTGCAGCTTAATATTGTTGTAGAATCCATGATAATTGTTTTCAAAATTTTTGTTGGTTAATATAAATGTCTTCACTGTCACTTTTGATCAGTTTAATGCAGTGTTTCCCAACCTTTTTTTAGTCGCGGCAGTTTTTTCTAACTTCGATGTGATCCTTTGAAAAGTATAGATATTCGGTACAACAGGGAAGAACTGCAGAATATAATGTCATACAGATATTTTTAATATTATAAAAAAATTGTGTCCATCAATGGTGGTGTAACGGGGCTGGCGAGACGTGAGACGTGTGGATCCATCTGCAAGCTTTTATTCAAGAGACGTGGTATAACAGGCAGGGTCGAACAATGGCAAACTGGTATATGGCGGGCAAAAACACAAGAATAGTCCTAGGGCTAGCGTAGGTCACCGATCGGCAGACAGAATCACAGGGGCGAGACGAGAGGGAGAAATCCAGGAAAACAGGCAAAGATCAGAAACCGCAAAAACAGGCAAGGCAAAACAAGGAAAACACGGATACTCGGAAAGGGGTACAGGCTAAACAATACTCAGCCGAGAAAGGTGGTTTGAGTGGGTGTTATATAGTGAGTGAGGTGATAAGAAACAGCTGTGCGCAATGAGTGCAATCAGTGCAGTGTGCAAATCGTGCAATGAATGATGGGATATGTAGTCCGGGGTGCTATGCAACAGTTTGTGTTGTGCGAGAGTCAATGTAAAGGAAAGGGTGACCTCTGGTGGTGAATAAACGGAAGTCCATGGACCGAATTCGTGACAGGTGGCAATCAGTAGGCTAATGTCTAATGAAGAGACCAATTTATACAGATTTTAATGTAGGCTTTTATACATATGTAAACATTATTTAATTACCATTATAACTAGCTATTTCACAAATTCTTGCTCACTCAGTGTTTCTATTTATTTTACGGTAGGGTATTTTTGGTGCAGTAGCACGAGATAGCTTGATTTCAAACTTTGAATTGAATAAAAAATGACAAGTAAGCAGTCAGTAATAAAATAAGAAAAAATAAAGAAATTAATAATGATAGCACAAATAAAAAATAACGTTTTTTTTACCAATTATCCAAATAATGTTTAGTCCTAGAAAGCTATTATTATCAGAACACATGAGCATAACATTCATAACATAACAGCGGTTAGCAGATCAATGAATGAGAGGGCAGCGTTACCAGAGATGCCCATATACCACACCTTGTTACAGCACAGTAGGGCTATTGCAGACAGAAACAATACTACATAGATGTTTCCTGTCAGCTTGATTTTTGAGTGGACTTTGCTGTTCCGATGAGCATGAATGGTATACGAGTGGAGCGACTGAGCGGAGCGCACACGCATAGAGCAGATAATACGCAGAGCGTCACACCCATAGGGTCACACCACGTGAAATTGAAACTTGAGCGGTGAACTAATTTTCGGCAGCCGAAATTTCGGTGCATCTCTAATTATTGGCGACATCAGAAATTTATATTATATAATAGATGTTTTTTGACCATTTTAGCAATTTAAAAATATTACAAAATAATTTTTTTACACGGCACCCCGGTTGGGAAACACTGGTTTAATGCATCCTTGATAAATAAAATGAATAATTTCTTTAAAAAAAAATCTGAAGGGAAACGATGACTGTTAATAGAACAAAATTATTGTGATTAATGTCACGATTTCCAATCAGTCTTTAGAAACCAAAATTTAATTCAAAGTAAATTCAGTCATGTTTTTTATTTTTGTGCACTATTTTTTCTCTCAGTGTTTCGTACTGATTCCTGTGTGAACAAGGATGTTGACAGAGGAACACTCTACTTGTCCGAATGATGGTCACTGACTGTTGATATAAGATTGTGATTTTCTTGATTTTAGAGTACACACATTTCTATTGTATCTCTTTATGAAATTTCAGGGCTTTAATTGGACGCGCTATGTCCAGGGTATCATGTCTAGCGTGTCAGTAACGGTGCAACCAGACGAACCCATAGTTGTGTACTGCTCACCTTATCTGGAGAAGCTCAGAGATGTTCTTTCCAAGCACAGTCACAGGTGATGTTTTAGATCATGTAACTGTTTGACACACGAAAAATGTCAGTTAATTCTTAAAAAAAATCTGAAGGGAAACGATGACTGTTAATAGAACAAAATTATTGTGATTAATGTCACGATTTCCAATCAGTCTTTAGAAACCAAAATTTTATTCAAAGTAAATTCAGTCATGTTTTTTATTTTTTATTTTTGTGCACTATTTTTTCTCTCAGTGTTTCGTACTGATTCCTGTGTGAACAAGGATGTTGACAGAGGAACACTCTACTTGTCCGAATGATGGTCACTGACTGTTGATATAAGATTGTGATTTTCTTGATTTTAGAGTACACACATTTCTATTGTATCTCTTTATGAAATTTCAGGGCTTTAATTGGACGCGCTATGTCCAGGGTATCATGTCTAGCGTGTCAGTAACGGTGCAACCAGACGAACCCATAGTTGTGTACTGCTCACCTTATCTGGAGAAGCTCAGAGATGTTCTTTCCAAGCACAGTCACAGGTGATGTTTTAGATCATGTAACTGTTTGACACACGAAAAATGTCAGTTAATTCTTCATTGTCATGTCATTAGTAATAATAATAAGAGCATAAGAGTAGAGAATTTGATATTGAATGAATATTTGAGTTTATATTGAGATTTAAGTTGCAAGTATTTGAACATAGGTTAAGATATTGTTGAGATTTCTTCTAATTCCACCCGCGCTCTATTTAATCTCATTGCTGTCAGGAGACACAACTGACTTGTTAAAGAGATCTCATTTAGATCCCCCCCCCCCACACACTATTCATATGTATTTACATTTATGTATTTGGCAGATGCTTTTATCCAAAGCTACTTGCATTCAAGCTATTATAGTATTTATTACATTTTTTAATTAGTTTAAATTCATTTTTATGTTTTCATTTTAGTTTATGATTTAAGTAATTTTGCTCTGTGTTTTTGTCATTATAGAAGTGTTTTCATTTATATACTTTTTACATTTTATTTCAGTTGCTGTCTAGGAGACACACCTGACTTATTAAAGAGATCTTATTTATTAATTTTCCTACACTTCCTACACTTTAATATACATTTAGATTTATGTATGGCAGATGCTTTGGTCCAAACATTGCATCCTTAAATTGCATGCAAGCTATCATAATATTAATTCATTTATTATTTAATCATATATATATATATAAAATATAGTCTTAAATACTCTTACTCATTTTGTTGTTTTTCTGTTATTTTTATTCATTTTTAAAAAATATTTCCATTTAGTTTTTATTCATTTTTATTTCAGTTTTAGACACGATTGAGATCTCATTTATTATTATTTTTTCTTCCTACACTTTAATAATCATTTAGATTTATGCATTTGACAGGTGCTTTAATCCAAAGCATTGAGTACTGAGAGTATTTATTAAAATTAAATGTAAGTTTTTATTTGAATTTGCTTTAATAATTTTGTTATGTTTATATATATATATATATATATATACAGTATATATATATACATATATATACATACATACAGTATCTCACAGAAGTTACAACACTGTTACAACAGTGAAGAAATGACACTTTGCTACAATGTAAAGTAGTGAGTGTGCAGCTTGTATAACAGTGTAAATCTGCTGTCCACTCAAAATAACTCAACACACAGCCATTAATGTCTAAATCGCTGGCCACAAAGGTGAGTACACCCCTAAGTGAAAATGTCCAAATTGGGCCCAAAGTATCAATATTTTGTGTGGCCACCATTATTTTCCAGCATTGCCTTAACCCTCTTGGGCATGGAGTTCACCATGAGGTGCCATGTTGAACTTTCAGTAACCAGTATGAGAGAGTGAGAGCGATAACACCAAATTTAGCACACCTGCTCCCCATTCACACCTGAGACCTTGTAACACTAATGAGTCACAATGACACCGGGGAGAGAAAATGGCTAATTGGGCCCAATTTGGACATTTTCACTTAGGGGTGTACTCACTTTTGTGGCCAGCGGTTTAGACATTAATGACTGTGTGTTGAGTTATTTTGAGTGGACAGCAGATTTACACTGTTATACAAGCTGTACACTCACTACTTTACATTGTAGCAAAGTGTCATTTCTTCAGTGTTGTAACATGAAAGGATATAATAAAATATTTACAAAAATTTGAGGGGTGTACTCACTTCTGTGAGATACTGTATATATACTGTATATATATATATATTGTATTAAAAAATTTGTAAATTAAAATAATGTAAATATAAAAATGTACAAGTTGCATAGTATATCTTGCTGGATGGCATTAAATGATCAGCACACATGTGATCTCTGCAGGACTCTGCAGAACTATCTGGCGTGGATGCTCATCATGGAGAGGGTCAGCAGTATGAGCCGGCGCTTCAAAGACGTGAGAGCGCACTACAGAAAGGTCAGCCTCACTCTGAACAAAACACAAACACAGGAGAGCTCTCGTGGCATTTAACACTGCTTTAAAAACTGTGTTTTGGTGGTCTGTTACTGTTTTAGTCCACTAGGTTATATTTATGTTTAATATAGGGGTTTCTCAACCTTATTTTGGTCTTATTTTTCTTGGTTGCATTGTGTGTTCCCTCAGGCTTTGCATGGCACTACAGTAGAGGAGGCCAGGTGGAGAGACTGTGTCCGTTATGTCCAGGGCAACATGGAGAACGCCGTCGGGGCCCTGTACGTCCGGGAGACCTTCTCTGGAAACAGCAAACGCATGGTAAGACTAAAACACCAAACTGGCCTGCAAAAACACACCACTAGAAAAAACAGGAACATCCTCCCTCAAAACTTCATGTAATTGGCTATTATCGGTTCTGATGATGATTTCAGCGATTTGACAGTAAGTCAACTCCGTATAAGTTAGGATGAATGATCCTAAATTATTTGATATAACTCTGCATGGCATATATAAAACTTTATATAGTTTTTCTAGGACAGTCAAATAGCAATAGCAATCAAAATGCACCTTTTTATGTTCTTAATTCTGGTCTTATTGTGTATGATTTATCCATGCATATTATTCTGAAGAAATAAATAGGTTTGTTTTCATCATTTCATCAAAACAACTATCCTTTTCAGCAGACGTCACATAGGCCTCCATATAATTTCATGATTTGCCAACTATATAACCAATAGGCAAAAAGCTATTTCAACTATATGATAACGAGTTTAAAAAGTGTTGTAATGTTGACTTTAAATGTGTCTCTGCACTGTTGTTCAGGTGCGTGAACTCATCAAAAAGATTCAGGACGCTTATGTGGAAACTTTGGAAGAACTGAGCTGGATGGATGAACGGTCCAAGGAAAAAGCCAGGGAGAAGGTCAGATGCTATTAATGGCCATAACTCCAGCACTGTAAAAAAAACTATTTGTTGAGTCAACTTAAACTTTGTTAGCCTGCTGCCTTTTTTGTTATATTAATTTTTTTTCGGTGTGATGCAACTGCATGCTTTTTCAACATGCGCTTTTGATTTGAAACAAGTTACAGTTCATTCAACTTTCAGATTAGTTGAGGGCCAATAAACTTACATTTTCATGTTGTCTGGACAATTTATACAAAATTAGTTATGTCTACAAAATTTTTTTTAACTAAAAATAAGTTGAAATAGCAAAATCTCAGAATTTCAGAATTGTTTTTTTTAGAGTGTGATGAAGTACTTTTATTTCTGGAGTTTATTCCTTTATCCTAGGGTCTTCCATTCTTTTTTGTCAGCTGAACACATTTGACCTAAAATATTTACTTGAAGTACCCTCTGAAATTTTAAGTTAATATTTCAATAATTTATATTCATAATTTCATGGCTCGCTGATGTTGGTTAATGGACACATGACATGAAAGTATATATATATATACAGTGGGGCAAAAAAGTATTTAGTCAGCCACCAATTGTGCAAGTTCTCCCACTTAAAAGATGAGAGAGGCCTGTAATTTTCATCATATATATGTATATAAATGCTCATTTTAATAATTATGATTTTTTTTATCAACTTCTATAAAAACCCAGTGGTGATAAGAAATTTTTGATTTTTATTTTGATAATTATTTACTGATATAAATTATTTATTTATTACATTAGATTTTTTTATGATTTCATTGATTATTAGCATAATTATCAACTCACAACTCCTCTGCAGTTCCCTCACATACATCAGTTTAAAACATCAGTTTTATTATCATTATAATCTGGGTTTCATATTTAATACTATGTTATATTAATTAAGTTATTTTTATTTGTTTTTATTGTAAAGCACTTCAAGCTGAATTTCTTGTATGAAAGGTGTTATTTCAACAATAAAGTTTATTATTATTATTAATAATATGTATTCTAATTCTATTCTTTAAAAAAAAACACTTGTCCCTTTTAGACTTGCACTCTATTCATTTGCTGCTTGTTTAAAAAAAAAAAAAAAAGGAACACTTGCTTTCTAATCTTTTTGTATTCTATCTGTTTTCTTTTTATTTATTATATTATAAAAAAAAAAACCTTGCTACGTGTACTGCATTAAGCTAACTGAGACTTGTTATAGCTCTTGTATATTATTGCTCTTTTGTTGATTTTGATTGCTTCCATTGTCCTCATTTGTATGTCGCTTTGGATAAAAGCGTCTGCTTTGTTTAAAAAAAAAAAAAAAAAGGAACACTTGCTTTCTAATCTTTTTGTATTCTATCTGTTTTCTTTTTATTTATTATATTATTTAAAAAAACCCTTGCTACGTGTACTGCATTAAGCTAACTGAGACTTGTTATAGCTCTTGTATATTATTGCTCTTTTGTTGATTTTGATTGCTTCCATTGTCCTCATTTGTATGTCGCTTTGGATAAAAGCGTCTGCTAAATGACTAAACGTAAATGTATTATTATTAATTGCTCCTACTATCTACAAGTTGTTCTCTCTTTCCAAACGCCTGTTTTCCATGTTTTGCAGGCCATGGCAATATCAGAACAGATCGGTTATCCCGACCACATCCTTGAAGAGGAAAATAAGAAACTGGACGAGGAATACACACATGTATGGAAACTCAGAGAACTTTGACCTCTAAAGAAATGACCATCCAAACCAACTAATATCTCATTGACTTGAATACATGAATGATGGCAGCTTGGACAGAAATGCTTCTGTGTGATTATCTGTCTCTCTCTGTCTGCTCACAGCTGAATTTCAGTGAGGAGAACTATTTTGAGAACATTCTGGAAAACCTGGCAGCCTCTGCCCAGAAAGGTCATAAAAAGCTGAGGGAGCCCGTGGATCCTGACATGTACGAAACATAAATAAATAAATGCTAGAATGAGTTTTTTTTTCTCTCGTGACCCGTCACTAAGTTATTCTCTTTGTCTCTGTGAATGTTTTAGGTGGATTATTGGTGCGGCTGTGGTCAACGCTTTCTATTCACACAACAGAAACCAGATTGGTAAATTCATAGCCATAAAGTCAGAAATAATATTACATAATATAATAAAACATAATATAGAATATTATATTATATATAATAATAAACAAACAAAAAAAGCATTCTACTCGCACAACAGAAACTGGATTGGTAAATTCATAGCCATATAATAAAAAATAATATTCAATTGTATAATATGATAATAAATTAATAATACATTTTAAAATTAAATAAATTACAAAAATAAAAATGTGTTTAAATCTCACAACAGAAATGAGACTGGTAAGCTCACAGCCATATAGTCAAAAGTAATATTCTATTATATAATATAATATACAATATTCTATAACATATAATAATAAATTAATAATACATTTAAAAATGAAATAAATAGCAAAAATAAAAATGTGCTTAACTCTCACAACAGAAACCATATTTCTAAGCTCACAGCCATATAGACAGACATAATATTCTATTGAATAATATAGAATATTAAATAACATATAATAAAAACAAATTTATAATAAATGTAAAATTGTAAAATGTAAAAAAAAAAAAGTGTAACTCTCACAACAGCAACTAGATTGGTAAATTCACAGACATATAATCAGCAGGAATATTCTGTTCTGTAATATAATATAGGATATTACATAATATATAACAATAAATTGATAATAAATGTAAAAGTTAAATAAATTGCAAAAATAAAACTGTTTAACTCTCACAACAGAACACAGATTGGTAAGTTAGAAAGGCAGAAATAATATTGTATTGTATAATATAATATAATATATTATGTAATATATAATAATACATAAATAATACATGTAAAAAAATCTAATAAATTACAAAAATAATGTGTTTAACACAACAAAAACCGGACTGGTAAGTTCACAGCCATATAGTCAGAAATAATATCCTATTTTTTAACATAATATACAACATTATATAATATATAATAATAAAAAAAAAATTTAATGCATAAAAAAATAAAAACGCATTGTACTTACACAAACCAAACCAGACTTGTAAGTTCACAGACATTTAGTAAGAAATCAAATTTTATTCTATAATATAATCTATTCTGTATTCTATAATATAAATAATTTTCTTTCATCAATTTACCACAAATGGACAATTTAGTAAAAAAAAGCATGAAAATCATACAAAACATTGAACGCACACTATTATAGCTCCACTTAAGAAATCCTTCCTGTATATCTACAGCAAAGAGCCTTTCCAGGTCCACTAGCTAGACCAGCACAGACCAGTCTAGTCCAGCATTGAGATTCACAGTGGCCTAAATGGATCTTCCACATCCGCAAACTAAAAACAGCAGCGTTGTCCAAACGGGGGTCTTCTGTGAAGTATTTGTTCTGGTCAGATTTCTCCTAAGCTGTTGAGGGCTCTCAGTATGAACGCTTTTTCAGCCCATTGTCATAATGGCTCTAATGCCTGTAGTGCTTTTCTCTTGTAGATTAAACAAAGCTAGTTTCAAGCTCCACTGCCCACAAAGCTTGTGCTTCCAGAGATGGACTGCGGACGCCGAGTGCACGCTACTCAGGCTGGGTTAATACAGAGATTACAAAAGCCAAGTGATTATGCAGATTTTCAGCAGGAGAAATTTCCACATAATTACTCTTAGATTGCACATTTTAATGTTCCTGGACAATCCGGGAAACACTTCAAGCTGAATTGCCATTTGAGAGACAAGAGCGGCAGCTGTAATTGTCGGCACAGTGTCATTTCTAGCTCTGGTATAGCTGGAGGACGATACACAGCAGAGACGTTTCTGTCCTTCTAATATAGCTTCTGCGCTCTAGTATACACCATTACCATCACATTATTTAAGCGTTTCTTCAGCTACGGGCACTTTAGAGTCTTGTGGAGACTCTTTAAAAGCACTTTTCACACTGTTTTTAGTATCTGATAACATGAATTCCACTATCTTTTGAATTTTTGTCTGAACTGTTATTTTTCTGAACTAGTTAAAGATCTCAAATGACCATTCACACTGTGATGGAAATGACAGCTTAAACATTTAAACAGGAAAACTCCTTTGTCTTGTTACGGGTAATTTTATAGCTAGAATGTATCCTAGGGGTGTGCGATTATCGTCTACGGTAATACTGTAATTGTTGTTTTAACGATGTGCGACTTGACATTATGGAGTATGTCACTCGCTTTGCAAAAAACAAAGAAATTACGTTACAAATTTATTACAAATTACGTCTTGAGCTTCCAAAAGCATTCACTGCATGATAAAGCCTATTTGAATGCAATCAGAATGCCAACTATAATTCAAGTTATGAAAGCAAAAAAATACCCCTGTATGTTTTTTTTTATATTTATAAGAAATTATATAGTTTAGTAATATGACACAAGCAAGAGTGCCGTCTTCCCAAATATCAGCACATTAGTGAATGTGATATTGATTTTATACAATAGCTCAACAAAAGCAAGTAAACAAGAAGTTAATATTGAGTGAGTTACATTTTAGACACAATATTGTCTTTTAATAACATTTGCGCTTCTCAGAGAAATACTGCATTGTTTCATTCACATCTGTTTTTGAACTAATCATTTGAGTCAATGATTCAATGATCCATTTATAAAGACAGTCACTTGCTTTGTTTCTTAATGATTCAGCCATTTGAACGAATCATTTGAATGAATGACTCAATTAATCACTCCTTACAGGCACTTGCCGCCACCTACTAAATTATATTGAGATATCATTTTTGGTCGATACTGCAAACCCCTAATCTTTAAATGCATACATTTATATTATATTATAACACGTTTTGCACAGTTTGACTGAGCGTTTGCATGGCTTGATTGAAAATGATGCAAGGTAAAAATATTTAGTAATATTTACCTCCATTTTTGTGTTTTCTTCTAACATGTCTCATGTACCACATTGTTGACATTTGCGTTCTTATTGTTAAAAAAGTAGCTAACCTTTGAAACTAACATTATTAGGGACAAAATTGTTGGTTGATGCCACAACTTAGCACTGGTAACGGATTTAAATCATTTTTACACAATAATGAAATATAAAAATATATAAAATATATGTAATCAGAATTCATACATGCATATATAACAAATCATGCATTAAATATAAATGTGTGTGTGTGTGTGTATATATATATATATATATATATATATATATATATATATATATATATATATATATATAAATAATATAAAGTCTCTCTCCATATTTGGTGGGTGTGTCCTAAAGCACTGTTTCCTAAAGTGCTGATGCAGTCCTCATGTAAAAGTGCTTCACATCTTTCGTCTTAGCGTTAGTCTTGAGACCCACAGAGGTGAATCTCATTCCTATATATATATATATATATATATATATAAATAATATAAATATATAATGATAAATTGTCATATTTAAAGCATTATTTTTTTAACATCAAATATAGTATTTTGAAAGTTTGTGTCTAGGACAAGTGTAAATATAGTCTTGGTTAAAAAACAAAAAACAAAACAAAAACAAAACCCAATTTTAATGTGACCTTCAGAATAATTCTGAGAAAAAAAAAGCTTAAACCTGTTAGTTTGAATGAAAAATATGACATAAAAGTGTCCAAAGTTAACACTGTTACTGTTAAAATGAGTTGTTTTCTCATGTCACTCAATTAGTATCTCAAAAACGCATTTCCTGGTCAATTACCCAGGCATTATGCTGATTTCATCTCTTTCTATGCATCCATCTTTCTTTCAGTGTTTCCTGCTGGCATCCTCCAGCCTCCGTTCTTCAGTGAAAAACAGCTGCAAGCTTTAAACTTTGGTGGAATTGGGATGGTTATAGGACATGAAATCACTCATGGATTTGACGATCATGGTAATATGCATCTCATCTGATGGATTGTACCAATTATCAGTTAGCAGTGGCTGAATAAACAGTGTTGATAATCTTGTTTATGTGTGATGTATTAAACTCTGCGCTAAAGGATGGGTTTTAAATATCAAGGATAAATTGTTCTTCATTTGACCAAACCAGCAACCACAAAGCTTGTCTGTTTAGAATATGACTGTGATCCAAAAAAAGAAATATTTATTTTCACAGGCCGCAATTTTGACAAGGATGGGAACATGAACAACTGGTGGAGCAACTCCTCTGCCGAGCGCTTTGAGGATCAATCTAAATGCATGGTGGAGCAGTACGGCAAATTCAGCTGGAAACTTGCAGGAGGCCAAAATGTAAGCTGAACTTTACTCAGTAGGATGGAAAGAATCTGTATATGAACTTTTAAAAATGAACAAATAACAAATATATGGTTTGTACTTCCAGTACTTGTAGTATATGCTTGCTTTGGGTCCAAAGTAAGCATTTCCACTGCCCTTAAATAAAAAAAATATATATATATATTAAAAAATCTGCTGGTTGGTCAAGCAAAAAAATTACTTTGTATAAATTCTTGAAACTAAAATAATTTTTTTTAGCCACTAAAAATGAATGGATTTTAAAACTAGACCGAAATGTTTAAATTAAAATGTTTTTACAAACATTGAAAATGACTCGTTATTTAGTAGTCATATTTGCTTACCCCACTGGCATTTTTTGTGCTATATTTATTGATTTTTTTTGTAAATTTGGTAATGTATTCACTGCATTCTCTGTATTTTGGTTATTTTAAGGATGTTTAAATACTTTTACTGACTTTCATAAAATATGCCAGCAATGTCTTAATCTGTATTCAGATTTGCCACAGCATCAAAGTCTATCAATTCTTCCAAAACCTATAATATCCAACTATAATATACACATTCACTCTAAAAAATTATTTTCTTACTTTGTATTTTTTGTAGTTTTCTAGTATAAATAACTAAACATTCCTAAATAAAGATACATTTACTTGAGAAGTAAAATGACTTAAAATATTAAGTCTTGTTTTCTGAAAAAATGTATACAAAATTTGTTTGTTTTGCTTAAGAAAAAATATCTGCCAAAGGGGTAATAAAAATCTTAATCTTAATTCAAAGGGAAAACAAGTTTTTCTTTCGTGCCCCATTGACAGATATATTTTTTAAAATCTTAATTAAAGAATGTTTAGGTATTTATACTAGAAAACAAGACAAAAATACGAAGTAAGAAAATCTTTTTTTGCAGTGTTCATTTTATAGCTCAGTCCGTAAACAAATCTTTTTTATTCCTCCTAAAAAAATCAAAACAAATAAAGACTATAAAAACAGTGCTGTTATTGTAAACTTAGTTTTGTTAATCAAAATAAAGTTGAAATAAAAGAAAATATTAGATATATGAAAAACCTAAACTTAAAAACAACAACAACAACAAAAAAGTACTAAAGTATATATATATATATATATAAAACTAATAACAACAAGTACAAGAATTACAATTTTTTTTTAAAAAAGAACACTGAAAATATTAAATTAAAAGCTGACTTAAAATATTAGTAAATACTATAATATGATATAAATAATATATAAATAACACTGAACATTGTTACACTAATGTTGTTGCAGGTCAGTGGCATCACAACACTAGGAGAGAATATTGCCGACAACGGTGGCGTTCGTCAAGCATATAAGGTTTGTAGAATTAAATCCCTAGAAACAACTAGAAACACAGTGAGAAGTGCTTACATATTAAAAATCTTGTTGTTGTGTGTGTGACATTAGGCGTATATGAAGTGGGTGGAGAGGGAGGGTGAGGAGCCACGTCTTCCCGGACTGGAAATGGATCACAAACAGCTCTTCTTTCTAAACTTTGCCCAGGTATGAATGACATCCACTTTAGGACGCCTGCATGTGCTCACCTTGATGCCCATGCAAGGTCAGTCTCACAAAGAGCGTATCAAATTAAACTGACACTGCTTAAAAGATACAGGTGCTGCTTAACCTCTAATATGTGCTTAAGGCATGAAATCAGTCATTGAATCATGCCATCCGATGGGATGAGTGCTGCTTTGAAGGACTTGGATTTGAAATGTCATTATTTGGACAGGCACATTTCAAAAATATGTGTTCATATAAAGAATCTCAAAAGAAAATCTGTTCTGCAAATGACATTCAAGCATAAAATGCAAGTTAGGTAAAACAACTCCATGTTAAAATGTGTTCATTTGTTATTGGGTTATTTTTATTGAATATAAAAATGTCTCATGCTTTCTGTAGGTCTGGTGTGGTGCCTGTCGCCCTGAGTACGCCATTCAGTCCATCAAAACTGACCCACACAGCCCTCTGGAATACAGGCAAGATCTTTCTGCGAGATTTGTCAATTAAAGATGAAAATCTAAGTCATACTTAAGCATGGCAGTGCATTAGATAACATGGTTAGCACAAGCTATTAAACACACTTGGAAAAATCAAGCAAAAACAAAAAGCAAAAATAACTTGGCTTTGAACTGGAATCTTAAAACTACTGTTTAAAAGTTTGGGGTCTGTAAGATGCTTTTTTTGTTTATGTTTTTAAAATAAGTCACTTATGCTCACCAAGGGTGCATTTATTTGTTCAAAATACAGTAAAAACAGTAACATTGTAAAATATTATTCCAATTTAAAATAACAGTTTTCTATTTGAATATATTTTAAAATATAATGTATTCCCATGATGCAAAGCTGTATTTTCAGCATCATTACTCCAGTCTTCAGTGTCACATGATCCTTCAGAAATCATTCTAATATGCTGATTTGCCGCTCAAGAAACATTTCTGATTGTTATCAGTATTGAAAACTGTTGTGCTGCTTCATATATTTTGCTGCTTAACAGTTCTCTCAAGATTATTTGCTGAATATAAGGTACAAAAGAACAGCATTTATTTAAATACAAACATTTTGTAACATTTTAATTGTCTGTACTGTCACTTGTGATCAGTTGAATTCAGCGTCCTTGCTGAATGCAAGTATTCATTTCTTTAAAAAAAAAAGTTACTGACCCCAAACTTTCGAAGGGTAGTGTACTTTATATTATACATATACAAAGCAACTTTTTTTTCCTTAACCGATTTTTTATAGATATGAGAATAATATGTAATACATATATTTTATTACAATATTTTTAAGCAAAACACAGCTTTTTCAAAGTCAGTGAGCAAAAATTCTGAAGACATTCAGACATTTTTTAGTGTCTAAATAGTTTTTAGGTCTGCTGTAGGTGTTTTATAATTGATTGAGTGCCATGTTATTTTGTTTTTAACAGGGTTCTAGGGTCCCTCCAGAACTTTGAGGCATTTTCTGAAGCATTTCATTGTGCTCGAGGAACTCCCATGAACCCCGAAGAGAAATGTCAAGTGTGGTAACCTGCCGGTGAAGTTACGGGAGTCTGTGTATATTATACGAACCAGGCAGCGGTTAGGAGAGCTTGGATCATATTATGTTGTGCTGTGGCAGCTGCCTGTCTGTTAGTCTGATATGACAGACACGACAAAGGTGTTAGACACCTACATGTGTGACTGCATAGATGTCTACTGTGAACTTTCAAATGCGCACATATAACCAACAAGTGTAGGCGTCGTGAACGTGCACTGAGGGTGTTGCTTTTCTGAAAAAGAGGCATGCTTTTTCATTATCTATAGGTCCTGTTTGAATATTTACAGGTTTCTTTTGACACATTATTAATTTTGTCATTGAAAAACATGTGTAAACACAATAGTTCATTGTAACGGGAGGGCTTATTGACACCAGATTTTGCTAGATTACGTCAATTTTGCTTAAGCGACCCAAAAACAGCTAACAACTGGAGGCTTGGAAGCCGATAGAGATTGTGGTTTGAATAGAAACCAGTCAAGGCATCATGTTTCGTTTCATAATAAGCAGCCTTAAAATATTTTGATTATGCTATAAGAAATTATTCTTTTCTTTTCTAAAGCATGCAGCGGAAAGAGGCAAAAGCTGGAGTCCTATTGAGCGCTGTTTTCACAAAATAATCCCAATGTATATGTGCGAGCTACGAGAATCTGTCATTCTTTAAAATCGAGGGCTTAGCGTTATGTAAAAGGGCCCGTGTTGACAACTACACGACAACCTTAAGACTGTTAAAACCATATCGCTTCAGGCTTTGTGTGTTTTTGTCCATAAATAGCCCCGATTCATGGCTGCCTTGCAATTACGTGACAGACTTCTGTTAAAGCCAGCAGATAATGGCAGGAAGCCGCTGCAATACGGGAATGAATTAGATGCAACGGGTCACTCAGACTGTTTGTTTGTTTCATACAAGCTGTTCATTCAGCCAGAGAGCATTTCTGTTCATTGCGAATGTTAACACAATGTTTTAGCATGTTTAGGGGCAAGAATCGGATCTAGAGAGACATGTTGTATTAAAACTGAGGGATCTTTAACCATTCAATCCTCCTGGTTTGGTTTTTATTCGGGATTCTTAAAAACATAGTTAAAGCATTAAGATACAGAAATAGAATTTGTATTTGTTTTTTATCAGATCAAGATCATTTTCTGAAGCAACACATTTTGTAATCAATATTTGTTCACAAATTAGTTTTAATACTCTACAACCATTTTTTTGTTTGCTTATGGTCATTGGTGTAAATGTTCACGTTAGGGTTGGGTACAAAATTGGCATCGAAAGATGTCTACAGTGAAACATCGCGATGGACGATGACATTGACGTGGGGAGTTAGGGGGCGTGCCCAAAGCGTGAATCCTTATAAGGCATGGAAAACAAATAACGAATTCCTAACACCGTGTCAACAGCGGACGCGAGCGGCACGGCAAAATACTATAGATCCACTGATCTATAATAGAGATTCATTATATATAGATCAGTGTATAGAACTCATAATCAGTGATGCCGTCTACACTGGATGCGGCGCAGCGCAATGCGACAAATCCCGACAGTAAACTGTTGCCACATTCTATTTATGATGTGCTGACACAAATGTCAAATAATTTTCAACGGTCGCTTTGTCGCGTCCAGTGTAGACAGACTTTAGCTGATGCGGCGCAGTGCGACACGACATCTGTCGCGTCCGGTGTAGACACTGTGTAACGGTTGCCTGTTACATTACAGTACATAAAATTTCACTTACCACATAAACAGAGTACGGAGAGATGACTGAGGACGATGGCGAATGATTTGCAGATCCTCAGCACCACTGATAAACATATAATCTTGTAAAAGTGGTAAGTACTGCCGCTCCGTAGTATAAACAGACTAGGTGCGATCATTAATCTCGAAAGTGAAAGTGAAACTAAAAAGTAAACTAAATTTTCCTCCCATCTCGTATTTCCCTTTAGGGGTTCCGTATATACGTAATTTTCTTTCCGAACACGGCATTGGGATGCGGCGTATTGCGGGGTATGGGGGGGGGGGGATCACGATGCCGGCTCCACATCGTGATGTCTATCAGCCATCGGCGATGGACGATGGCATCGTCTATCGGCCCAACCCTAGTTCACATCACATAACTCTGCTGGAAAAACAGGTTATAGTGTTTTACAAAGTTAAAGTGATTCATTTGGTGTTTTGAACATGGTAGCTGGTTTGTTACTGGTCTACCAACTCTAACCAGCTAGGAAAAGACCAGGTCAAAGTCCAGTTGATGAACCATCTAGACTAGCTTGATCTACACCATTTTTTTTGCTTATATGATCACTGGTGTAAATGTTCACTTAAACCTGGTGGAAAAAACAGGTCATACCACATTAAAGTGGTTAAGTTGGTTTTTATAACATGGTAGCTGTTTTTCACTGGTCTACTAACTATAACCAGCCTGGCCAAGATGGTCTACCAGGTCAAAGTCCTGCTGATAAACCATCTAGATTAGTTTTAACCAACTATAAAATCACATTAAAAAATCTTGATTTTTCAGCAGGGGATGTATCATTTTGTACATAAATGTGGCATGTAACACCAAAAGTTTACTGTTAAATTTTTAGAACATGGCTTGTTGCTGGTCTACCAACACTAACCAGCCTGGCCAAGATGGTCTACCAATGCCCAGCTGATGAACCATCTATACTAACTATAAAAGCACATAAACCATGATTTTCCAGCAGGGAATATGTAACCAAAAGGATTCCTTATGCAAAGGTCTCGCTCAAGGATCTTTCGGCCAGTGGGTTTGTGATTTTAGGCAAAGTCACATCTCGTAATTTCACAAATTGATCTGAGATGTGAGCTAATGGGGCGGCAGGGGTTCATGTGTTAGCTGGAGCGTAGAGGACGAAGCGACACTTTAGGGGAGGCGGCCCTCATTAGAGATCCGGTCAAGACTGGTGACTGTTATTTTCCATCTTGATTAAGCAGTAATGACAGCAGAACTAAAGAGCTGTACAGGACAGAAGAAAAATGATAGAATAAGATGATGGAAAAGATCAAACGGATGTCAGGAGAAGAAATGCTTTGTCAAGTTTTCTGAAAGCTTATAGCGGAGTCAATATTGGCTTGCCTTGGGTTATTGATTATGACTGTTATCTCTCACGACAGAGACTTTGATCATTTGAATGTTCATATCTACCTTTGAAGCTTCATTGCTAGCCAATCTAAACCTGGACACCACTGTAATGGCACATACTGTTTGATGCACGCGAGGCGAGCGATATATTGAATGCAAGCAACTTAGGAACAAATTAAATATTAAAACCTTGGTGGCGGAAAGGGTTTTACAGTGATGAAATGCCAAATAAAACATAATCCCTCAATTATTAGTGCATGCATTTTCCAATGCAACACCCTGGCAGACAAGAAATGCAGCTCTGCCTCTTCATTAAAAATCGAAATTGGAAAGATTTGAACTTTTATAAGGGCAGATACTGGCGTGGACAGAATCCAGTGTGATTCAGAAACAATACGACAGCCAATAATGCACATATATTATGCTCTAGAGCTAAAGTACAAAGAGAAATGTGCAGTATTGTAATGTTTCATTAATGTACAGTATTTAACATCGTTTCGGTTGATTTACTTGCCAATGATGACAATGCTATCAAGGTGCATTATGGCAAAATATGTTACATATGAATACGCAACACTATCAACTTCATAATAGCACGCATACATCAACCATACGCCTATTTGTGCATTTTATCTGGCCTTGAGGCATTTGTTATATTGAGAACCAATAAAATGAGGTGTGATGTGAACTACCTGTTCTTTATACCGCATTAAAGAACAACATATTTGTGCCAAGGATTGCTGATGTGTGCTTTTGAGCAAATCTCATTTTAAAATTGCTAGTTTGTATCCTGTGAAATTAAAATATATTAAATCACCCTCTGTGATTGTTTATATGACTGCCTTGAAGAAATCTGACCTGAAAGAGAAATAAGTACCTATCAAATACTTCGGCAAGTGTGAATTGTAAAATAGCATTTGTGTGCATTTTCAGTGTATTCAGCGTGTAGTTGGTTTTCAAGGTGTTTCATTAGAAATAAGCTGATAATTATTATTACATTAATTAGAATTATGAAATCAGGAATTATGTACTTTCTTCAGTGCATTATGGAACAATGCCAAGAACTCGTCAGACACAAGAATGATTCACAATTCAGTTTTACAGATTCTGTTGTTATTTTTTAAATTTTATTTTTCAGTCCAAAGATGTATCTCATGAAAACATGTCCAGGTTACGTTTCGCCACAAAATCAAAAGAAGAAAAGTACAGGTAGGTGGCATATGTCCATAAACTTAATATAAACTTCTCTTTATGTTCAAAATGAAGCCTGTTTTTGGACTAGTAAAAATTATAACATTTTTAAAGCCAATAAATTAATAACAAATATATATATATATATATATATACACACACACACACACATTTTTTTTTTAATGGTTGAAATATGACCTGGACATGTTCTTTGCAGGTTTTGTGAGATTCTCCCTCATATTACAATATGCCACGTGACCACAGATGCTGCTAAATGAATATGTCTGGGGCTGGTCTTATTCTGTACATAGACATGTTGACTGTTGAAAGGTCTCAGTTAATATTTACTGACAGAATGCTCTTGATATTATATGGGAGCCATGTTTGATTGAGACCATATATGTTTTAATGACTTTCCAGTGAATGCCTTGTAATTATATTGTTCTGCCAATACTGATTGTTCAAGCAAAAATATATGGCTTCAAAATGTTATTTAGCTACCTTAAACATTGAAATATTGTTATGATACATGAGAAAATATGTAAGCTTCAAAAAATAAACTTATATAAAGCAACAAATATATTCTGCATCCGTTGTTTTTTAAACATTCATACATTAAAAACACAAATATACTTTGGTGAGAGTTTTAATATATACGTCATTCACATTCTTCAATTAACAAGTCACATTTGGTTAGACGTGTTTGGAAAAATCATAATAAATGTAAGTTTATAAAAGAATATCTTTTAGCTTTAATGCAAAGCTTTAAATACAAACTGTTTTTCAATGGTTGATTTAAATGCATTTGTCAAAGATATTGAGGATCAAAGCAGCATTAGTAATCAACAATGCATATAAAATGCTTATAAATGTTCTTGCATTATATTTTAAAATATAAACCAAAGTATCATGTAATATAAAGATGATTCAAGTCAGTTTAGTGGGAAAATAACAGTCCATTCATCCGTGAAGAACTATGAATCCTCTATCGTGTGCAAACATCTTCATTGCACTGTAAAAAACACAAAATGGTAAAATCATTAAATTGGTTGATGGTGTAAAAATTAATTATTAAGACTTGAGTATTATATAATATGGGATCTAATTGACTTTTATTGTATGGACAAAGGAAAACAACATTGACACATTTAAAAAAAAAAAAAAAAAAAAAAAAAAAAAGATTTGTGTTTGACGGAAGAAAAAGGCACAGGTTTGGGATGACACGAGAATTGACATTTTGTTGGGTGAACTTTCCCTTTTATTAAGGAAAGTCAATTTTTCGAGCTAAAATCAAAGTAGAACTTAGACTCACAGGTCAGTCTGTCAATGCATTTACGGCCGTGTGAAAGTCACTAGCACATCCCACACTCCAGAGGAAATGACATCGGTGGCTCAAAGACGACGCCGATGGTCTTTTATGGGTAAACAAGACCTGCGACAAGTCCTGTTATTGAACTTCAAAGCAACATCTATTCAAAAAGAGCAGCTGTGGTGCTTTTTTTTTGCTTCGTTATATTAATAGAATATTTCAGTCACCATAACCATCTTATGCATTTCTGACAAACCGTTTAATTCTGAGATTCATCTAATGGCGGAATACAAAAAACTGGATTGTGAAGAATCAAATGCGCGCAGAAAATCAAGTGACCTTTATTTATATAGCGCTTTATACAATACAAATAGTTTGAAAGCAGCTTCACAGTAATAAATAGAATCAATCAAGCAGTTAGTCAATTATGAGACAAATTCTGCTGTAAAGCAGCTCAAAAAAAAAAAAAGACAATAGCGTCATTGCTCAGCTCAATTTAGCTCAGTGTTTGTTCAGTTCAGTTCAATAACAGTGTAAAGTTTGTCAATTATAAAACATGCTTAATTCAGCTATAAGCAGCTCTACAGGAGACAACAGTGTCGTTATTCAGCTCAAGACAGTTTTACTTCATGCTGAAATCAAAAGTCTGGCAACACAAGGCTACATTTTCAGAAGAAAGAAAAAAGATACAAAGATGTCATTGGGATGGCACCTTAAGGTACAAAAGCTAAAAAGTACATCTTTGTACCTTGTTTACCCCTAAATGGTACTTATTAGTACCTAAAATGTTCATGCTGGGTAGTAACTGATTACAAGTAATCTGGATTACATAATCATATTCCAAAAATTAAAGTACCTGTAATTATGAGCATTTTAAAACATAAAATAATCAAATCATATTACAGTTACTTTATGGATTACATGGTTACATATTATTCACACAATGGCAGTAATCATAAAGTAGTCAGATATGTGCAATCCAGATTACTAACTACAATTTTCGTAATGTAATTTGTAATAACAATTTGTCTACCGCGCCACAGTGAGAGTTTTGTACCTTTTTTTTCTTAGAGTGTCTGAAGTCTACTCAATCTCATATCACATTTCCCTTGAGACTGTCTCTTGTCATTCAGTGACGACACTGGGTTTGGGCTCTTGACTGTGTCTGTTGGGCCCTTTCCTTCCTGAGGTGGTGCAAAAAAAACCTTGGGGCCGATCTGCTCGGAGATACGCTGCTGAATGACACCATGTTTATTCTCTGGATGGACTAAATGTCTTTTGGTAGTTTTAGGGGTGTGGTACTACTCAATGGACCCATCCTAAAACCAGACTTTTGACTTCGGCATGAAGTAAAACAAATGAGACCACAATAATAGACACAGAAAAAAAAACATACGACACAATTTGCACAGACAGCACTGATGAAATGAATGGAAATCTCTTGCTTGACTTTTGTTATCAGAATTGTTATACAAATCTGATACTTTCTAGTATGCTAAAAAAAATTTTTTTATATATTTTTCAACAATTAGAAGCTACAAACCTGTTGCAATGACAGGGTTATTATTAACCACTAAAATTGTTTTTGTTACTTGAAATAAAATTAATGTTAACTAAAATATCATTTCTCATTTTCTACAAAGTACTAAATTAAATAAAACTAAAACTAATAAATAGTATATAGATATAAAAAAAAATAAAAACTAATAAAACAACAAAATCGCTAAACCTTTAGCTTATATTTTCAGTTTTCACTTTAATTTTAAAATGATAAAAACTATACAGTACATCAATGATCCTAAATAGCACTGGTATATATATTTTAACATGCTTTTGTTTTATTGTTTACTAAGACATTTATTTTACAAATTACAAGAAGCACCACTAACCAATCTATGAAGAAATGCCACGTTCTTTAGTCATTTCGGCATTAAATGTTTTGTCTGAGGGTCCACAAATATGTTTCAGAACATTTCTAAGTATCTTTTTTGGTTCATATTCCATTACGCTACTAAACCACATCTCATCAAAACCAAATCCCTACTGGTCATTTTTTTTTATTAATTCATCTGGTCATTCAAAAGAAAAACAATGTGGTGTAATCTCTGAATTGTTGCAAGATGGTGATTAACAAACCACACTATTGGAGCCCTGTGCATGCAAGCCAGAAATCTAGAGGAATGCATCATTTGTCATGTAATGCAAAGACATTTAGACTATTTCATGTGTTCAAATACTTCTTGGAGTGACTGTACTTGTAAATACAGGTAATGTAAGGAAAATCTCAGTTGGAACATGCAACAAAATGTGTCATTATTTTCTCACGCATGTCTTTCTTTCTTACATGCAATCAACATAATAAAAGTAAATGAGGACTGGAACAGTTAAGCTCGCATGATGATAACAAAGCACCATAAAAGTAGTCAATTTGACTTGTGCATTATAAAGTCTGCTTTGTGCACAGACTTGACCATCTACACATACAATGGCTACTAAAGTTAAACCCAAAGATTTCTACTCTTAACCCTATAAAGCTGCAGGTCTTGTTTACTCATAAATACACACATTTCTAACGCCTCTAAATGATCAAACTGCTAAAAAAAAAAAAAAAAAAAAAAAAAAAACAGTTGTCCATAATCTACTACATGCTTTCTGTCGTTTGATTGGTAGTTTATACTTTTTTAGCAAAAAAAAGGCCTTTTAATATAATTGTAAAAACATTCACCTTGTGGTAAACATCTTTTTGATGTGAAATCTTTACTGAAGTAAATGTAAGAATAACTTTTATACTATTCGTTTTTTTTTTTTTTTGAAAAGTCATGTTAGTCATGAGTATCATATAGACATATATGAAAAACTAAGCATTTAAATGTCATATTATTGGGAGCTTCTGATATAATTATCTCACTGTTTAAGCTATCAGAATTTCACCTTACTTTTTGGCCATATAAATATCAGTAACTGAAACAAATTGCTTTTTTTTTTTTTGAAATAGCGATTTTTTTTGTTAAATAAACTGTTCCTTTTTATTAATTTTTTTTTTTTTTCTGACTAATATTTTAAATATGACAGGCTTTACAGGGTTAATCCAACAATTACTCTATTTCTTCTCTTTCTCTGGAGATTCTCTGTAGAGGAAGTCTTTGTTTTCTAGATTGGACACACATGGAACCATAAGAACATGGTCATTTCGTCTACTTCTCATCTTGAGCTTGTCAAGGAAGAGAGATGCCAAACGTGTCATTTCCTCCAGGATACCACCGTAAACTCCTTACCTCAGACCACGCGTGACAATAAGAGCTGCACTTCTGTGTAAAAACCCCCTGTAATAACCAGCAGCAAAAATAGCAGCCTAGGGAAATACATCAGTTGGTTTTAGTGGGTTTCGTTGTAATATGAGCCCTCTGTAATCTTACTCTTAGGTGCATCATGGGGACTCGGGCGGTTAAGATCATGTTAAACCAGGAGATCAGCCTCACAACAAGACTCTGTTCTATCCTACAATCACTTCACTTGTTCAAACATCCACTTACATAAGCTAAAGCATCTGTGCTCCAACATCAGACAGATTCATGCCTTTTTTTACAGAACAGCGGATTGTTAAGTTGCTCGCTGATATGAATTGGGTCACGCTGCGGCAGAAAACAGATTCTTCAGTATATCTTGTGGAGGCCTGTAAGGGTTTAATTGTACGTGAAATTCAGCAAAATAAGGTAAGGTTGTCTCAGGTTTCCTAGTTTTACCATGGTTGTCTTTACACGTTCTTGTGTGCTTGCATGGATCAATGCAACCCAAAATCTTACACTCTATAAATTTGTTACTGCAGTAAAAACCACAGTGAAACTGTCCTTGTAAAGCAACCCTACACAATAAGAGTATTTACAATGGCTTCAAAACATGCGCTAATGTAATAGTGTGGTCATATTTCTTGAGTCAATTAAAGTAAAAGCATAAAAATGGAGAAAAGCATAGAAAAACCGCTTGCTCTTTGACCTTATAATATCAAGCATCAGCCTGAGAGGAATACTGAAACACTTGTTCAATGAGTCATTTTAAACCCCCAAAAAATCACTCAAATAGTTTTTAGAGATGGGCAGTATGAGAAATTGTGAATCTATTCACAATTTCATATCTTGCTAAGAAACTCAATTTTAAAATAGTTTATATCAAATACATGTGGTAATGCCTATTCTCATATAATCCAGTGAATTAAATAATTTACATAATAAAGATACTTCACCTCATTTTATTTGGGACTTGCTGGACTGAATGAATAATAAGTAGAGATGGAAATCTCAGAACAGTAACACTAATATTATCAAATAAATGTTAAGGCTTTAAATTCTGTCTGTATAAGTTGCAGTCAATGTTGTTGTAAAATAGCTGATGTATGCACAGAAGCTTAAATCTGTATCAAGAAAACTAAAAATCTCTACTTGATGCGTTTCTATTCAGTCCTAACAAATATCATTATGTACTGCACTGCTGGTCCTGTTAGCATAAAATCCCTCGGAGGAAGAATTCCTGACTGGTTTACCCATTGATAAACTGAACTATAGTATAGTATATATAGCATCTGAGGATTAACCTTACAAATGCTTCCTGCTTTACCTGTGGCTTTTCACCAGCCTGGACGCTCGCCGAGATCCCGAGACCTTTGGTGATGTCCTCCAGAGATATGTTGTCTGCAGGCGATTTCTGGACAAAATGCAGCAGAACCTTTTCTCCACCTGAACAGGGTGAATTTAGGGTATTGTTTTCATCACAATTAAGCAAATTTTCCCTTTAATTTTCATTATTGTAAGGTAGATAATATAATTACTGTACTGTAATTTAAATAGTAAAGTATTTATACATCATGGCACGCCTGTTTAAACAGGAATTTAATTTAAGCAGATTTTAATTAGAAAAACATAATTGTGTCCAGACATAAATATTCTCATTACTCTCTTACAGTAATGAGAATTTAATGATAAAAATCATCAAGAAATTAATGAGAATTGTAAACAAACCCAAAAAACATCTGGTTGCATTCAAGTGATAAGAACTGGGGGAGAACATGTTCAATTTTCTTGAAAAAAATGTTGCATTGCACAAAAAGTTAATGATCCTAAAATAGGCTTTATTATCTTTATCCAAAACATGATTTACCAGTTAATAAACACGACTTAAAGGGATAGCTCACCCAAAAATGAAAATGTTGTCATTATTTACTCACCCTCATGTTGTTCTAAACCCGTAAGACCTCCGTTCATCTTCGGAACACAAATTAAGATATTTTTGCCAGCTGTGCCATGCGGATACGCTGTTTTTGTTCAAATCAAAGCGTAAACGGCGTAAACTGCGTATCCGCGTGGCACAGCTGACAAAACAGCATACGCAATTTATGTTCAGTGGACACTCTCCAAAATGGCGCTAGGGTGACGCAGAGGAGACGAATTGTTGAATAAAGTCGTTTTTTTCTTTTGCGCTCGAAAAGTATTCTCGTAGCTTTGTGACATTACGATTGAGCCCCTGATGTCACATGGATTATTTTTCCGATCTCCTTCAGAGAGAGCTCTCAGACTCCAGCAAAAATATCTTACTTAGTGTTCCGAAGATTAACGGAGGTCTTACGGATTTGGAACGACATGAGGTTGAGTAAATAATGACAGAATTTTCATTTATGGGTGAACTATCCCTTTAAGAAATTAAACTCTTGGCTGAAGTACTTGTTGTACTGCTAAAGTAGTGCTCTTGAAGGAATACTTCACCCAAAAATGAAAATTTGCTGAAAATTTACTCACCCTCAGGCCATCCAAGATGTAGATGAGTTTGTTTCTTCATCCGAACAGATTTGGAGAAATGTAGCATTACGTCACTTGCTCACCAATGGATCCACTGCAGTGAATGGGTGCCGTCAGAATGAGAAACAGCTGATAAAAACATCACAACAATCTACAAGTAATCCACACCACGCCAGTCCATCAATTAACATCTTGTTTGTAAGAAACAAATCCAACATTAAGGTGTTTTAACTTTTTAAACCATTGCTTCTGGCCAAAATATGAGTCTATTATCCATAATTACCCTTCCTACTGAAATATTTTTTATAACTGTTTTCACTTGTAAGATTATGCTTAATGATGGATTTTTTTTTTATTACAAACAAAGCTTTTGGCTTCACAAGATGTTAACTGATGGAGTGGTGTGGATTACTTGTGGATTATTATGATGTTTTTATCAGCTGTTTGGACTCTCATTCTGACGGCACCCATTCACTGCAGATCCATTGGTGAGCAAGTGATGCAATGCTACATTTCTCCAAATCTGATGAAGAAACAAACTCATCTACATCTTGAATGGCCTGAGGGTACTGTTTACACTAAGACACAGAAACTAATCAAGGCATTACTCCAAAATGTTAATCTCTGCTACAGGCAGATTACTTTGTATTATTTCTCACTGTTGAGCATAGAGCAGATTTGCATGTGCTAGATTTTATATATGTGCGGTCATGCTGCCCTCTAGTGACAATAATTCAGACTGCTTACTGTAGACAAGGTTCAGATCTCTTCTTTAACACTTTTATCAGTTCACAGAGAAACTAAAAAGATAATCATTATAATAGCATGCCTATCTAACAACAAGACTCAACCCACACATTTCATTCAGTGTGTATGCAGAATAATGAAAATATGACAGAAATGTATTAAAATGTCATTTTACCTTTGGCGACGATGAGCATGCCTCCACTCTGCAGAAGATCCCCATTAAAGTTCCCATGAATTCCTTCTGCGCTTGCCTTCAAGAAAGCGTGTAACAAATAGGAAACAGAAGATTTTAAAAGATTTAAGATTGCATGCACATCGTAAAATAACCTATTGTTTAACGCCTCAAATGAGGCCATTATTAGCAAGGTTCAGATCTCTTCTTTAACACTTTTATCAGTTCACAGAGAAACTAAAAAGATAATCATTATAATAGCATGCCTATCTAACAACAAGACTCAACCCACACATTTCATTGAGTGTGTATGCAGAATAATGAAAATATGACAGAAATGTATTAAAATGTCATTTTACCTTTGGCGACGATGAGCATGCCTCCACTCTGCAGAAGATCCCCATTAAAGTTCCCATGAATTCCTTCTGCGCTTGCCTTCAAGAAAGCGTGTAACAAATAGGAAACAGAAGATTTTAAAAGATTTAAGATTGCATGCACATCGTAAAATAACCTATTGTTTAACGCCTCAAATGAGGCCATTATTAAAAACGGTTAACAAACAAGATATCTAATTCAAGTAATTTAATCCTTAAGTATCACTATACCTGAATTATAATTTACAATCAAAAGTTTTTTTATTAATGGCAACGTGTAATGTGTTAGAAATACCTTTGAGGCAATTTCTCGTACTTTCTTCCCCATAGCAGCTGGAATCACATTCACCGCATTGTACCTAAGTTTGGAAACCAAGATCTTTGGTCATTTTGACATGCTTGCATCACGGTCCATCACACACATTCAAAAAATATTCATGAAAACATATATTACAAGTTCCCTCATACCTTTTAAAGCCTAAATCTTTGTAACACTGTTTTTTCTCATCAATGTAGATGTCTGAAACAAAGACAAAGTTAAAAATTCACAGGGTCAGGAAGATGGTAATGACAACTTTTATCAGTGGCAAACCCAAGGTAAACACAGGCATGGTAACCATAGTAACAGGTCATAAAATTACAGTAAAAACAGGAATTCAATCACCAGTAAATTCAACACTAAACCCACATAATGTGCTTAACCTGAGGTTATCACTTATTTCAGAAGAAAGAATGCAAAGCATTGTATTGGTAACACTTTACAATAAGGTTCATTAGTTAAACATTAGTTAATGTATAAACTAACATGAACTAACCATGAGCAATACATTTGTTACTGTATTTACTAATCTTCACTAACGTTAGTTAATAAAAATACAGATGTTCATTGTTAGTTCATGTTAGTTCACAGTGCATTAACTAATGTTAACAAGATTTTAATAATGTATTAGTAAATGTTGAAATTAACATTAACAAAGATTAATAAACGCTGTATACGTGCAGTTCATTATTAGTTCATGTTAACTAATGAACCTAATTGTAAAGTGTTACCATTGTATTTACTAATCTGGTATCTCCTGCTTTGGAGATGCATTAACAAAACCTGAATTCAGCACGAGTCGAAAAGTTGAGCATCATTTGCTTCAATAGTAGCAAGAAAGTCTGCACAAAGTCACATGATCAATGTTACTCAGTTACATGCATTTAGAAATTTCTCGCAATCTGAAATATTTCATCTACATTTCATAATATTATGCAATTCATTATTTTACTGTTTTCCCATTTATTTACAGGTTTAAATGTTTATATCTCTTAAAAACAATGTCTTATAAAATATTTTAAACAATTAAATGTTGTGTATGTTCATACTTTCCTTTTATTGACAGGTTTAAATGTTTATATCTTTTAAAAAATATATTTAAAAAAAAACTTTTTTAGAGTTTCATTTTATTCAAGTTTAAGTTGAAATGTTTATATCTCTTAAAAACGGTTTATAAAAAATATATATAAAAAATAAATGTGCATTTTCATAGTTTCCTTTTATTCAAAGGTTTAAATGTTTCTATCTTTCTTAAAAAAATATTTAAAAAAATCCCCCCCAAAAAAATTGTGATGGTTTAATGAACTTACTAGATTTTTCACTATAGTCTATTGTCACTATAGTCTATATTTCAGCAACATTAGTGCAAAACTAAGAAATTAGGAACAATACTAAAATATATACCAAGCTATTTGACAAATCCTCACCGCCCTTGAAGAATCCCCCATCCATGAACTCTTTCACTCCCATCTCTTCAGGTCCGATGCCGATCAGAGCGACACCGTTTGCTTTCAGGTCCTTCTCCAGTTTACTGACCTCCGCTGACATCCACCGACACACCTGACAACCAAACCTCCGCAAGAAGAAGAGAACAACCGTCTGCTCCTGCCACAGAGAACCAATCTCCACCATCTAAGACACAAAACATGAGACAAACAGAACGAATGTCGACAAGATATATTAAAAAAGGGAAGGGCTTCCATGTTTCTTTCATTATTTACAGCTCATGGATGAAACTTTATTTACTTTATTTTGGGAAGTTGATATTATACATGAAGCTTCATTTAAGTCAAGTCATTTAAAACTCATTTTCTAATTCTTTTAAAAACTGTTATACATAATTGGTAGTCTCATAATTAAGAGACAACATATTTGTCACTTTCATATAGAACACAAAGAAAACTTGTGAGTCAGAAAAAAAATTAATGCCCATGGACATTATTTGTTCATGGTTATATGATTTTGCCTTATGTGAAATATACCTTCCAAAAAAATACATATATATATATATATATATGTATATATAAATATCACTTAGAAGGCAAATCTATTACATACATAATGTTTAATATTATTAATTACATTTCAATATATTTAATATTAATTTAATAATATTCAATGTGTTTAAAGGGGTCATATGATGCGATTTCAAGTTTTCCTTTGTTGTGTACTGAAAACACATACTAGCTTCATCACTGTGTCTGTCACGCGACTCTGTTCCCCTTTCGGGCTCTGTCTTCACATTTATTTTGAGAGATGAAGCTCGCGATTATGGTAAGGGGCGTTACATTTCCGACGAGTGCTTGCGGTGTTCGGCCAATCACAATGCACTGGTCAGCTGGCCAATCAGAGCAGACTGCGCTTGTCGGAAGGAGGGACTTTGTAGAAAACGAAGCGTTTGAGAGAGGCGGGGCATAGAGGACCTACAATAATGTACAGTATTTGAAAAAGAATGTGTTTTTTGAACATTAAAGCATGTCAACATATTCTGTTACACCAAATAATGATCTTTAAAAAAAGCATCATATGACCCCTTTAATATTTTACAATAGATTTTTAAAATATTTTATAACACTACAGTACAGGTACCTAAAATGCACCCAATTAGAACAAGAAAACCCTAAAAGATACCCACTTCTGCTTAGGTTTGAAGTGTTGTTTACATTATAAAGACTTGTAATGTGTTTTCATTGCATTTGACACCTGCAAGCAGCAAAAGAGTTCACATTCACACCTGGAGTGACAATGTGTTTATATCACATCAAGACTGAGAGCACACTGATCCCGGGGGTCTTCACTTTACAAACATCAATTACATCTTAACAGGAGCAGTGTGAGAAGAGCTCATGCATTCAAGAGGAAAAACAGCATTGCTTTTGTTTACAAAGTCATGCGAAACATCAGAACAGGAAGTGTTTTATTTTTCATGAAAATACCTTAAAATAGTCATTTAAATGACTTGAATAGAAGGTAATATGTCTTATTTTCAAGAACAAGGTTTCTTTTTGTACTATTTAAGTTTAGGAATTGATTCATTCATTGGCAGTTTGCATATGTCGTCTCGTACTTAAGAGAAACATTTCATGTGAATTATTACCTCTCCAGACGTGGTGTTTTTCAGTTGGTTGGCTCCTAGGCTGGTCAGATTCACGGATGACATTTTCTTAGAGTCTATTTTTTGCCCTTAGGTGTGAAACTCGTCCTTGTTTCCTTCAGCGGTTTGTGCACTTTACACAAGAACACAAACGCGCCGCTGTTATATACACACGCCCACTTGTGTAAGACATGAGGTGAGCGACAGACGTATCGACCAATCACAGCGTGAGGAATTCAAACCATGCGCTCGAGGGGCGGGGCATATTACATAAATATGACAGTGGCAACTCTGTGTCATTATTTGTGCAACAATACATCTTATCTTAAGTTAACACCCCGAATATATTTTCCCCGTGCAAACTCAATATTAAATATTTTATATTATATTTTTTGAGCCCAAGATTAGGTTTAACATATTCTATAAGATAATTCTAGGGTGTGGTTTATCTGCACATCAAAGGTCAGTCACTTCAGTCTGTCTGTCTGCCATTTGAACGTTGTAATGATTTACATTCAATAATCAATACAGACCATGAGGAGAGAGAGAGATACTATACACTACATCAGTGTGTATAGTAAATCATTGACTTCAGAATGGTGTTAGTTTGCAAGTACTTTCCACATAAAATAAAAGTGATTAAAATGTAAATAAAAATACAATAAAATACAAATAAAATAACTATTATTACAAAATTAGGCACTTTATCTAACCAAGAGATGTTTTGTTTGTTTGTTTGTTTGAGTAAGAAAAGCAAAGTATCCAATCAGTTTACAAAAAACAATAAGAGATCAAATAAATCCAGTAATGTCGAATATGAAGAGTTTAATCACTTATTTATTAATTGCGCAAACAGTATGCACCTTTCAACACATACACACATGTATATGATATTTTGTATTTTTAATTTAAACATAATTTACATTACATTTAGTCATTTAGCAGATGCTTTTATCCAAAGCGACTTACAAATGAGGACAATAAAAGCAGTCAAAACTAACAAAAGAGCAACAATATATGAGTGCAAATGACAAGTCTTGATTAGCCTTACGCAGTACACGTAGCAAGGTGTATATATATATATATATATATATATATATATATATATATATATATTATACACACACATATACACACTCACACACAAAGAAAAACAACTAGATAGAATAGAAGAATAGAAAAAGCTAGTGTTTGTTTGTTTGTTTTTTTAAATAAAAAAGAAGATAAATATAGATAAAGTAGAATTAAAATAGAATAGAAAGTGCTAGAGTTAGAGGGTCAAATAAAGGTATCAACCATAATATCAATGAATGGAATATCACATTCCCAGCTAACAGAGCACTTTGGCTAACTTTCTGGCAAAAAAAAAAAAAAAGTACAAACGTTCATAACAAAAGTTAACAAAAAGTTACCTTCAAAAATAATGTTTTCATAACTTAATGGGAATGTTAGCAAAACGTTCTTAGAACATACATACTAAAAATGCTGGGTTGTTTCAACACTACTTTGGGTCAAATATGGACTAAAACCCAGCTGTTAAGTTAATCTATACACTCTAAAAAATGCTGGGTTAAAAAGGGACAAACCCAGCTATTGGGTTGTTTTGACCCAGCGGTTGGGTTGTTTTGACCCAGCTATTGGGCTGTTTTGACCCAGCGGTTGGGTTGTTTTGACTCAGCTATTGGGCTGTTTTGACCCAGCGGTTGGGTTGTTTTGACTCAGCTATTGGGCTGTTTTGACCCAGCGGTTGGGTTGTTTTGACCCAGCTATTGGGCTGTTTTGACCCAGCGGTTGGGTTCAAAACAACCCAATAGCTGGGTTTGTCCCTTTTTAACCCAGCACTGGGTTATATTTAACCCAGCATTTTTTAGAGTGTATAGACTAACCTAACAGCTTATTTGACCCAAAGTTGTGTTGAAACAACCCAGCATTTTTTAGAATGTGTTTTTGTTATTCGGGTTATAACTATGACAAAAGTGAAAATGATAAATAATTAATTCAGGATGACATCTTGAAGGTCCACAGGGCTTTTTAAGACAGGTGTCAGTTTTCAGCTGATGCTGATGCTGCAGTTTGGCGCGGGGGGCGATGCTGTGACGTCACGGGGGAGAGCCGATGGACTGGAGGAGGAGAGATGCGAGAACAGGGGATGACCGGAGGAGCACGATAAAAGCTGAGAAATGACTGCGCCAGAACGCACGAAAAAACATGAAACCTTAAACAGCAGCGTCAACATGATGAGTCCTTCCGTCTGCTGTTCGCAAACCAGTAATGCATGAAGAGCATCGCGGATAAAGGTAATATTTCTGCTTCCATCCGCACGCCTCTCACAAAGAACACATGAGTGGAGTCGATTGTATAATTTTTAGCTTGAAAGCCAATGATTAGGGTGATTATTACACCGCTGAAGTGCGGCCGGCGTGGTCAAACTGAAAATAAACACGTCTTGCTCTTCATGCAAGCATCCTTTTCATCCATAATTAAATATTTTTTTATAAATCAACCATTATGTGCGCTTCTTATTCTTGCTTAATAGACACAATCTCGTGTATTTCTCAGAAGTGTGCAGGAACGAGTCTGCAGTTATGCGTTTTGCTTCCTCAGCTATGGAGAGACAGACCACATGTGCAATGCGCATCTTGTCAGTGGAGCTGCGCATTGGTTGCAGTACGTCGTGTGCACGAGGAAAGAAGAAGTGTCATATCACTGACCTCCTTGAAGCAATGGCGCTTCAGCACGATACATTGCTGCATACAATTTGATGTATAAAACGACTAATGTGAAGCTTTTCACAATGGCTTTAAGCAATTGTGTTGTTTTGCTCTCCTATCTCAATGTCACCATGACCTACACTCTTAAAAATAAAGGTTCTTTATTGGCATTGACGGTTCCATAAGGGACCTTTAACATCCATGAAATCTTTCCAGGTTCTTTATTTCAGAAAAATGTTCTTTAGATTAGTAAAATGTTCTCTGAACTTTGGCTAATGTTCTGACAAGGTACTCTCAAAGTTATGAACAAACATTCTTCCAGTAATGCTAATAGAACGTTTGTTCAGAATGACCTAGTCTTTCAAAAATGTTTTCACAAAAATATTATTTAAACATCATTCATGGAACTTTTTTTTTTTTTCCTAAAACGATTTAGCTGGATGTTCATCGGACATTATTTGAATGTTACTACTTTTTGAGAACATTCCCATAATGTTTGCAAAATAATAAAACTGGAATGTTCCCTTAACGTTTGTATAACCAAGAAAAGAAAATGTTTTTAAAACATTAAAAAAATTGATGTTTTGAACGTTCAAAGAACATTCAATAGTAATGTTCTCATGATGTTTGCAAAATGATAAAAATGAATGTTTCCTTAATGGTCACATAACCAAGAAAAAACTTTTTAAAATATTAGAAAAAAACTGGATGTTTTGAATGTTTAGAGAACATTCAATAGTAACATTCCCATAATGTTAGCAAAATCATAAAATCGAATGTCCCTTAATGTTTGCATAACGTTAAAACGTTTAAAAAACTGGACATTTTGAATCATTCAGAAATAACGTTTTCATAACTTAATGGGAACCGTTAGCAAAACGTTCTTAGAAGATATTTTTGTTAGCTGGGTTCACAATAAGAAAAAAAATTATATTTTTAAGAACTGTTTACTGAAAAGTTCTTTGGGGAATCAAAATGGTTCTTCTAGGGCTTCACTTATTAGTGAACCCTGGTGTACTCATACTATAGGCACAGTTGCCTTGAACCGAGCCCGAGCACGATTATCCCCCCTCCTCACTCCCCCTCTGGCCTGCACTCACACTAAACAATCCGGGCCGGAGCATGCTTATGTCATGTACGAGATAACACGGAGAAAACCACTTTCGCTAATAATTTGCATTCGCTAATGCAGCGATTTTCACTTGAAAAGTGAAGTGAAAGTGACATGTGGCCAAGTATGGTGACCCATACTCAGAATTAGTGCTCTGCATTTAACCCATCCAAAGTGCACACACACACCATGAACACACATGCCGTTGGGGCAAGAAACGACAAGTAGTAGAACCCCCGAGCAGATGGGGGTTCGGTGCCTTGCTCAGTTGTGGTAATGAAGGTGAAAGAGAGCGCTGTACATTCACTCCCCACACCTACAATCCCTGCCGGTATGAGACTCGAACCCACAACCTTTGGGTTACGAGTCCAACTCTCTAACCATTAGGCCACGAATTCCCTTGCATGTATCAGAGGATTAATATGGAGGCAGCTGACGTTAATATACGAATTTGCAAGTTCATCAATACAATTCCTGTTCATCAATAAGGTGACAACCAGACCCGTTTTAAACCTAAATATACTTGATTTAATTAAATTAATTGAAAAGTGTACTTTAGTAGTAGCAATAGAAGATGTTTGCGCTCGTAATGATGACAGTAGTGCACACAAAATAGTAGCTGTTCCGCGCTCCGGTGTTGTAAGTGATCACACTACATCCGTACTGTGCCCGAGCCCAACTGAACCGTGCTCTGGCCCACATCTTCCAAGCAAGCCAGGGACGGCTAAACGAACCGTACGGAGCGATCACACTAGTCAAACGAACCGGTTCAGATCACCTAATGTGAGTACACCCTTAGAGTGCTTTGTGCAGATGACACTGTGCTGGAGCAGGGATAGATTGCTTTTTCTTGTTTTTTGAAATGTGCATCAATCTTTTTTTCCCTCCTTTTAGTGTGAGCAGAATGTCATCTCCTGGAATGGGCACCCCGAGCGACCCCCTGTTGTCCAGTCCCGTAGGGGGGAAGTTTGGGATTGCCCAGGAAGACACCTGGAGACCCACTCTGTCCAAAACATCCAGTTTCCCGTCGTCCACCACACGGCACCTCAGTCATAGAGCCAACAACTTCCAGAGGCACCCGAAGCGACGGAAACTGATCCGGCCGTCTCCGCCACCACCGCCGAACACGCCGTGTCCCCTGGAACAGCTTGACCTGAGCGAACTTCCTCCGAGACGCACTTGTCCCGAGCTTCTCTTCAATGGCTGCGTTTTGTTTGGGATCGAGTTCAGCTACGCAATGGAAACGGCGTATGTCACACCTATGTTACTTCAGATGGGGTTGCCCGACCAGTTCTACAGTCTAGTGTGGTTCATCAGTCCAATTTTAGGTAAGTAGATCTTAAAGGATTCATTCAAACAGTTCCTCGTGTGGTTCCAACAAAAGTAGGTAACCCAAATCCAGTCCAGTCATGATTATGACATTATTTAAATGTTACAAAAACATTCCTTACAACGCTCTACTCACTTTATTTTCGCACAAGATATAACGTTATTTAAATGTTTATTTTGAATATTCTAAGAATGTTGAAATGTTCAGTTTTCTTGTGGTGATTCTATCATTATTTAAAGGTTATTAAAACATTTCTTACAAAATTCTACTACCTTTATTTTCCCCCAAGGTATAACGTTATTTGAACGTTTATTTTTAATATACTAAGAACGTTAAAATGCCCAGTTTTCTTGTTGTGGTTAACGTTAATTAAAGATTACTAAAACGTTTCATACAATGTTCTGGTAACTTTATTTTCACCCAAAATATTATGTAATTTGAACGTTTATTTTTAGTATTCCAAGAACGTTTTCTCTCAACGTTAAAAGGACATTCATCAAGTAAAAATAACATGAGAACGTTCAAAGAATGTTGTTCTAAGGATGTTTTTTGTAATGTTATGAGAATGTATACCAAATATTATTAAAGTGATAAGAACATTCCATAAACATTACTTTAAAAATGTTTTGTCCTAACCTTTATATGACTTTTTAAAAATGTTAGTGAACGTTTTCTGTCAAGCTCAAAAAATTAAGCGAATGATGAGTGTAGTTCAGTGCTAACAACACCAGGTTCATGGGTTTGATTCCCATGAAAAGCATGAACTAAAGCAATAAACCCCAAGAAGCTGTGGTTTACAGTGAATTTATAACAGCTAAGGGGTGTTGTAAATTCACTGTAAACCACGGCTTCATGGGGCTTATTGCTTTTATAAAACGGTTATTCCATATACATCGTAAGGTTTCACAAAATAAAAACAATGTAAACAATGTAGTTCCTCAGAAACGGTTGTGGTTCCAACAAAGTGGTTGCCGTAGAGTTTGTAGAGGAATTTACAACCGCTTCGAACTTGGCTCAACCAATCAGAATCAAGCACCGGAACTATCCGTTTTATAATGATAAATTTGTCAATTTAATGCAGTGTGACTTACCTTGGATTAAAAGCACCTGCTAAATGCATAAATGTAAATAAAATAATTCATAAAACTAGTATGCTATATTCAAAGTCTTGTACAAAAAAAGTTGTCTGTTAACTGATGTAACCAGATCATTGAGTAAAATTCAAATACTGGGATCAAACGGAATCATTCAGACTGGTTCTGTAAACTGGATCAACCAATCCATAGACAAGATTCAGTTCAAGCAAATGATTCATTTGTAAATCAGATTCCAAAATCTCTACTTTTCTCATGAACACAGTCTATTCCTCACACAAAGCTATCATATTCCTTTAGAAGGACTACTTTGTAAAAGCATTATTATATTGGAAAGAATGGCCAAGATAAAAGAAATAGTCTGTAAATTGACACAGTTTTTCTATTTGTGTGAAATTGTTTTCTTTTTGGCACTTCTAATGCAAATTTTCAAAGCCAACATTTAGCCAGTTAAGTTTTATTCCCTCTATGATTTTCAGGGTTCCTTCTGCAACCAATTCTTGGGGCATGGAGTGACCGATGCACGTCTCGCTTTGGCCGCAGGAGACCTTTTATTTTTGCCCTGGCGATAGGTAAGCAGTTCTGAATTTAGTTACTGTTCAATCAAGCAGCTGTTTCTCTCTTTGCTGTTTAATATGTGACATCGAAACTACAGTTTCTGGTTTTAAGATGAGATTATTATTATTTTTCTAATTGATTATAATACTAATTTAAATGCCGCTCTTTCTTTTGGTGTGATTGTAGGGGCTCTGCTGGGTCTAACACTGGTGCTGAATGGACGGGACATTGGATCGGCTCTGGCGGACACCACCCTCGATCACAAGTGGGGCATCGTGCTGACGGTGTGCGGCGTGGTTCTGATGGACTTCAGTGCCGACTCAGCCGACAACCCCAGTCATGCGTACATGATGGATGTGTGTAGCCCAGAGGACCAAGACCGAGGCCTGAATATACACGCTCTTCTGGCAGGTCAGAGAAAAACTTTAATATTAATTATGGTTAGCTATTAATTTAAAGCATTTTTGTTTTTGAGCTAACTGCTTGAGCCGTGGTTCTCATATAAGGACTTTATTTTTCTCATAATTCTCAAAGTCCAATATATGTGTAATCACATCAGGGTTATTTTAGTAATATTTATATACCAGTATAATATTTATTAATATTTTTATATTTTCAATTTTCATTTTAGTTGAAGTCTTAGTAATATTATGTTATTATGTGCTTGTGTCATCTTTAAAGTAATTTATTTCAGTTAGGTGCTAAGACAACATTTTTAATTCTTGTTTGGTTTTTAGTTGTAGTTTTTTTTGGCTAATTTGACTATATTCATTTAGCCATGAAATTATACTACTCCCAGATCCATTCAACACATTTTACAATATTTAAAAAAAAATCCCCTCAGTGCAGTGGTGTAATGTAACGAAGTAATTATACTTCGTTATAGTACTTAAGTATTTTTTGGGAGTATCTGTACTTTACTTGAGTTTTTATATTTCAGCCAACTTTTACTTTTACTCCACTACATTTCAGAATTAAAATGTATACTTTTACTCCGATACATTTCCCCGAAGCATATTCGTTACTTCCTACAAAAATAGTCAAGAGTCAGAAGAACATGGTCTGCAGGAATGCAGGTTTGACAAATCAGTGGTCTTGCGTTTGCAAGTTAGACTCCTGCTCATGTGCATACAAGTGCGCGCACAACCACGGATGATTCATTTTCCACTCAAGTCGAGTCTGGGGTGTGTGATATACAGTATATCTTCTGCGATTAATATGGTAAGTGTTGTTGTAATGATGTGTGATCTGACATTATCAAGTAGGCTATATTACCAAATCGCACACAGAGTGCACGCATGTTGATTTATTAGTCTATTAAAACTCAAAATTCCAGGCATTCTAAATTGTAGATTGTAAATTGTTTTGCATTCTAAAAATGCTTCTGTATGTTTTTTATATTTATATAATTTTATATAGTTAACTTAATCTATATCACACAAAGAGTACCGTTTTTCTGCAGATAGCATGATAACACATTTAATAATCATTTTATACAAGTTCAGTAAAGCAATAAGTGACTTACATTTTAGAGGTAATATTGCTTGTTTTTGCTCAATTTTGCTAACGAAAATAGTTCCAAACAAAGATCACAGCACTTTTTGGCATCTCTGAGTAATGGACGGTGTTTGCTTATTGAATGAATCAGCTTTTTGAACGAATCGGTTGAATAAATGATTCAGTGATTCTCTCATTAACAGTCAAATGCTTGGTTTCTGAATTAATCAGTAGTTTGAATGAACGACTCACTCATTAACAGTCACTTGCTGTCACCTACTGGCGGTTTTTATTTCACATTTCGACTATTTTTTCACGTTTTAAATTATTTTCAACGTTTTATGTAAAAAAACAAAACATTAGGCCTATTTATTCATCTGTAACTGCAGTTTAAATGCATCCATGTCCCCTCTGAGATGCATTAACTGTGTAAATACATATAAATGCTATGTCAGATGCAGATTCCAGAAATGTTTTCTTATGTTGGAATGAAATACACTAAGTACCGGATGAAGTGCTTCTTATTCTTACCCAAAAATACAAACTGAAAGAAAGAGTTAAAACTGAACACAATCTTGCTACTCAACTGTGTATGAACATTTTTTTATACAGTATATATTTATTTGCTTCTTTTCCATTTTGCATTTACTTGTACTTTTACTTTCAATACTTAAGTATGTTTAAGATTTAAAAAATACTTTTCGTACTTAAGTACAATAAATATCAGACTTTACTCAAGTAATATTCTAAACGGTGACTTCAACTTCTACCAAAGTCATTTTCTGGTAAGATATCTGTACTTTTACTTGAGTATGGCTTTCAGGTACTTTATACACCACTGCTTATTTTATCATTATTTATATACTTTTATAGTATTTAATAATATTAATAATATCATTTACAGTATATAATTAGAATTTGCTTTTATTTTTATTTTTATATTTTCAGTTTTCATTTTAATTTTAGTTTCAGTTTAAGCAATTTTGTTAATTTGCTTTTGTCATTTTTATTAAATTAGTTTTTTCTGTATTTATTCTTTTTATTCCAGTTTTGGTTGTAGTAGTAATTTTAGCACTTCACCTACTAGTTTATTTTATTTAAGATTTATTTCAATCACCAACAATACATAAATTAATAATAAATAAAATAATTATAATTATTTAATAATCAATAAAGATGTAAAAGTTTTACTTACAAACAGCAACCCTCAATCACATTACTGTTGCAACTTTGATTTAACTCAGGTCTTGGCGGCGGCTTCGGCTACATTGTGGGTGGAATTAACTGGGATAAAACTGAGTTCGGAAGGTCAATGGGTGGCCAGCTCCGGGTCATATACCTGTTCACCAGCATCACCCTCGCCGCCACCACGGCCATGACCCTCACCAGTATCCCTGAGCGACCTCTACCCCAGCCTCAGCCTCAAACCAGAAGCGCCCGAAACCTCAAGAGCCCCAATCTTCCTCTGCCGCCCTCCCCACCTCCTCCTCCCGGAGCCGCTATGGACCAGGATGATGAGGACGAGGAGGAAGCCCTCTATAACAGGCAGTTCTCCAATTGCCACTACCAGGATCAACTGGGCCGCTCAAGCAGCGCCAACGCACGTCTCTACGCAGGCCTCGCCAGCCCCATTTCCCCTCTGAGTCCTCTGACGCCCAAATACGGCAGCTTCATCAGTCGGGATAACTTGCTCACAGGCATTAATGAGTTTGCTTCTTCCTTAGGCACCTCCTATATAGACAGAGTATTGATTGAATGCTACACTGGACAGCAGACTCCATTAGAACCCGAGTCAGTGGCTCCGCCTCTTCCACCGGGGGACACGCCCCCTCCTCCTCAAAGCGAAGCGCCTACCGCAAATGAAGTTGCACAGCAAAACAAACTCTCGCAGCCTAATGGAGAGTTGTTGGCGACTGAGGAGTTGCAAGCTAATGAGCAAAAGCAAGCCATTGAACCCACTGACCAGCCTAATGAGGGCCAACAGGCTGCATCGGGATCACAGCGAGGCAGTACCTCAGGGATACTGAAGCGCCCCCAGAGTCTGGCCTTAATGGAGGACCCGCTAATTGCTCCAAGCGGCGGTTTGGACAACGGTCGTAGGCGCACTGTCACCTTCAGTCAACAGGTCAGTGTGTACTGTAGTTAATGTACATACATATATTTTTACCTAATTTAAATTGCCTGTATGAGTATCTAAACCACGTATTATTTGCATACACAAGTCAAGGGTGCAGAATTTATTAGGGACGCTAGGTACCCTATGTCCCTACCAATATCCAGCGACTACTAAATTGTCCCTAGCAATTATTTTGATCAAACAATTTGTATATATATATATATATATATATATTATAATATATGTAGCCATTGTTGTTGCAATTTCGGGCGCATCTGTAATAGGTCATACCATTGATATTACCTGAGAATTTAAAGAAATACGCTTCAAAATGAAAATTCTGTCATTAATAACTTACCCTCATGTCAAACCTGAAAGACCTTCGTTCATCTTCGAAACACAAATTAAGATATTTTTGATGAAATCCGAGAGCTTTCTAAGTTTTATGGCCCTGAAACATAGTAAGGACATTGTTAAAATAGGCCATGTGACATCAGGGGTTCAACCGTAATTCTATGAAGCTACGAGAATACTTTTTGTGCGCAAAAGAAAACACAAATAACAACTTTATTAAACAATTCTTCTCTTCCTAATCAGCGTCCGCCGCCATTCACAAGAGTACCACCCAAATCCATTTAACAAATTTTACAATAATGTTCCTTAATTTCCTTATTTTAGTATTATTTATAGGCTATATTATTATAGTATTTATTATTTTGAATGAGCTATTATTGTCACATTTGCAGTTTCCATTTTAATTGTAGTTTCAGTTTAAGTATTTTTTTTGTAATGTGCTTTTGTAATTTGTATTAGATTTTAGTTTTTTATATTTTTGTATAGTTTTATTTTTATTTGATTTTATTTGTCGTAATTTTAGTACTTACACTTTATTTCACTTTTTGTAATTTTCTTTTCTTTTTTTAAATTTTAAGTGTGTATTCATGCTTTTTATGTATACTTGGCTTGCCATTGAACTTTAGCATGTTTTTGCTCTTTTCCCAAGGTGGCAAATATATTGCTGAATGGCATGCATTATGACAGTGACCTCAGCAGCACCCATGAAGCAGCAGACTCTCAAATGTCAATAAAACTGCTCTGTACTGCCATCTACAGGATGCCTCCATGTTTACGAAGCCTGTGCACCAACCATTTTCTGGGTAATAAAGGTTTTGAATTTCATTAGGCATATACAAAATAATAATTTTTGTTTTAATAATGAGCACATTTCACATGGTTGCATTAGCCATCACCAAGCTCAAACATCATTTGCAGTTTTTGTTTCTGAATTTACGGTTGTTATTGTTCATTAAAACTAAAACTTATTTCAATCATTTTCAAAATAAATTCAAGTTAATTGAAAGAATGCTGAAGTAAAACAAAATGTAAATATACAGTAGATAAAATAAAATAAAAAAAATAATAAAAAAAACTAATTTAGCAATGATTCCTTGGCAACTAACTGAAATAAAATTGATGGAAGTTGAAGTACTAAAATTACTAAAACTGAAATAAAAAGAAATATTATTTTAAAAGTACCATATAATTACTAAAAATTTATTTAAAATGAAAAAAAAATTAAATAAATAAAAGCTAAATGAAAATATTAATAAATACTATAATAATATATTAAAAAAAAAACAACTAAAATGACACTGATTTGAGGGAACAGATCTGAATATGTGTTAAATTGATCTGTGAGTGCTTTTATAGGTAACTAAAAACATAGTAAAACTAGCCAAAAAAGTTAATTAACAAAAACTCCACGGCCACAGGATGTGCACAACTTTGCAAATGAAGAGCATGTGGTTCAGCTAATATACAATGGTTTTCAAAAGTGTTTAAGTCTAAATCATTCATCTCCCATCACAGGTTGGTTATCATTTGAGGGGATGCTGCTCTTCTACACTGACTTTATGGGGGAGGTTGTGTTTGGTGGAGACCCAAAGGCCCACCACGATTCAGAGGAGTACAAGCGCTACAATTCAGGCGTCAGCATGGGCTGCTGGGGGATGTGCATCTATGCATTTAGTGCTGCTTTTTATTCAGGTTGGTAAAAGCGTGACCGTACAATTTGAGCATGCACAAAGATTCTATGTAGTAACATTACTTTCTTTTGTCTTTTCCTCTTGCAGCCATTCTTGAGAAGCTGGAGGAGCGGTTCTCATTGCGTTCTCTGTATTTTTTCGCCTATCTGGCCTTTGGTTTGGGCACAGGGCTGGCCACTCTCTCCACCAACCTGTACGTGGTGCTGTCTCTCTGCGTCACCTACGGCATTCTCTTCTCTTCTCTCTGCACGCTGCCTTACTCTCTGCTCTGTGAATACTACCAGAGCCCGCAGGTGAGAACATCTGTAGAACAGAAAGAGAATATAGTTAGATGTAAAAATAAATAAAATTGTGTTTATGGGACTGTACATATAATGGAAGTCTATGGGGCACAGTATCAGTATAAACATTAAAATACTCTCTATTTCATAAGAATATCATCAAGATGAAATATTATTTTTGTGAACCCAGCTAACAGAGACCATTCTCTGAAAAAAGTTATATGGTTTTTAATAATGCTTTCAAAAACATTATAACATATAAAACAATATTTAACTGTATAAAACATATTTAAACATTATTAATGGAACATTCAACTAACACTTTTTAAATGTAACAACTTGTTTCAAAAGTAATGTTCAAATTGATGAAATGGAATGTTTCATTAATGTTCGCATGACCAAAAAAAAGTTATTAAAACATTTTTAAAAATGGAAGTTTTGAATGTTCAGAGAACATTTTAGAAATAACATTTTCATAACTTAATGGGAACATTAGCTAAATGTTCTTGGAACATATTTTTGTTAGCTGGGAACATGAGAACAGTAACAAAATTGCTTACTAACCCTGTATGTGCAAAATTATATCGATTATTTAAAGTCATGACTATAGTGAACATAGCAACTTTTACACAATACACATAAATAGGGATATAATAGAGAAACTAGGTATATAAAATAAATATTTGCAATATTGTTGTTGGCAACACTTTCCACATTTCTGCTCTTAAACCTTCTGTAATATTTAGCCTCATAGACTTCCACTGTAAATACAATAAAAAGCATGCATTTCTTTTTCAGTTTTCATGAACTGAGGGACCTAAAATTATTTCAGTGGTTTTCAGCTGCATGTTGATTGAGTTCTACATATTTTTATCTTTTTGACTTTTTAAAACTAATTCTATTAAAATATAAATAAATATAAATCATATAATAATATTAGATGAAACATTTAAAATGTTGCCTTAGTAACTAACTGAAATATTTTGAAAGTGAAGTAGTAAATTGACTAAAACTAAAATAAAAATAAAGCTAAAAAAAACTAATAAAAAATGTCAAAAACACATAACAAAATTACTAAAACTAAAAATTAAAACGAAAACTAGGTCCTTAGTCATTGACTTCATTTTTGATTGATCTCAATTAGGGTAAAATATGTATTTATTTTTCACAGACATGTCCTGACCGAGATTTCTAAATTGCCTAAAAAAAATTGATTGACGTGCTTTCATTATATGTATGTGTATTTGCATTGCTTTATACGTTCTCTGTAAATCCCACCTGCTCACACGCAACGATTGGTCGATTATGTACGATGCCCGCACGCTATTGGTCAAACAACGTTTCAGTCATTACATTCAGCAAGTTTGACAACAATAGGAAAACAAAGCTAAAACCCAGACATTTTAGGCAATTTAGAAGACATGTCTGGGAAAAAGAGGACGTATGGTCACCCTACCTCAATCATGCATGTCCACATGTTGTTCCTGCAGTTCTGCGGCTCATCAGAGGATGGGACCAGGCGTGGTATGGGGGTGGACATCTCCCTGCTCAGCTGCCAGTACTTCCTGGCACAGATCTTGGTTTCCGTGGCGATGGGCCCTCTGACATCGCTGGTGGGTGGGGCCCAGGGCGTGATGTACTTTTCGAGTCTGATGTCATTTGTGGGGTGCCTGTACTCCTCACTGTGTGTGGTGTACCATCTGCCACCACCCGAGGGTGAGCCTCCCCAGAGTGAGACGCAGCCACTGCTGCTGCACATTTAGACCTGATCTCTCACACACCGGGTCCAAAATTAACAACCCAGAAGCAGCAGACAGCTGTTTGGTAATTTCCGTGAATTGCAACATCAATTAAATCACAATGTAAAAACGATAGTCTAAAGCTCATTGATATCCGGGAATCAAAGCAAAGAAATTCAAACAGTCCAGTAAATAAAAGTTCAATGACTGTCGTGCATCTTAAAGGGGTCATATGATGCGATTTCAATTTTTTCCTTTCTCTTTGGAGTGTTACAAGCTCTTGGTGCATAAAGAAGATCTGTAAAGTTGCAAAGACTAAAGTCTCAAATCCAAAGAGATATTCTTTATAAAAGTTAAGAGTCAGCCACGCCTACCTAAAACGGCTCGTTCTAACACGCCCCCACATGTCTACGTCACTATCTGGGAAGATTTGCATAATGCCGCCCAAATGTTCACGCAAAGAAAGAAGGCGTAACTTTGATTCTCGCTGTAGTATTGTTGCTGCCGCCGCCGCCATGTCCTGAAGACGCTGTGTGTTTCTTTGTGAAAGCGAAACTACTTTGTTTGGTCTTCCAAAAGAGGACGATATCTGCTTCGTCATGCCTAGAGCTGATCCGTGCTGGTCGCTGAGGAAATACTTCAACTTCGCGCTGTGGATCACCGGATCGGCTTTCACCGTGGACGAAGCGGAGTCCAGCCCGGGGTCGTCACATGTGGTTACCGCAAGCCCGCCGGCTCTTTTGGAAGGACACGACTAGAAATCAGTGGTTAAGTTGTATTTACAACACTGTTCCAGAACAGTTCAACCCAAATATTCAGATGTGTGCAGCACATTTTATGGAGGACTGTTTACTGATACTGGGAGAGTAGACTACAATGCCGGCTGTTCTGACTCACAGACTGTAAGTACATTTTCATATTTAGAGTAGCAGTGTAGAGTAGGGCTTGTTGTTTGTAATTTCTCCGATCACAAATGCAGACATGGTTTTATGTTTACGCGGCGCGATGCGATGCAACGCAACGCAACACGTAAAAAGACAGTATAAGTCATTATAATCAGTAATTATGTCCCCACTGGATGCAACAAATGCCTCGTTTGTAATGGGTTTGAATGTTTTTGTCTCGTCGCTCCGGCCGGACAGGGCATCACAGTATGGTAAGGAGTGTAACATTTCCGTCACATGCTTGAGGTATTCGGCCAATCACAACGCACTGGATAGCTGGCCAATCACAGCACACCTCGCTTTTCAGACCGATGAGCTTTGTAAAAATCGACGTGTTTCAGAAAGGCGGGGCATAGAGGAGAAACAATAATGTACAGTATGTGGAAAATAATGTTTTTTTAACCTTAAACCGCATAAACACATTTCATTACACCAAATACACAAAATAATGTTCTTTTTAGCAACATCATATGATCCCTTTAAAACAACTTTTTCTCTAGTGGAAAACTTCATCGGATGTTTATAGGAAACCATTTTTTTTTTATTGATCAGAACTTCAGTGCACTATGTCCAGACAAATTTCACCAAAACAAAATTTTGAAGAGCAGAATCATGATGTTTTAGTAACAGATTTTGTATGACACAAATACTCTAGTGGAAAACTTCATCGGATGTTTATAGGAAACCATTTTTTTTTTTATTGATCAGAACTTCAGTGCACTATGTCCAGACAAATTTCACCAAAACAAAATTTTGAAGAGCAGAATCATGATGTTTTAGTAACAGATTTTGTATGACACAAATATAGAAAGGTTAAACAGTTAAATAATTCATTTTTCAAAAGTACAAAAAATATACATACTGTACACTGGGGCCCATTAGTCTGAGACCAAACTGAAATCAAAGTTTTTTCATGGAAAGCAAAGAAACAGAAAGATTTCTTATTCATTTCTTATTAAATTTAGCACATGAAGGATAATACATTTTCGATTATTGTATGAAATATTTTTATTTCATATGATATAATATTACATATATAACACAAATACATACAAAACTTAATTTTTATGAGAAGAAATCTGATTTTTTTTTATGTAAAAATGAACAAAATTATATCCTATAATTTAGTTCATATATATATAAACTATAATATTACAAATAAATGAAAAATAAATACGTATAAAAAAATACACATTATTTTATTACAGTAAATTGTCAGCTTCAATTGCAGCATTGGTTTGCAGACAAACCAAATACTGAGTTTACCAAGTAAATATTTTTATTTTTTTTAAATCTCACTCCGATTATGCAAATAATGTAATTATTTTTGTTGTTTTAAATTTTGTTGTTTCAAACTAATAGCGACTTCTGGACCCTAGTGTACACTAAATTTACCAGCTGACATGGTAAAAGTTAATTTTGGACCCCGTACACACTCAACCAAACAGCTCAGACTCCTTGCGCTTGCTTCAGATACACCTTCCTCACTTTACGCCACACGTACGCAGTACTGGAGATGTGAGAGAGGGTAAAAGAGCTGCGATTTTGACTATGCATCTCACTCAGATTTCTAAACATAAGCATGCTGCAACAGTGACTGCATGACGGCAAGCTTGTGTAGAGTGTGTGTGTGTGTTTGTGAGAGAGAGAGCGTGTTTGAGTACATGTGATGCCTGACTACTTTCATCTGGCTTGTACATAATGTGAAATGTTTTTTTTTTTACTGTCGATTCCTCGTGAAGGAGGAAGCCAAAACTGTTGATAGCACGCCCGAACTCTCTTTTTTGTGGTTCATTGCTTTTAATAAAAGTAAACCCCTCTCACATATCCAAAGCAAATGTATCCTGTGAACATGTCAATGAACTGTTTGAAGACCTGTCGGTTTGGTTGCATGTAAAGCCGCACTGATGCCTTACTGTAGGCCTCTGTTTCGAACTGTACCTCAGTAAAACAGAGAACGTGTGTGTGTGTCTATTGGTTCTTCGGTTTGCATATAGTATATTTAAAGTGATTAGGCTTATTATTTGAATACTAGCTACCTACTAGGCTACACACATCCTTATGAGTACGAATATTCCTTTCGCATGTTTGCCATAGCCTACTGTAACATGGCTTGACACTGGTGGACGCTCCAATGACATATTTATAAGAAAAACATAAATTACATATTTATGGTTCCCCTACTGAGCCATGTCATGGAACGCACGCTCTCATGCCTGCTTCCCTGTGGTCTGGCGTGATCGTTGTAATGACAGTCATTCTTGTCATTATCAGGCAGAGCGGACGTTGAGGCTGGGGTGTGAGTGATCGCAATACGGAAACAAGCCTCGTGCGGAAGAACAAGCCGAATGTATTGTTCGGTGACTACAACAAATCTGGACAACCGATATGGACTCTCCACCAGAGCGCTCACAATTGTGCGCCCGTATTGCTAAGCATCTTTTTTGTTGTTGTTGTTGTTTTGTTTGTTTCGCTTTGCAATACATGCAGCACATCAAACCTTTAAAAACTCCAGGTAGCAAGCAATTTCAGAAGCAGCGAATAAAGAACTGAATGAGACGAAACTCATAATCACATTCTTTTCCTCAGTCATGTGTTATCTACACAAACATGTACAGATCTTCCACTAAGGAAAGCGATGTTAGTAAGTTGCATTGTACAGGTAAATGCTCTGAGAATTAAACAGTTGTCACAGGACGAAGGTTTTCTGCTGCAGGTGTCGTTCTGATATAAGTATGTACAAAGACTGGTGAAGGGGCTTTAACCAGCGGGGGGCGCAGTAGGATCTCAAATGGAGGTCAAACTGAATCTATTGAAGGAATAGTTCACCCAGAAATGAAGCTTTGCTGAAATGGACAAGATGTAAACGAGTTTGTTTCTTCATAGGAATAGATTTGGAGAAATGTACTGTTACTCAGCAATGGATGCTTTGCAGTGAATGGGTGCCGTCAGAATGAGAGTCCAAACAGCTGATAAAAACATCACAGTAATCCACAATACAAACCACTCCAGACCATCAGTTAACATCTTGTGAAAAGTTGAGTGCTTGTAAGAAACAAATCCATGATAAAGGTGTTCTAACTATAAAGCACTGGCCATAATATGAGTGTATAATCCAAATAATACTAACTCCAATGAAAAAGTCCATCCCCTGTTGTCTTCTCGCACTCAAATGCAGTGACATATTCGTTTAGAACTGTTTTTGCATGTAAACGGTGCTCGATCTGTGCATATTTCTCTCCTGATTCAGACGAGACGACTTTTTTCACTAGAGAAAAAAATATGGATTGAGGACTTGTATTTTAGTTGGAAGCAATGGTTTGAAGTTAAAAAAACAAGTCTTGATGGATTTGTTTCTTATAAACATTCAGCTTTTTGCTTCACAAGACGTTAATTGATGGACTGGAGTCATGTAGAATGTGATGTTTTTATCAGCTGTTTGGACTCTCATTCTGACGGCACCCATTCGCTGCAGAGGATCCATTGGTGAGCAAGTGATGCAATGCTACATTTCTCCAAATCTGTTCCAACGAAGAAACAAACTCATCTACATTTTGGATTGCCTGAGGGGCAAGTACAATGTTTAGCAAATTTCTATTTTTGGGTGAAATAATCCTTTAACCTTTGTGCAAGGCACTACTTTTAGTTTTTACCTAAATTTGAGCATGTTAAGGTCAGTCCTCTTTCACATATTTGTTGCATGTCCAATCTTGTTTCAAACAGCTTTAAAAAAAGTTTTGCAACCCCCCAACGCAACGTTAAAAAAGACCCAAGAGGCACTGGCTTTTATAAAGACAAGACTGTTTTTTTTTTTATTTATAATCCTGAACCAAACTATACAAAGCAGTGGTCAAAAAGCAACCAAAAAAAAA
>NW_015505223.1:2561692-2586724 GCF_001515645.1 Sinocyclocheilus grahami
AAAGGTCAGTCCTCTTTCACATATTTGTTGCATGTCCAATCTTGTTTCAAACAGCTTTAAAAAAAGTTTTGCAACCCCCAACGCAACGTTAAAAAAGACCCAAGAGGCACTGGCTTTTATAAAGACAAGACTGTTTTTTTTTTTATTTATAATCCTGAACCAAACTATACAAAGCAGTGGTCAAAAAGCAACCAAAAAAAAACAAAAGGTTTCACTTGAAGGACTGAAAGAACACGAGTACTAGCATACAGTTCTGTTATAGATTGTTTTTTTCGTTCTGCACTTCCCATATAAAACACAATGATAAAACAAAACCCCCAAAACTGTACATAAGGATAGAAAGATACAATCCTTTTAAATGCATATGGAACAAAAGACCTTCAAGATTTAAAAAGGGGTTAATTAACATGTTAAGAGGGCGGATGATGCATTGACTAAGGAACCCCTCTCATTCATATGAACCATCTGTTATGTTAACTGATCTGCCAAAGCAAGGGATTAACTTCTAGCAGCACAACCAGGTTAAACATAGTCTATTAGCCCCTGCTTAAAACTCATCTTTGGTCTTTAGTGGATAGGAAAAATGTCACCCATGAAAATGACAGAACCTTAGGCTTTCAGTTGCTTGTGTGTACGTCCGCTGGTCAAATAACAGAGTAGAATGTGTGCTTGTTAAATGTGTGCTAAAATAAACATTGTTCCTTTTAAAACAGGGTTCTAATGTTGGTCCTACACCAATAAATAAGGTCTTACAAAAGGGGACAGGGTCATGATGTTATGGGCCTCAGTGCAATAAAAAGATCTTGTAGCGGCAAAAAGAAGGTCTGTGAAATATACAGAAAAGCACAAACTCTACTAGGTCAAACTGACCATACCGACAGAGCTACTGAAGGGCGGCGAGAACTTTAGGCTTGGACTTCAGCCTCTGTGGAGTCGCCTTTCTCCTCTGTCTTCTGTTTCTTTGTTTCGACTGCCTCCTGAAAGCAGACAAGCTAAGATTAGATGTGGTAAAGACGATGGAAACGTGTTGTGAAATGCGTCTGAAACCTGAACCCACCTCCTCTTCTGCTGGACGTTTCACGGTTTGCCCGTCTGCCTCTTCTTCAGCACCGTTCTCCTCCTCCTCTGCTTCTCCTGCTGTGAAAAACCAAACATATTTTTCAATAACCGGTTTTGGGACTAGTAAGTTATGTAATGATGACAAAGGCGAAGTCAAACTCACCCTCCTCATCATCCCCACCCTCTTCGTCCTCATGGGTTTCCTCTTCCTCGTGTGAAGCACCATTAGTCTAAAACAGAGAAAACACCATGAGTGAAATGGATACCAAATTGGTTATATCACCAGATGATTTGAGGATTTGCAAGCAATGTTAGTAATTAACTATAATTCCGAAAATGTATGGGAAGGTCAGTTTTGTAAAAAGCCATGTGCAGAGAAACCACGTGCACAGCCTTAAAGCTGTCTTCTCATAAGATGCATCTGTGTCAGTCAATTTGAACCCTAAACAAAGAGCAGCACGATGAAAGAGGGGGAGGGGGTCCTCCATCACCTGCGCGGCGAGCGGTTCGTCGGGGAGAAAAGCCACAAGGCCTGATGAGAAATACTCAACGCTTACTGTTCCATTTCCATTGGCAGGTGCGTCTTCGCTGCCATTTTCCTTCACAGCCTCCGCTGCCTCCTCAACCACCTCTTTCTTCTCTTTCAAGTCCTGAAATGAAGCAGATGAAGCAAATGAAGTTTATCGGTTCATAAATAAACCCCCTCCGACTACATAACCAATGCAGCGTGTGATTATGTCATAGGTAGTAAAGGGGAAAGTTTGTTTCCTTGAGTTTCCTCCCCACCCACACACACAGATGAGCCACAGACCACACACACCAGCTGGCTGGCTGCCTGTTAAAATACATCAAATGGCAAACCAACACCGGGGTCATGAAAACCACCGGTTTCGGCTTTAAAAACACTTTTAGCAAATATGCAATCATTTTATTTTTCCCATAAATGTAGTCGTAATGGTCACCTTCTATTGGTTAGCTCAAGTGAACTAATATGCAATTACGTTAGAACTGATTGTATATATGTAATATATAATCGGAACTGCTATTTAATGGGGAAACAAGTAAATCCGTTGTGTGTGTGTGTGTGTGTGTTATTTCCCTGAAACCTGCACCACAATAGATCTATTATATAGACGACTTCGTGAATTAAATCTATTGTACCGACACACATGTTGAGGTCACTTAAGGTTATTTCGCGCCGTCTTGCCCACTGCCCCTATTATTTCCCGGCAGGAACAGCACGCGCCGAGCTGGAAACAAAAGGAGGCAGAGCGCGCGCCAAGACACGGTGCTGGACTGTCCGGGGGCGGGAAGCGCGAACGATTTACAGCTCGCGGCGGCGATATTCCCGCCTATTCGAGCGGCGGAGATCAAGAGCCTTGACTTCTCACACACACACACACACACACACACACACACACACACAAAATCATATCAAAAGAAAAAGATCAGTTCACTCCCTCCTCATCTTAACGTTAATGGGATGTGATTAACGTTACATATGGGAATACATGTCGAATTCAGTCCTCAAGAGTTTTGAATGAAATGTGCGTAACGGTTGTCCGTTGAACCAGTAACGGAATTTATTCAACACGACTCGACGCGAGCCGTGAATAAACGAAAAGAGATGCTGCTATCCGAATGATTCTGTTTAAACGTTAACATTTATCGCTGATAAAACCTTTCACTGACCGGCCGGTTTCTCCTCAGTTTATTGTTAGCAGGTGGGTCCAGTTTCTTCAAATACATGATTTTTCAAGCGAGCTTACCTTGGCGGTGATCTCAGGGGTGGTGGTCGTATCAACAGCGGTATCAGCCATGGTGGTTTATAAAGATGTTTCAAAGAAAAATGTCCGAGAAAAGAGTTAGAAGTGGTGGGATGAGGTAGGACACGGTCAGACGGGAGGAGGAAGAGTGAATCAAAACTGCCTGAACCCGAGAATGAACGGCGAGTCGAGAGCAGCGGCAATCTCGCTGACATCTGATTGGACAGGATCGTGGCAACGTAAATCCGTTCTTCGATTTGATTGGAGGAGCCACTGTCAATTGTATCATGAAATCCCGCCCCTCTAGTAATGCGCCCGTCTTGTCTTATTGGTGGCATATTTAATTTGACCTTTTACCCGGTCTTTTAAAAATACTGTTATGAAGGTCAGGATTCATTCAAGCCATTCTGGTGACTTAAATATAAATATCTGACTTTTTTTGGATGCCTTATTTTTTTTCTCTTCGTGTAAATTTGAAGAAAATGCAAATTGATCTTCCGGTTAGTAAACTTAAAAAAAAAAAAAAAAAAAAAAATTTTTTAATCAATAGTATGTAAATTCACTAACCTAATTTTTTAAAGTATTATTTAAAAAAATAAATAATTTTTATTTATTTATATTTAATAAATATTATATATTTTTATATATAAAAATATATTTGCCACTATTTCCCATTCTTTTTGAAAACTGCAAACCATTCACTATTTCCCTTGACCTTTTTTAACATCATCCCTTGATAACTGCTTTGTGGTTGGAACCTGCCTCCAAGCTTGCACAGATGAATTCAAGCTTCTTTGGGGTCTTTGTTTACAGCCACAGTTTCATTAGCATGTTGTATTCAGAGACCATTGTGTCCCAGATGGAGACAGACCAGGCAGCTGTTTCATTCATAATGAGAAGTCACACTAAGATGCTAACATGTCTATTCCACACCATCAAACATCTCAGCACAGATAACCAACTGATTTATGGCTTGAAAGATAAGACACAGTCATTTTGGCTTCTCCATCACAGGAAGCCTACCTGTTGCACAAGGAACAGATTAAGGCTGCGGTTAATAATGTTCCCTACTTCCCCTTTCAAGGGGTCAAACCCTGCCTCACATCTGTAATTCCTCAAAAGGAGTAAGTACTCTAGTATACTAAACTACAAATAATATTTTTCTCACTAAACAATAGTTCTTTAGATATTTTTAGTCAAAAATGTCCAGGTGGAACTTTTCCTCTGGATTTTCCTTTGCACACACAGAGATAAAGACCCCCTCTCTCATCAGATCTGCCACACCGTGGTAACAAAGCCCACTTGGTGGTCACAGATGGTGTGCTCTGTGAGGGGTCAGCATGTAGTCTTTGTTTTATCAGATGGAGTATTATGCAGTACTAGACCATTGATTTAAACCTCAGCTTTGACTCATGAGAAGCTGAAAACTGAAGACTGAAGCTTTATTCAGACTAGTTTTCCATAAGGAACTGAGATAAATTTGTGTTTTGCAGATGCACTGTTTTTTTTTCTTCTTTGGTGCAAACAATTTTGACACAAAGTAGATACTACTTTTCAGGTGTACTCTAATGAAATTTAACCCCTCCGGAGAGGAATATACATTTTTGCTGATATAACATTTCCAAAATATTTCTCATTAATTTTTCTTGTTGTGTACAGATCTTCTGACTGCATGCCCGGTTCACTTTCATTTTGGATTTAGGCATTCTGTGTATCTGTGTACTGAACCATTTCTGAGTGTGAAGACCATATTAAAAATCAAAAGAATCTTTTTCCACTATAAATTTCTTCATGTAGCCATAAATGCCAATAACCCTTCTTTTTAAGAGGTCATCCAATGTAAAAAAGAAAATGTAATAATTAAAATATCAACAATAATAAAAAAAAATGCACCACTAACATCACTAAATGGATTTGCTAAAACTCTCCTTGTTTGCCACTGGTCAGAAAAGCCCATGCTTCAAACTCATTGGCTGAGCAGATGTTGATGCTGAAGCAAAGCAATGTTTTCTGCAGCAGTTCATGAAATGATAACATTAACAGCAATGCCACTCAATAAATGAATCCCGTCAAAACAGTGCTTAAGAAGGAAAACGCAAGACTTCAAATTGAAGATGTAATTAGCCCATGAGATGAAAGTGTTATATGTATTCTTAATCTGAGGAGGTCTTAAGAGCTGGTGTTCGGATTGGTTTGGAGTTTGGCAGTTTGCCAGAGTGGGTGGAGACACGTCAGATCTACAGAAAATGCATTCAATCTCATGAAGCCCTTGTTTGCGCTTGGACGTAAACTCAGTGGAACACATGCACATAGAGGCTCTTTCATTGGGGAAATGAAGACCATATGTAGCACACACCGAAACAGCCGTCTGCTGCTGGAAGCCCATGATGTGTCTGCCGTACAAATCCAGACACGTAACAGATGTTTTTTTTTTTTTTAAGAAAACACTTCTTGTCCAAGTATTACTCATTCCCTGCAACAGGAAAATGGGAGCAATCAGAGAGGAGAGACTCTTTGTTAGGTCATTTCCTGTCGTTTTTCCCCCTTCTAGTAGACCCACAGCCTGCCCACGAGCTAGATTTGTTTCCATGGATACTGGAACAATTCCAATGATTGCCTGCTGGTTTTTAGTGTGCTCTTTGATGAAGGAAAGCCTTGGAATAACCAGAGATGGGAAGAAGAAGAACAGAGCCAACATGTTCCTCTAATCCTCACACTTTCTTTCATGCAGTAGCTACTCCTTCTTTCTTTCCAAACCTTTAGAGTTTCTTTATTCTGTTGAACACACAAGAAGATATTTTGAAAAAATGTCAGTAACCAAAGACTTTCTGGTAGCCATTGACTCCCATAGTATGGAAAGAAAATATTGTGCAACTCAATGGCTATGGCAAATTTTCAGTGTAATTGCAAATAAAAATCTGAGATGAAATCAAAATCCACCAAAATTAAGTGGATTCTTAAAGTCTTAAAAGGGTAGTTCACCTAAAAATAAAAATTGTCATCATTTAACTCACCCTCAAGTTGTTCCAAAACTTTAGAGTTTCTATTTATTCTATTGAACACAAAAGAAGATATTTTGAAAAATGTCATTAACCAAACAGCTGCTGGTAGCCATTGACTCCCATAGTATGGAAAACAATACTATGGCTACCAGCAACTGTGTGGTTATCAACATTTTTCTAAATATCTTCTTTTGTGTTCAACAGAAGAAAGAAGCTCATACAGGTCTGAAATGACATGAGGGTGAGTAAACCATGACAGAATTTTCATTTTTGGGCGAACTATCCCTTTAATGCATGTTTCTAGCCACAATTTATCAGTGATGTCATTCCAAAACAATAATAATAATTTTGCTCTGCTTCTGAAATGACTTTACATTTCAGCTGACGTCACTAATCCTTACTTTTCACAATACAATTGGTTCCCAATTAATAAAATCACATATCATCTACATTTGTAAATTTGAATATCCCCTTTCAACTCAGAATTACATCAGATTTTGACAGAAAAAAAGGGGTTGTGAATGGCATTTTAATAGAGCTGATGCACTATCTGTAATATTTAAAGCTGCTATTTACAGTTCCTCAGTGAGACTGTACAGGGATTAGTTGTAAGCAAATAATCAACACTTATCGAGTCAGAGATGATGACATAGTTGCACATATATCAAACTACAGGTTTAATAGTAACCTCAGATATGTGGTTACTATAGAGACCTGTCGTCAAAAGTCTGCAACTTCCCCTTTGGTCAGTGAGGGAAGTAATTTGCAGTTGCACCTGAATTTTCAAGACAAAAGGCTGCAACTTGACCCTTGGAATCTTAGGGATTTAGAGGAGTTTGAGGAGGAGTTTGTCAAAGATCGGGGGTCAGGATTAGGGAAGAAAAGGTCACCATAATTGGAAAAATCAGAGGGAGGGCTTGGTGTTCCAACTGTGCGCTTTTGTCTTGAACAGTGGTAACCCTTAACATTGAAAATCAGCCACATATACACTGAAAAAAATGATGTAGAAACAATTTTCATTCATAAATTGCTAGTAAATTTCACAATTACAAAGCAATGGGAAGTAACAACTTGAATTAAACAGAATTTTGAAGTAGAAAAACTGAAATAGTATCTTGTAAAACATACAGTAACTTCAATATATATATATATATATACATTGTAGAAAGCAACTGCGAGTGTAGAAAAGCATTACAGCCAGTTTGAATCAGCATATGAAGGCAACTATTTTTACAAAACAATAAATATTTAATTTATTTTTTATTATTTTATTCCTCTTTTGTAAGTCACTTTCAATACAAGCGTATGCTAAATGCAGCAACGTAAATGTGATTTGAACGGAGACTTTAAAAATGTACCTTTTTCAAAGTTTCATGCAATTCAATTCAGACTAATGACAATTAATAACATTTATTTCTTCAAATAAAATCCTGTAAAATCTGCACAAATCTATTACAATCTGACATGGTCACTCACATTTAACCTGCACATTTGTCCCAACATCTATTTGCATCTCTCAATCAGGCTTTGTCTGCACACTGTAAAACTCCAGGGTCAATCTTTTGTGTCCTCTATCCAAGCACAGACTTTCTAATAGAGGATGATGCTGTGGAATGTGGCCAATTTGCCCCCCGTCCTGAATAGTGATGCTCATTGAATGAGGCATGCAGGGTACTCCAGTAAGTGTGTCCACTGCACTGGCATTTAACATAACAAAGAATATGAGAAGCAGATGAATGAATTACAGAGCAAGGGCAGTTCAAGTATTCAGATTGTTTGCATTTTTTAAAAGGCTGATCATAATTGCACAGCTCTTATCAACAACCTACATGATTTGAAGAATCATTTATGTTTGGTGCACAGGATGAATTACATGCTAAAGTTTAATATTTTGGATTAGGTTGTTGTTTAAATAACTAAACCTACTGGGAAAAAAGGTTGGAATAATTAAGATTTTTTTATGTTTTTGAAAGATGTTTCTTATGCTCACCAAGGCTGCATTAAAAAACAACAACAACAACAAAAATACAGTAAAAACAGTCATATTGTGAAATATTATTTAAAAAATCAGTTTTTTTTATTTGAATATATTTCAATTGTAATTTATTCCTGTGATCAAACCTGAATTTTCAGCATCATTACTCCAGTTTTCTGTGTCACATGATCCTTCAGAAATCATTATATATCATTATAGAAATATGCTGATTTGCTGCTTAAGAAACATTTCTTGTTGAAAACAATGTTGAAAACAACATCAATGTTGAAAACTATTTTTGCTGATATTTTTCTGGAAACTGTGATACACTACCATTCAAGTGTTTGGTAAGATTAAAAAAATATTTTTATATTCAAGTGTTTGGTAAGATTAAAAAAATATTTTTCAAAGGACGCAATGAACTGATCAAAAGTGACAGTAAATGCATTTATAATGTTGGGGGAAAAAATTATATTTCAAATGAATGCTCTTCTTTTGAACTTTCTATTCATCAAATAATCCTGGGGGGGGGGGGGGGGGGGATAGAATATTAGAATGATTTCTGAAGGATCAATTCAACTTTCATCAAAGGAATAAATTACATTTGATAATATATTCAAATAGAAAGCAGTTATTTGAAATGTTAATAATTTTTCACAATATTATTGTATTTTTTTTTTGGTAAGCATGAGAGTCTCCTTTCAAACACATTACAAAAAAATCTTAATTATTCCAAACTTTGACTGGTAGTGTAAGTATAAGCATGATATTGAGCAACAATAATTGCTAACAGTGCAATAAAGTTTTCTCTGAATGAATTATAAAGACGCAGCCAGTGAGTCGATGACATACATTTTACCAGCGCTGAGAAACTTGATTACTTGCTCCTATTTCTAGTGGAAATTTCCATTCTTTCAGGGAGGGTCTTCTAAAGAGTTCCCTCCCATAATTCCTCCTTACCTGTGATGATCACTTAGAGGCGGCTGTGCTTCACCCATATTCAGGAGGATGATCTCATCACCAAAGCCACTCCTCGGTAGACTGTTTTCCAACAGTCTGCAGGTCTTAGCAGGTCGTAGTCAAAATGAAGTCGGTCTGACAACCAAGTCCTCACGTTCCTACATATATGTTAAATTCCTAATGTTTTACAGTAATCCAGTTTCTTTGCCCCTCAATGTCATTGGATATTTTAACAGTTTAAGAAGTAACCAATCAGGTTTCATCCTCCCGGATCTGTATAGCTTTCGTTTGCACCAGATGATAATGCACAAGGGAATTAAACAAATGGCCAATAATCCAGATGGCAAATTAGCATTTCCCTCTTCAAGCTGCAGCTGACATTTTTCCCATTGGTTTTGATTTGGGAAGAATGCAAGTTCAAACACACAACGAGATATTCATACCAATTAAATTTTCTGCAAACTGCAACTGATTTGAAACGTAGTTTTCCAGAGAAACACTGGCAGATGCAGTGTTGAGCTAATCCGAAATGCAACCGACAAGAGCGGCCATATACACATTAGTTTTACAGGACAAAGAAGTCTTTATACACAACCAGAGCTGCTCAGAAGTTATTGCACAGTGTGCAACCATCACATACTACATACAATATCAAACCATTTTATCGCTCTAAGAAAAGTTATGTGATGTTATATGTTCAGCGTTATTTTAGTATTATTTATATATTTATTAGTATTTATTAATATTTTAAATTAGCTTTTTATTTTCTATATTCAGTTCCATTTTAATTTTAGTTATATGCTTTTGTCTTTTTAAAGGGGTCATATGATATTGCTAAAAAGAACATTGTTTTGTGTATTTGGTGTAATGAAATGTGTTTATGCGGTTTAAGGTTAAAAAACACATTATTTTCCACATACTGTACATTATTGTTTCTCCTCTATGCCCCGCCTTTCTGAAACGCGTCGGTTTTTACAAAACTCATCGGTCTGAAAAGCGAGGTGTGCTGTGATTGGCCAGCTATCCAGTGCGTTGTGATTGGCCGAATACCTCAAGCCTGTGACGGAAATGTTACACTCCTTACCATATTGTGATGATGCCGTGTCCGGCCGGAGTGACGAGACAAAACCAATAAAACCCATTATAAAAGAGGCATTTGTTGCACCCAGTGGAGACATAATTATGGATTATAATGACTTATACTGTCTTTTTACGCGTTGCGTTGCATCGTGCCGCGTAAACATAAAACCATGTCTGCATTTGTAATCAGAGAAATGACAAACAACAAGCGCTAGTCTACCCAAAACTCGCGTTTGAATCATCAGTGGCAAATCCTTTAAATATGAAAACGTACTTACAGTCTGTGAGTCAGAACAGCCGACATTGTAGTCTACTCTCGCAGGATCAGGAGACAGTCCTCCATAAAATGCGCTGCACACATCTGAATATTTGGGTTGAAGTGTTCTGGAACAGTGTTGTAAATACAACTTAACCACTGATTTCTAGTCGTGTCCTCTTTTGGAAGACCAAACAAAGTAGTTCCGCTTTCGCAATGACACACACAGCGTCTCCACGACATGGCGGCGGTGGTGGCAGCAACAATAAAGTTACGCCTTCTTTCTTTGCATGAACATTTGGGCGGCGTTATGCAAATATTGCCACACAGTGATGTATGTGGGGGCGTGTTTAAACGAGGCATTTTAGGAGGGCGTGAACCAGTCTTAACTTTTATAAAGAATATCTCTTTGGGTTTGAGACTTCAGTCTTTGCAACTTTAGGGACCTTTTCTATTCACGAACAGCTTGTAACACTCCAAAGAGAAAGGAAAACTTGAAATCGCATCATATGACCCCTTTAAAAAAACCTATTTTGATTCATGCCATTGCACTCCATCAATGAGGTTGAACTTGAACACAAGTCTTATACAAACAGTCCCGAATAAACGTGTCTGATTGGGGTCAGATGAACCTGAAACTGGTGGAATTAAACGGGTCTTTTAACCCTGTAATGCCTGACATATGAAATAATAAAATGGAATAGTTGAACATTTAGACAAATTATAAGAAATCTAAAAAAGTTTGCATATATGTGTTTTTTGTTGAGTATCATATTCGAAACATCGTATTCGTTTATCAAGTATGGATAATCAAGTAAACCTCATCTTGAAATATTACTAACAATATTAAAGTTATTATTATGTTTACTTTATGAAAATCAGTAAAGATTTCACAGCAAAAATACATGTGTATAGCAATTTAAAGTGGGACATTTTCATAATTATATTAAAAGTCCTTTTACTTGCTAAAAAAACTACCAATCTGACGACAGAAGGCATATAGGTAAGCCCATTTCCAGTATTGAATAAAAAAATAAAAAAGGTAATTGCAACTTTTTATCTCCCAATTCTGACTTTATAACTCACAATTGTGAGTTTATATCTTGCACCTCTGAGAAAAAAGTCAGAATTGTGAGATAAAAAGTCGCAATTACCTTTTTTATTTTATTTTATTTTTTATTCAGTGGTGGAAACAAGCTTCCATATGTAACAGATTGTGTACAACTTTCTCCGCAAAATTTTGATCTTGTTGACCTTGCGTATCAAATATGATAACATGGGGTTAAAGTCTGATTAGTCCACTAGTCTTCAATGCAAGACTTTTATCATCAAACAAATCATCATCTTGATTTAGTAAATCATTCATGTTTTGAGCATAAACTGCAGGATTAGTTACACATCAAAGTTTTTAATAGTTTGCTTAAATCAAGCAACTTGAGTGTTTAGTGCAAGCGCTACTAAAGTAAGTACTGCATCATTCTGCAGGCAGTGCAAGCAGAGAAGCAGCTAAAGTTGATGTGATGGGGTTTTGTGATGTGTCTGTTTTAGGCCACACTGACCTCAGCCCCTTTGTGAGGCTCCAACAAAGAACCATCTGCAGGGCAAGCGAAGCTGAGACAAGAGACAGAAACATGGAGCACTGACTGGGGGAGGGACGGCAGTTCGAGAAAGATGCAGAAACAGGGACAGAGAGGAACAGGATCTGTATGCTTCTTCTGCAGAGAACTTAGATCTGTAAATATGCAATGAGGTAATTTTGCAGTCATGGCTTTCTCAAATGAGGGCACAGAATGAAAACCCTGCACACGGTCAAGAAAATGGAGGGCTCCTGTAATCTTTTGCAAACATACTTCCTTACAGGCCTGGATGAAAGTAATTCGAGCTCTCCGGGGCTGGATTCTGGTTAACCATTTCATGACCGGTCTCTCCGGCAGATAAACTCCTGGTTGTCCAGTCTCAGAAGAATCCACCAAATCTGAGAAGTTTCTAAAGGCCTGAGCTCGCAACTGTACCTAAAAAATATTTAACAGCTGCTCCTGCATGTACATTTGTAATGCAAAGCAGAAGTGAAAATCAAGAAGTCAAGAGATGCATGGCACTGTTATCGGTTTTAAAGGTCTACTCAACAAGAAGTTTGAATTTTGAATACAGTTTCAAGCACATTACCTACTCCAATAAGGAAAGAAAGAGCTCAGAACTTGAGGCTGAATCTCTTGAGAACATGTCTGGGTCACATCTCGAGATGGAGAACTATGTTTCATATAAAGAAAAATATTTTTCATGATAATTGCATGCTGTAATGCATTCCCATTTTTCTCAATAGCAATGGTGTCATAACTGCATTACAGTGAAAATTACGCAAAAGGCCTGTTCACACCAAGGATAAACTATCGATAATAATCATTCTAATTTTATGAGAATAGTGAAGTCCACACCACAGCCGATAATGATAATGAGGAACAATATCATTGGAATTGCTCTCAGAATGGTTCTTGTCCCAGCTGATGCAATCATAAAAACATTGACAGCCAATCAGAATCCATCCTGCTGGAGCATTAAAGCATAAAAGCTGGACCGTTTAACAGATGACAAAACTGAAGTACGCACTTATAATTAAAGCAGAACATTATTGTGCGTTGATGTGGATGCTAATATAGGTATTGAAATTGTTATCTTTAGTTATCAATAATACCAAGCAGTTGTAAAGTATAAATACTGTGCAGTTTAAACAGTATATAATTATATTTAAGCATTAAAGTAATGAGAAAATATCCTTAGTTGTCACGGGGGGAAAAAACGCTAAAAAAATAAAATAATATTTAATCAATATTTAATATTTTTTTATTTTCTTTCTTTTTACTTCCTTCCTTTTTTTGTGAAAAAATAAAATGGCCATAACCTTCATTTGCTTTAAGCAAAAAATAAATAAAACAAAATAAATATCTAATAAATATTTCCATAATACATTTTTTTGGTTAAATTATGATCCAAACTTGCTTGAACTGGGTTTTACCTTATTCGTTGACATTATGCATGTAAATATATTTTCCAAACTCAAAGCATACAAGACAAATCATGTATAATCATATAAAAACATCTTGGAATCATATCACAACTAGACACTTAAACGATGGTAGCCTATAAACTAATTATAATTTAATCATAATATATAAATAATAAATCATGTAAGTAAAAAAACGCTAAAAAAATAAAATAATATTTAATCAATATTTAATATTTTTTTCTTTTCTTTCTTTTTACTTCCTTCCTTTTTTTGTGAAAAAATAAAATGGCCATAACCTTCATTTGCTTTAAGCAAAAAATAAATAAAACAAAATAAATATCTAATAAATATTTCCATAATACATTTTTTTTTTGTTGAAATTATGATCCAAACTTGCTTGAACTGGGTTTTACCTTATTCGTTGACATTATGCATGTAAATATATTTTCCAAACTCAAAGCATACAAGACAAATCATGTATAATCATATAAAAACATCTTGGAATCATATCACAACTAGACACTTAAACGATGGTAGCCTATAAACTAATTATAATTTAATCATAATATATAAATAATAAATCATGTAAGTCAGTGAAAATATTTTATTCAGGATAAAAGTGCTTATTTACTAGATTAACAGATATGAGCATTAGTGATGAACAGCCATGTAACATGACAAACAGGTACAGATGGATCACCTAGCAACAGCAGCCTTCTTTCTCACCACAGTCGCCTGTGACTGTTACCACCATCTAGTGGCACATGTAGTGATGTGATTGATAGTACATTTATGGCATATTCACAACTAAACATATGTTAAACCTGTTTCTTTCAAACTTGTTAAACAATTCAATGTATTTTTCTCCGTATAGGACCTTAAAACCAACAGGAAGTCCCTCATATCTCTGATGAGATCATGCAATGAGAGCATGTATGTAAAATTATTCTATGGCTTTGTTCAAATATGATTTGTGAGGCTTCATCATGTGTTTAAAACTGTGCATGAATGTAACATGTCAGCATTAGCATTAGTACTTTGGTCTGAGAAGGGAGAAATCCAATTACACTGTATCCATGTGTGTAAAATGTGTCCTCCACATATTTTATTGTGATGATGTTTTCTCTGATTATGAGCATAACCACATTAGCATAATCACAGTGTTCTGTTTAATGAGTATTCTGCAGAAATCACATGGTAAGGGGGCATGTAATGTTTTATCAGTTAACAACTAGAATCAGAAACTCAACTCACATTCAAAAACAAACAAAGCTCCTGATTGGTCAGGTTAACGAAAGATCTCAGGTTGCCTAACAACGCAATCAGAATCGGGGGAAGGGCCTCTGGGAACACATTTTGTGGATGGAAGGAAATACTTGGAATTCTGCAAAGAAAAATAAGCAAGGAGAGAGAGAGAGAGAGAGGGAGAGAGAGAGAGAGCGTGAGTGACCTTATAAAGACGGCAAAGAACGCAGCCTTCAGGAACAAACCACAAGGACGTCATCTACAACTGCACCCTCATAAAATTCAGCTTTCCATTTTAAAATATATAGACCATAAACCATTAAAATAGAGAATTAAAATATAAATACCTGGAGTCTAGTGTCTCATGGTGTTTATAAGGTTTCATGGTGTCTATAGACAGCACTATTACTACTCATATTTAGGGGTAGATTTTAAATTTAAATGTTACATTTAATTTTTTCCTGCATATGTCCATAATAGTTTGAAAACATACTCGCAAATTGATTTTGTTTTGCTTGGGCAGGTAAGCAACCACTCAGACCTCTCTAGGAATGGCATATCAATGCACTAGAAACAGTCAGCAGAATACCATCTGCAAAACAACGCCCTAGCAGCCATTCAGAACTCCCTAATAACGGCATAGCAATGCACTAAAACTGTCAGAAGAGCTTAGCATCTGCAAAATAAATCTCGAGCAACCACTCAGAACCCCCCAGCAATGACACAGCAACGGACTAAAAACATCTGCAAAACAACGGCCTAAACAACGGTAACCGCTTAGAAACTCCTAGTAATGGGATAGCAACGGACTCTTTAGTATCTGCAAAACCCTAGCAACTGCTCAGAACCCCCTAGTAACGGTAACAGACTAAAACAGTCAGAAGAGCTTAGAATCTGCATAAGATTGCCCTAGCAACCACTCAGAACTGCCTAGCAACACACAGCAATGCATTAAAAACCACTCAGAAAAACTTAGTATCTGCATAGCAACCCCCTAGCAACAGAATGGCAATGCACTAAAACACACAGAAGAGTCATCTGCATAGCAACACCTTAGCAACCACCCATAAGCCCCTAGCTATGGCATATCACTGCATTATAAACCATTTAGAAGAGATCTGCATAACAATCCTCTAACTGTATAGCAACACACTAAAAACCACTCAGAAGAGCTTAGCATCTGCATAGAAACACCCTAGTATCCATCCAGAACCCCCTAGCAACGGCTTAGCACTAAAAACCACTCAGAAGAGCTTTAGTAACACACTAGCAATCTCTCAGAATCTACTAGCAATGGCACAGCAATGAAAAACAACAACAAACATTTAGAACAGCCTATCTGTATGAATACACCATAGCAACCACTCAGAGCCTTCAGCAACCACCATTCAAATAAATAAATAAATGCGTGCAGATATGAAGAGCCTATGGGAGCCCATTTCTGCCACTGAATAAAAAATAAAAACTTTTTATCATTTCTGTCTTTTTTTCTTGTATTTCTGAGTTTACATCTCATAATTCTGACTTTATAATTTGCAACTGCAAGTTTATATCTGACAATTGTGAGAGAGAAAAAGTCAGAATTGTTTCATTATTTATTCAGTGGCAGAAATGGGCCTCCATAAGAAGCAGATGCAGCCAGACGTGGATGAAAAGAGTGTGTGTGACCAAACAGGATGTGTTTCTGAGGGCTGGAGAGTGTGCTGTCAAGAAGGAAATACTTGGAATTCTGCAAAGAAAAATAAGCAAGGAGAGAGAGAGAGAGAGAGGGAGAGAGAGAGAGAGCGTGAGTGACCTTATAAAGACGGCAAAGAACGCAGCCTTCAGGAACAAACCACAAGGACGTCATCTACAACTGCACCCTCATAAAATTCAGCTTTCCATTTTAAAATATATAGACCATAAACCATTAAAATAGAGAATTAAAATATAAATACCTGGAGTCTAGTGTCTCATGGTGTTTATAAGGTTTCATGGTGTCTATAGACAGCACTATTACTACTCATATTTAGGGGTAGATTTTAAATTTAAATGTTACATTTAATTTTTTCCTGCATATGTCCATAATAGTTTGAAAACATACTCGCAAATTGATTTTGTTTTGCTTGGGCAGGTAAGCAACCACTCAGACCTCTCTAGGAATGGCATATCAATGCACTAGAAACAGTCAGCAGAATACCATCTGCAAAACAACGCCCTAGCAGCCATTCAGAACTCCCTAATAACGGCATAGCAATGCACTAAAACTGTCAGAAGAGCTTAGCATCTGCAAAATAAATCTCGAGCAACCACTCAGAACCCCCCAGCAATGACACAGCAACGGACTAAAAACATCTGCAAAACAACGGCCTAAACAACGGTAACCGCTTAGAAACTCCTAGTAATGGGATAGCAACGGACTCTTTAGTATCTGCAAAACCCTAGCAACTGCTCAGAACCCCCTAGTAACGGTAACAGACTAAAACAGTCAGAAGAGCTTAGAATCTGCATAAGATTGCCCTAGCAACCACTCAGAACTGCCTAGCAACACACAGCAATGCATTAAAAACCACTCAGAAAAACTTAGTATCTGCATAGCAACCCCCTAGCAACAGAATGGCAATGCACTAAAACACACAGAAGAGTCATCTGCATAGCAACACCTTAGCAACCACCCATAAGCCCCTAGCTATGGCATATCACTGCATTATAAACCATTTAGAAGAGATCTGCATAACAATCCTCTAACTGTATAGCAACACACTAAAAACCACTCAGAAGAGCTTAGCATCTGCATAGAAACACCCTAGTATCCATCCAGAACCCCCTAGCAACGGCTTAGCACTAAAAACCACTCAGAAGAGCTTTAGTAACACACTAGCAATCTCTCAGAATCTACTAGCAATGGCACAGCAATGAAAAACAACAACAAACATTTAGAACAGCCTATCTGTATGAATACACCATAGCAACCACTCAGAGCCTTCAGCAACCACCATTCAAATAAATAAATAAATGCGTGCAGATATGAAGAGCCTATGGGAGCCCATTTCTGCCACTGAATAAAAAATAAAAACTTTTTATCATTTCTGTCTTTTTTTCTTGTATTTCTGAGTTTACATCTCATAATTCTGACTTTATAATTTGCAACTGCAAGTTTATATCTGACAATTGTGAGAGAGAAAAAGTCAGAATTGTTTCATTATTTATTCAGTGGCAGAAATGGGCCTCCATAAGAAGCAGATGCAGCCAGACGTGGATGAAAAGAGTGTGTGTGACCAAACAGGATGTGTTTCTGAGGGCTGGAGAGTGTGCTGTCAAAACCAACAGGATATGGGCCAGTTTGGGTGCTGAAGATAACAGTGAATGAATATGCCTGGTGTGTTTTTGTCAACCTTTTATATGTCAATAAAAAAGTGCACAGAGTTTGAAATCAATGAGCCAATAAGTCAATTAAGAAATCACATATGAACATGCAAAACAAACATGTGACTACCAGTCAAAAGTTTGGAATAATTAATATCTTTCAATCTTCATGCTCACCAAGGCAGTATTTATTTGATAATAAATACATTAAAAATGGCGAAATATTATTACAATTTAAAATAACTGTTTTCTATTTGAATATATTTTAAAATATAATTTATTCCTGTGATGCAAAGCTGAATTTTCAGCATCATTACTCTAGTCTTCAGTGTCACATGATCCTTCAGAAATCATTTTAATATGCTGATTAATTATTTTCAATTATTACTCATGCTCAATTATTTATAATGACTAATGATTATTATCAATGTTAAAAAGTTTTTTGCTGCTTAATATTTTTGTGTAATACTTCTTTGGTGAATAGAAAGTTCAATGACAAGCATTTATATGAAATAGATATCCTTTGCAACATTATAAATGTCTTTACTGGCACTTTAGATCAATTTAATGCGGCCTTGCGAAATAAAAGCATTACTTTCTTTTTTAGTCAATAAACTAAACCTAAATCAGTAATGTTTGAAGTTGCAGACACTACTAATAGATTCAAAATAATAAATGAAGGCTTACATTCTCGTTTTTAAAACAAACACAAATGCAAAAAGACGTAGAGGAAGGAACTAATGCATCATGGGAAGAAAAAAGAGCAGAGGAAGGATGAGATAAGACGAAGTGATAGTAAAAAGCTAAAAAGTTCTAGCAGTCAGTGTTTTTTTTTGGCAGCGTGGGCGGTCCTTGTGAGTGGGTGAGACCGAGACGTTGTTGTAGTATGAGGAAATGAGCTTAAAAAAGTGGGGGTTGTCATGGTAACCGGGTGCAACTGGAGGGGGTTAAAAAGGGGTCGAATTTCAAAGCATCTAAATTTCCATCTTGACTTGCGTCTGATGCATTTCAGAATGCAAGAGACGCAAATCCTTCAAGGGTTAAGTTTCCTTTTTATCCACCATCGAATTATCACGATAAAACTGAATATTTAGTAGAGACTGAGCACAGAAAAAAAAGCATAATAAAATAATAACCATTATGTGATGGCCAATGCATCTTCATACTCTCCAGCATACTGTGTGCTTCTAAAATTAAAGAGTACATTTTTAATTAAGAATTAAAGAATGAGTAGGCTAATTAAATTAAATATAAATGCTTAAATAATACTACAAATACGTTTTTTTTTAAATGAAAGACTATGTATCAGGGCTGCGTTCAGCCCGGACAAAACGGTGCAAAACGGTGCAAAACGTGTTTTAAATGGAAATGGTGGTGCGTTGAACACCCTGTTCTTTCCCGGGTCTTTGATGCTGATTGGTCAATGGCATTCCATTTTAATTAAGTACTTAAAATGGTAGGCTACTTATATTTGTGTCTTTAACATCTCATGTAGAAATGGTTGTATAAATGCAATAAATAATTCATGGTCATGCTGCATTGTGAATATATTCTCAGTTTAAAGGACTCTTCTAACTGCTGTCTCTCAAGTGCCTTATTGCTGAAATAATGCACAATTGGTCAAAATGTAGTAACTGAGATACATAGTCTCCAAAACAGATTTGCTAAAATGATCTGATAAAAAAGTTAAAAGCACAATATCTGGAAATTGCTGTTCTGACAAACTTGTATTGCTGTCACTCTGAAGCAGAACTGTCCTTAACAGAAACAAAGAAAGAACAAAGAAAACAAATAACTGTGGTACTGAAAAAAAACCTTAACTGATATATTTGATATTATATGAAGGCATTGTGGGAATTCTAGTATGAGTCGTTTACATGACTAAATGCTGCCCTCTTTTGTTTGTTGTTAAGAACTTCTGAAATTCAATTCTCTCATAATTTACTCACCCTTCCAAGGCAACATTTCTCGTTTTCATTTAGTTTAAATTGAGTCTTACTTTCAGCACATAGATTAATCTTGCTCAATTAGAAAAAAAAAACCTTCCTGCTCTGCCCTGATAAAAGTGGGTGGAAAATATTACATTTTCAATAAGAAAGATGACAGTGGGTGCACTTTTTGTAGACCTGTCTCATCTGAACAAAAACAACTGGTTGCATAAGAACATTAATCTGCATGATAATAATTCACATATTTACACTTTCCGATTATTTTCCGGGAACTGGTTCTTTCAGTTACAATGCACTGGTTCAATTCACTAGTTTGTTTACGTAATCACGCAATGATGTAGCGTAGCTATTTACGCAATTATTAATGATTATTTACTACTATTATTAAAGCACCCAATAATGATGTTAAACGTGGATGCTTTGCGTGTCAAAAGCATATAAAGTGAATAAACTTGTCTTCATCAGCTCACAGTTTTAAATAAAAAATGAGAAACCATAAAAACATTCATTTCGCCCCTTCATGCAAGTGCTCGCTTCACGCATGCGCAGATCAGCGGCTCATCGGTCTCCGGTCCGACTCGGAATTGTTTCCTCAGTTCAGTGACTGTTGAAGGAACCGGAGCGCCGAATGATTCATTAATCATAGGATCTTATACGCCGGTGTTTTGGCTCATTTCGAGTCGAAGTGACTGTTGGGCGTCAGAAAGTGAGATTTGATTGAGTAACTTGTAGATCGGTGCTGCTCGAGCCTCGATCTGTTTCAGACGATTCAGTTCGATTGGGTGAATTGGTTCAACTAGTTCACCAAAAAGAACCGGTTCAAAAGAATGATTCGTTCATGAATCAGACATTAGGGATGGGCGATACCACTTATTTTGTTTTCGATACGATACCGATATTTTTCAAGGCAGTATCGTCGATATCGATACCGATACGATACTTCTGAACTAAACTTTTAAATGATGAAATGTATTAAATTACTAAGAGTAAAATGGGTAATGATAACCAAATCTAATCTACAAATACTACAGTTGAACTACGGTCACTTTAGTAAAACCATGGTTCATAGACATCACTCCAAACCGTTTACCTGAGGCTCTGGATTACAGAAAATAATGTAGTAAGTAGCCTAATGTTCAGTTTTTTTTTGCACAGACCGATCGTTTCACTTCATAAGACCTCAATATATCGTCAGGTATTAATTTTGTGTTCCTTGATATGCATTTTTTTATTCTCAAAAACGGGCAGCCGCTGACTTGCATTGTATGAATCAGAACCACGGTTTCAGCTAAAAATCTTCTTTACTGATTCACTGAAGAAAGAAAGTCACATACATGGCCTGATGATGGTGAGTAAATTAACAGCAAATGCTCATTTTTTTGGGTGAACTATCCCTTAATGAATGCAAAACATCTGGCTAACAACGTAAGTTTTGAATTATGAATAAACATAATGGTCGCATCTGTTTTTACATTAAAAATAAGGTGGATAGAAAATAGGGGGTACATTATCATTATACAACTAATATGAAATAGTCTAAATATTATGGAGAGTACAAACATTTCACATTAAGTATGGTACATTAAACGGTTCATTCATTGAGATTTGATACGAAACAATTGTTTTTAATAATTCAAACATAAACACACACACACACACACACACACACACACAAATAGCTGACAATTTTAGAAATTTTAAAATATTTAGCTTTCTCCTTTATTAACGTGACATTTTTGAATTATTGTATGAAATGTCTGCTATAAATTATATATATATATATATATATATATAAATAAGCTTGAAGTAATATGAGAGAATTTTTTGGAATAACATAATAGTTTATTTAAAAACAAATTTATATTAATGATTAAATGATAATTTAGCAATTGCTTCTAGCTTTCTTCAGGTGGTGTTGGTGGGACCCCTTCTAAAAATGTACGAAAGTGATCAACTGTGTTAAGTTCTGGGTGTTTGACCAACAGCTGCCATTTAGGGAAGAAATAGGCCACTACCAACCCTATATTACTGAGTAAACTGACTCCTACTTGAGCGATAGACTTATCTTTATCATTTAGACTTGTGTAGATGGGGATGAACATCACCCACAATACACAGTAACTCAAGGTGGAGATGGTGATGTCTCTGGCCAAGTTGTACTGTCCAGGCGGCTTTAGAGCCATGAAGGTGGCCATGAATGACACCAGTGCCAGTAGAACATTGAAACCAAGCATCAAACCGAAGTTTAACATGGGCTCCACTGGACAACGCAAAAAGGTTTTGACGTAGGTCACCTCCAAACTGGCGACGTATTGGGTCAGAGAGGGAGACTCTTGGACGTACCAACCGCACAGTCCTGCTTGGACCCCGCAACATCCCAGAATCACAAACAAGCTTCCTCGTCCTCGTATGTTCTCCAGGTGATCAGAAGACTTTTCAGGGAATTCTGTGATGCACACAATCTGGTAAGTAAAAGATGACAGTGGATATCATTTTTAATTAAAATGTATAAAAGTTCATTTGTAATAAATAAAAAAAAAATCACACTTTCTTGTTTCAATACAGTGGTTATGTTTGATTTTATATCAGGACTCAGATCTTACTTTGAACTTCAAGTGGTGACAGTACCACAACAGTTTATCGTAAACAAGTAAAATTGAAGTTACTCTTTATTTTACGTTTTTATAACAGTGTAATTAGTCCTGAGTAATATTAATTAACAACATGTAAGCCCCGCATATGACATGCAGAAAAAATATACAGTATATATCATGGCCACAAATGAAGAATGCCTTCCCACGATATGTTTATACGTGGACACGATTTACTAACTCGTTCTCTCGTTTTAGGGAAATTAAAACAAGGGAACAAATTAGTAAATCATGGCCAACATTTACAAAAATTAGGGAAGAAATTTGTAGATCATGGCCATGATTTTAATAAAATGAAGGAATGAATTAGTAAACCTTCCATGAATTAACAAATCGTGGGAATGAGTTCTTAATTTGTGGTCATGATAAATAATTTTTTTCTCAGCAAAAAAAAAAAACTATACTGTTAACACTTTGTCTTCACAATGTTTGTCTAATAAATTATTGTTGCAAAAATTTAAATAGCTTTTAACATGCATTGATGCTTTTTTAGGATCACCTGAAGGGAAATGGTCAGAATGACTGAGAGGGCCACAGTGGGAAAAAAAGCATTTAGTGGCTCCTGCAGACGGCACACGACGTCTCCTGGCTGACCCAGGAACAGCACCAGGCTTATACATGTTCCCACTAGGCTCAATAGCATAAGGCCACTCAGTGGTCCACCTGCAGTTTTCACCAGTGGAGTTCCTCTGTGCTTGAAAAATAGAGCCCCTACCCATACATGTGACGCTAGAACCAAAATTCCTCCCAGAATGAGTCCAATTGACTCATAGTTGCTCCAGTCCAGGTAAGTATAGATGGGATAGACGCAGCTTGTGCTTCGTAGGGTGGACCACTGGCCAGCAGGACATGATTTACACTGGATGTCATCTTCCAATCAAAAGAGAAGACAGATAAAGGTTAGTCAACATCAAACCAAAAAGCTCTTAAATGCATACAGTTCTATTTGCTACGGTGTCACAGGCGTGTTAGATAAAGCAGTTATGGTCAGTGCCAATAGTTAGAGCCTTATTAGTATTGTTTAGAATGACTTGAAAACCTAGGTTGGTGTAATGGCGGACCTGAGGTGTTCAGGAAGGTTCCCTCCTTGCAGTCAATACAGTCGAAACAGCAAGAGTGGAAGCCTTTAACTCTGCGCACCTGTCCTATCCCACAGTCTGAGGAGCAAGTGGACATTGGCTCCTGTTACAGAGATCATTTGTCAAAAGGTGCTGGCTCTTGGATGCACCAGTCACACGTTTAGACACACCTACCCATTCTCTATTATTAATATTTTACGTATTTTAGAATAGTAAAAAAAAAACTTAATCACAATTTTAGTTCTGTCAAGAAATTCATATATAAGCATTATTTATATAAATCTTCAAGACTAATTTGAAATCTTTAAATTAAAGGGACAGTTCATCCAAAAATGAAAATGTTGTCGTTATTTACATACCCTCATGTTGTTCTAAACCTGTGAGTTTCTTTATTCTGTTGAGCACGAAAGAAGATGTTTTGAAAAATGTGGGTAACCAGACATTTGTTGGTTGCCATTGACTTCAATAGTATGGAAAAAATACTATGGAAATCAATGGCTACAGTCAGAAACTTGGTTACCCATATTCTTCAAAAATCTTTTGTGTTCAGCAGGAGAAATTCATACAGGTTTGGAATGACATGAGGGTGAGAAAATGATAACAGAATTTTATTTTTTTGGGTGACTATCCATTTAAAGGCTTTTTAAGATCATGAGAAAGTGTGTCAAAACTATTGGCTGGAAAAAAACAAGGTAATATGATGCACTTCAAATGAAAATAGATAGCATTTATAAATATTAATAAATTAATTATTAATAAATAGCATTTCAAGTGCAAACAGTGTTAATGTTCCATTCATACCTTTCCGTTTTTTGTGTGCCACTTTATTTTGTTTTTATTAATTGTGAGGTTCTGATAAAAGTATCCAATGATGTCGAGGTGCACAGTGGTGTCACTGGTGTCACTAAAGTTCCATTGCATAACATCGTAGCCAAAGTTTGGATTACCCTCTTTATCAAACTTAAAATTGACCCCCTCAAGATCTACAGAAACTTTTTGGAGACTCTGTAACAGCTGTAAAAAGGACCATAGATCTTCTATTAGTACACTCTTAATCTTCTAGGATAAAGCAAGCAGATTTACAGAAATAATAGCTTGTGTGTGATTACCTGCCATGGATAAACATTGTCAGTCCTGGGATTTAGAGTGCAGTGGGTGGTATTGCATCCCAGCAAGTCATGCAGTGCATGTGCAACACAGTAGATGGCAGTATACACACTGAAAGCTGACCGCTGCACAAGTTTTATTTGTACCATGCTCACGTTGGCTTGGCTTAGGTCGCTACATCTTGGGCAAATGTTGTCCAGAGGAGAGATTTTTGTATCTGGCTGCTGAGGGATTTGCATCTCCTCCATTTTGGTGAAGAGCTCATGGATATAAGGAGTGAATAAGGGAAGAGGTCTGGTGATGTCTACAAACGCCAGCACTGTTCCTATTGAATTGATCCCGGGCAGGGTGGCTACAACATCATTCAGAGCCCATGCTGTGCTTGCCATCCAAACGCCTGTCATGTTTCGTTTGATTACCTGATCAGGTAGTCATCACAAAAGCATTTAGAATCACCAAACCTGTATACTTATGAATATAAAGCAGTGAATGAAGAATAGATGAACACATCCACACACACACACACACACACACACACACACACACATATATAT
>NW_015505223.1:2586906-2639877 GCF_001515645.1 Sinocyclocheilus grahami
CACACACACGCACACACACACACACATATATATATATATATATATATATATATATATATAGGGCTGCCCCCGACTAAAGATTTTTTTTTAGTCTAATAGTCATTCATTTAAGGCATTAGTTGGCTAATCACATGTTTATATTAATTTAATTACCTAAATATATGCTTGGGGGGCTTTTAATATATAGCCTATTCGATACTCATGTGTACGTCTAATATACTGTAATTACCTAAAGACACGGACACGGACATTTTTTTTTCCTGCCACTAAAGGACTAGTACAATTTTAGTCTACTAAGCCTCTTCTCGCCGACTAACGTTTAGTTGACTATTGGGGGGCAGCCTTAAAATATATATTAATATTTTTCCCTGGAGGCCTAATTATGTCAGTCAAGATTTCTTGTATTAAAGGGATGTTGAACATGTTTATGTTTATGTTGAACATAAAAGAAGATATTTTGAAGATTGCTGGTAATCAAACAGTTGGTGGTTGCCATTGACTTCCATAGTATTTTTTTTTTCCTACTATGGAAGTCAATGGCAACCACCAACTGTTAGTACCACTTCAAAATGCTCTTCAAAATATCTTCTTTTATGTTCAACATAAGAAAGCAACTCATACAGGTTTGGAACGACATGAGGGGGAGTAAATGATGACAACATTTAACTTTTTGGGTGAACTATCCCTTTAAAGCTGCAGTGTGTAGATTTTAGCGACATCTAGCGGTGATGTTGCATATTGCAATTAACGGATTAGCCCCTCCCCCCCGTCCCTCCCCTTGAGAAGCTACTGTTGCCGACATAGGACAAAGATGTAGTCATCTGAGACAGCAGAGAGTAGCCAGTCAAGCGTTGAGGTTTCTTTACAAAGATAAATTAAGAAATTATATGTAATAAATTTTTTAGTAAACCGATATGTTATTGCGAATATTATTGTTACGTGTTCATCATTCTTTGACGATGAAGATTGACGCTCTGTTGGCTCTTGTGCAGCTCTTCAAAATATCTTCTTTTATGTTCAACATAAGAAAGCAACTCATACAGGTTTGGAACGACATGAGGGGGAGTAAATGATGACAACATTTAAATTTTTGGGTGAACTATCCCTTTAAAGCTGCAGTGTGTAGATTTTAGCGACATCTAGCGGTGATGTTGCATATTGCAATTAACGGATTAGCCCCTCCCCCCGTCCCTCCCCTTGAGAAGCTACTGTTGCCGACATAGGACAAAGATGTAGTCATCTGAGACAGCAGAGAGTAGCCAGTCAAGCGTTGAGGTTTCTTTACAAAGATAAATTAAGAAATTATATGTAATAAATTTTTTAGTAAACCGATATGTTATTGCGAATATTATTGTTACGTGTTCATCATTCTTTGACGATGAAGATTGACGCTCTGTTGGCTCTTGTGCAAAATAATATGAGTGGTCCTCCATTTGTTCAAATATTTCTTACTCTTCTTACTTCTACGAACGACCTCTGCTTCAAATAAACCACACGACGACTACTACTACTTCTTCATGCGTATTCAACGTAGAGACGATGCAAGCTGCCTCTAAAAACACGAGGAAGAAACGAAGAAGAACAACAGTGACAAAACGCGCTCTGTAGAGTAGTTTGTCCATTTAGGGCTACTGTAGAAACATGATGGTGCAAAATGGTGACTTAACCATGGAGGGGGACCCGCAGTGTTTGTAGAAATTGTAATGGCTTATTCTAAGGTAATTAAAACATAACGGTGAATTTTGTAAGGTATTTATACACCACTGAAAACATAGTTTTGTATGTTACATTGCATTTCTGTAAACAGATTCTCAAAAATATTACACATTGCACCTTTAACCTTTAATATAATTTCACAATTTGTTTTGTAACCATTTTCCACTGTCTTTTTTAGCCTTAAATTTAAACAGGCTGTTTTTGCTGCTTTGACTTTAAGGGACTGTTCACCCATAATGTGTTTTTGCATTCCAGTGTGCTGCTCTTCTATTGTTTTTCATGTAAACATGTGCTAAATGGACATCTTTGACCGTTGCGCTTGCGTCTCCCATCTCGCATCTTTTGGAGAATCTTATGCATCACAGCATTAAAAAAAACAGTGGTTCTCAAGTTAGTTCAACTTTTAAAAAGCATGTCTCGAGACCTTGCGTTTTTAAATGTTTCCCATTCCACTGACCTGCTCACTCACGTTCATAAACAAAAAACATTCTGTTTGGACCACCACTAAATGTAGATGAGGAACATTACAAGCAAATTGTCATACGAGCGAACAAAATTCATAGTGCAAAATGCCAATTTTAAAGTAAGTGCCTTTGTTTATGTTTGTAGATTAGGTAAGCGATGTGTCTTCAGCATTTTCTTGAAAGATCTCAGATTGGGTAGAGGTTGGCAGCTTGTTCCACCAAAGAGGAAGAGAAACTTTGAACCTCTATGAACCTCCTCGTTAAACTGAGACCGGCAGTTGTTATGGGGTGTTGTGACGTCCCAGCCTAGGCTGTGCGTGTGCTTGTGGTTTGTGTTTTTAGGTGCCGCCTGGAGGGGGTGTGGCTAGCAAACTTCACACTTGTTGGTCGTAAAGTTAAATGTCCCTGGCATTGTTGGTGCGGAGAGCGTTTTTTTGGGTGATCATCTCTGGAGTTCAATGTTCTGCATTATGCTGAGTGGCCCGCCCAGTCCTGACACGTTTCCTTGTTTATATCACATTTATGTTTATTTTGTTGTGTTGAAATAAAGGTTTTGTTAATCATTATAAGCGGTTGGAAGTGTTTGGAAGAGCTGGCTGTAACAGGTGTCATGTTAATGTTTAATGGTCTGTTTTATTTGGTCAAAATGTTTACAATTCTGAATCTACAGCATTATGTCACAGTATTTCAAACTTTTGCTTCAAAAGACCAAACAATTTGTTTTCATAATGTGACCCAATTATTGCATAAATTGCATTAAGCTTTTCACCTCTATGAAGAAGTCTCTGGCCGGCTTGGGGAGAGAGAAGACCACCACCACTCCCACTTTGGCGTCCACAATACGATTGAGAATCTCTTTCACCGCTTGCTCTGGATCGCTGTATACAGGAATCAAACCCTGGTATGCCACACAGATGGACTCCTGATTGGCCATACTGGAGAACTGCTGCTGACCCTTCTGTCCGTATTCATCATCACTACCTACTACTGAAACCCAGTTCCACCCAAACTCTTTCAGAAGCTGCACCATGGCCGCAACCTGCCAGCGATCACTAGGGACGGTACGCATGAAGGACGGGAAGGTCTCTTTGTCACTGAACATGTCGCTGGTGGCGCCATAGCTAATCTAAAAATGCGCAATTAGAGAAATTCAAAAACAAGAGGAATGTCTTACTAGTTAAGAGGCCAGTCATGCCTGTCATGTTATTGCATAAATTTGCTGAAACAATTTAAATAAAATATTAAAATAAATATATTAATTTTTAAAGTATTTTGCTTACAAAAACAATCCTTTAAACAAACCTTTTGCATCCTTTAAATCTTACACTTCATGTCAACTCACCAGTGGCATCAAGAAAAATCCAATCAGCTTTCCAATAACTGGAACCAACTCTGAGTTGTTTGGTCCTATGATAGCTATAACACGAGGCTTGTAGTCGGTGTAGTTACAGGCAATATCCAATTCTTCTGTTGATTCCTTTGTGAGAAGCTGGAGGACGGGCCTCATGACAACGGCTGGTTGCATGCAGGTGTCATAACTCTCGAATCCCAGTGTGATTCCAGGGAGAAGATTCTCTTTAGAATTGATTTCGTCCAAAGAGAACTTCATCGCCAATGCGAGAGACAGACCATATGTGCTTATACTGCCAAAACAGAAGGATAAAAAAGTGATTTTAGGAGGAAAGCATTTTCAGATTCCTAGATTATGTGGCTTCCTTCAAGATTTTACCTGTTGCACTCAAGATCATCAGGCTTCACCCGTTTGCTCAGTTCACTGGTCAGTTCGTTAATGGGGAAAAGTCCTCCTATCAGAATATCTCCAGGGGATTTAAAAAGACTTGTTGAGATGTTCTTGAACCATGATGGCTTTTCGCTGAATCCAGACCCCAGAATGCCACAGAGCAACAGAAGTGTCCACTCCTTAGCCATCCTGGAGGGTGGAAAATCCAGGATGCATGAAGAAGCATATATCATGGAAATTAATAAATGAAAGTGAAATAGCTGGACTGACCTCAGTGGAAGTGTTGATTAGGCTCTTCTTGTTTTGATGTGTTGTGATTCCCTCAGTGGCGAGTGATTATGATGGTTTGACGGTCAGTCGACGACATGTAAATGAGTGAAACGCCCCTCCCCACGCTTCAGTGATCAGCTTTCATGTGCTTTGAATGTAAATTAGGGGTCTACATCAAGTTTCATTCTGGCTTCACATGGATATGTTCTGGTCTCTCCTCAACGTTCAAGCAAGTTCTAAATGACATTGATAATTCGCAGAGTAAAGCTCTTGTTCACTCTATCTGTGCTATTTTGTTAATTGTGGATCTGTCCCACTTTTAGAGCAAAGCTGTTTTCCAGCAAAGGTCGGATGTCTTTTTATGCATTATAAAGTTATTCTTTTGTACATAAAATACTGAAGTCAAAGAAAAATTTTATTGTTCTTAAACAGGGTGTTATTTCTCAGTCACAGTACTTGTTCAGAAACACTTTGTGTCATGCACTGACAGAACACAAGCACAGAAAAGAGATCTGGTTCAAAATATTTGTCTGGAAAAATATGTGTGTTGAATAAACAATGGAAATGTGGCAGCTTGACAATGCATTTGTACAGAAATTGTGGGAATTTCCATAGTATTTGTTTGTGGCTTTGATTCAAAGTGCTTCATGATGGATGCTGGCCCATGCATGAATGATTCGAATTAAACATTGAAAGATGTCATCATGGACCTTTGGCACATATATGCACAACAAGAACTAAGGAAGTATTTATGTACGTTTTCAAATGACTTAATATCCATTCAGCCTGTTTTTTTTTTTAATGAACATCTTTAAGATTAATTTTAAACTCCGACCAGAAATGTAGAATTGATTTTATGACCTAAGACTTATCAGGATGTTATGGTCATGCCCCTGGACTGGTTTTGTTGTGTTTTCCCTCCCCATGTGTTCCGTGTCCCAGTTAATTTACTAATTTCATGCACCTGATTGCCCTGTGCCCAGTCTGTTCAGTTTGTGTTGGTCTGGTCTACTTGTTAGATGTCGTGTGTTTCCTGTGTTCCTATTGTGAATTATCCCTTGTGATCAAGTATTAAAGACTGTTGAATATTTCTCTGTGTCTCCATTGTTCCTCCCACAGCAAATCGTGACAGTTATTGAATATTTCAATTTGCTTTTCTAATTAATTTCTGCTGTTTTTGCCAGTTCTTTAAAGTCATGTACATACTCTGCTTAATACTGTTCCTAATGGATTTGCATAAGTGTAACATCAGGCATATAACATCAAAACTGTTGGTCAGATATTTGCATGAAATTTTGATTGATGTTAAAATGAACTTGAAATGATTTCCAACCTCAGCCAGATATTTACAAGTGCTTTGCATAAATTTAAAGCGAGGCACTTATAGCATTTGCCTCTCGCATTTTCATTGGTCTTAGTTTTTGTTTATATATTTTTATAAATCTCACACATATTATTGTGGTTGAATGGATTAAATCCAGACGATGGACATATAAATTATTATTAGCAGTATAACTACATGAACAGGGCTAACTTCAGCTGTCACATGCATTATGAATGGCAAAATTTAAATTTAGCCGCCTTTGTGGAGTGGACATTGGCGAGACACGGATCCCCGTTCACCGTTTGTCCCGAGGGGGATCTCGCCAGTGCCACTCCAGACCCAGAGCCCAGCCCACCATCTCCCCGCTGCGCGGAGCACAAGCGTGAGCCCACCGAGGATGGAGAGACAGTTTCCGCTGCGATCAATGAGCCAGCGCAGTACAGAGCGTCTGAGAGAAGGATCGCCCTGGATGAAGTGCCCAGTCCGTCCGAGCAGGTGCGAGAGCCAGCAACCATGCCCGCCACGAGGAAGCAAGCCGTGGACGGTGAGAGCGCGGAGTGGAGCTCCGCCCCCTGAACCATGGTTGAGGGTGAGCTTATGATGGACCTGGATAGAGGAGAGGCGGAAAATTACTTAATTGACTGGGAGGCTGACCTGCTCCCTCTACTCCCTCCTTATTTGGAGCCCTCTGTTACCCCTGTTCCCACGTCCAGCCCTGAGTGGGCTGCGGTTCCCACGTCCTGCCCGGAGAGGGCTCCGGTTCCCGTGTCCAGCCCAGTGGGGGCTCCCGATCCTTAGTTTAGCCCTGAAAGCCCGGAGGCTCACAAATGCCCACCCTCCCACCCACTCCTGCCTCCTCCTCCTCCGCTGTTGTCTGTCAGCCCCTCTGCTCGCCCTCAGCCCACCATCAATACGGTGCAAACCCTGTGGGTCTGCCATTCTCCATCGTCGCCGTGGCTGGAGCATCCCTCACTTCCGCCTCCAGCCTCCGAGGCCCGGACTCCGCCTCGGCCCCTAGACCCACTAGCTCCACCGGGCTCCCTCGTCCCTCCGGGTCCACCTTGGTCGGGCATCGACCCGCCATCACCTCAGGACTCTGCTCCTCCGGCTGCACCTCGTCGCTCTGTCCCACCGGCTCCGTTGGGCTCCTCCCTCCCGCCAGCTCCACCTTAGTCCTCAGTTTCTCCGGCTCCGCCACGGATCTCCGGATCTCCGCCTCGGTCGCCTCCCTGTTTCCTCCCTGGCTCCTTCCTCCTTCATCACCGCCCTGGACTCTGTCAACCCGCTCCCCCCTCCCCGGTGGAATTGTTACGGCGCGGGGTGCGCCTTCCGGGAGGGGGGAGTAATGTCACTCCCCTGGACTGGTTTTGTTGTGTTTTCCCTCCCCATGTGTTCCGTGTCCCAGTTAATTTACTCATTTCCATCGTTCCTCCCACAGCGAATCGTGACAGTTATTGAATATTTCAATTTGCTTTTCGAATTAATTTCTGCTGTTTTTGCCAGTTCTTTAAAGTCATGTACACACTCTGCTTAATACTGTTCCTAATGGATTTGCATAAGTGTAACATCAGCCATATAACATAAAAACTGTTGGTCAGATATTTGCATGAAATTTTGATTGATGTTAAAATGAACTTGAAATGATTTCCAACCTCAGCCAGATGTTTACAAGCGCTTTGCATAAATTTGATGCGAGGCACTTATAGCATTTGCCTCTCACATTTTCATTGGTCTTAGTTTTTGTTTATATATTTTTATAAATCTCACATAGATTATTGTGGTTGAATGGATTAAATCCAGACGTTGAACAGATAAATTATTATTAACAGTGTAACTACATGAACAGGGCTAACTTCAGCTGTCACATTCATTATGAATGGCAAAATTAAAAAAAACTTAATTCACTGTGAAATGAGAAACATTTGACAGATCCAGGTGTATTTTTCCCTTGAAGGATGCAGCTTGATATCAGAATCAGAATAGCTTTATTACCAAGTATGTTTACACACACAAGGAATTGACTTGACGACAGGAGCTTCCAGTGCAGAAGAAAGTACAAACATAGTGCAGACATACATAGGAATAACACAGTAGGGATGTAATATAACACTAATATAATAAAAAAAGAAAAATTGAATAATGTACTATATACAGAAATAGAAGTATAGGAAAAAATATAATTGTTTAGATAAATGTACAGATATGTTTATTAGTGTGCAGATATCTTAATGTTAAGGAGTTCGTCTCTGGTAAAACTTATAGAAGAAGAATGACAAAAATGAATGATATGACATATTAAAACCTGTTGACACATTATTACAGCTGATTTATTGTCTATAGCTTCTTCTGGCAACCTTAATTACTGTATCTCTTATGTCACTAACCAGCAGAGGGCAAAATTATGTTTTAAAGGGGTCATATGATGCTTTTTTAAAGATCATTATTTACATGTTATATACCACTAAAGGTGCATATTAGTACTAATTTACATAATTTATGGGTAGATTAAGCATGTATCTGGCCCCAAATGTCTTTTCATTTGGAAATACGGCAGCATAGGAAAGTACATTTTAACTTGTCAAAATGTTTTTGCAAAAAAATTGTACCTTTAGTGGTACAACAGCTTGTTACTGTGGCAATAATCTGAACTTTACACATTTTTTACATTTTATATACTACTAAAAGGTGCATATTAGAACTAATTTACATCATTTATGAGTAGATGAAGCATGTATCTGTCCTAAAACTTATTTTCAATAGAAAATACATCAACATATAGTCACTTTAATTTTCATGTTTGTCATGCTTTTAAGTGCCTTTCTCAGCAGCACAAGATGGCACAAAATTTGACAGTTATCAGCCGAGGTCTTTATTAACTATGGCTATACTGCATGTACCATGTTTCGCATGTTACGCTCTATCTTTTCTGTAGTGAATACACTGTTCCTTTAATCAGACAGATTTGATCTATTGTTCCATTTTGAGAAGTTTCCAACACGCTAACATTGGGAAAAATTAATTTACTGTGGTATGTACTTTGAAAGATTATGTATATTTTGAGCACAAATCATTGAGCCCAGTCATAAGCACTGACCTTTCAGTACCACCCTGTACCATGCACTTGTTTCTCCACAGGAAGCCACTAGGTGGCAGGACTGTGTCTAGCAAACAGCATGCAGTACACATGGGTTGAGGTTGCATCTTAGCCTGCGTCCTGATGTGCCCTGCTTGCACAATATTCCAGAGTATTGCTCATTAAGAAGTGGTTAATGACTACAACAGCATGCTGTTATGGTTGTTCAGATAAATGAACATAAGTACACAAAAAAGGTTATTGCAAGTTTTTATCAGCTGAATATATTAATCTAATCTAATTAGAAAAGCAGCGATAGAGCACACGGATCTAGTAATATGCACAGAGAGGGCAAAAGAGACATGCGTGGGTGGACGCTGATGGACTCGGGGCCGTACAAGGATACACTGTGTAGCCAGAGCATGTTTGGACAGCTGATATCATGGGTTGAATGTACCTGCTTTCAGGGAAAGAGATGTGACCGGTTATGAGTCTGCTTGTCCTATCAGCAGATAATTACTCTGTCAACATCATGTGTGTTTGTTTTGTTCCCCGGTGTCTAGTAGAGATTTTACAGCTTGCGTAAGAATGTTCTGCTGCCTCTATTGCTCAGGACTGTGGCTTGTTGTGTTATGTAGGATCGTATTTTCATTGAAGAACGGTTGTATGATGTAATTTTATCCAAAAAGCATCCGTTTGCAAACATCAGAAAAGGTGCACGGTTGCAGGAGAGAGTGCGTGAGTGTTTCGGGGAGTGTTGAAAGCTAGTGCTGTGATCTCCCAGAATGCTGTTCTAGCCTGAATCCCTGTGGACTCACTGCCTTGTTCTGCTGGACTTTTATTTGTGTTGAATCCAAAACTCTGCGCTCCCTCCAGACCCCTCATGTTCCTCTCTCTCTCCACCCAGTGAATGGTTGGATGAGTCCAGCTCTAATCTCCATCAGAGGACCCAGAGAACACTGGGCCCGTTGTCAACACACTGGCTAGATCCACCACAGTCGCTGACAAATTATTAACTAGACTTTCGTTCTCTGCCTCACTTGATCCTTGCTTTGCTCTTTTTCCCACTTTCTTTGAAAATCTTTCTCCCTCAACATGCCACTTTGTCTTCATATACGCCTTATAAGACAAAAAATTATGCTCTGCAGTATGTTTGCATGTACGTAAATGCTTTGGCAGATGTTTTTCTGAAAAATTTGTATAGTATAGTATAAAATTAGTATAGACTTATGTTTGGGAATACTGGTCAAGTGTTTAGATCTTTCAGAATAACAGGTTTTCCTGTTATGTGGCTGTTGTCTTCTATTCTTGGTTAAATTATATGTTACTCTAAAAAAATGGTGTGTGTGTATATATATATATATATACAGTACATATACAGTATATATGTTTCTATGCATATATATATATAGATAGATACATAGATATACTCATACACACACACACACACACACAGGTTTGTTTTTGTGAAAAGTGGGGACATCCCATAGGCGTAATGGTTTTTATACTGTACAGACCGTATATTCTATTGCCCTACACCAACCCTACCCCTAAACCTACCCCTCACAGGAGACTTTGTGCTATTTCAGATTTTCAATACACTCCATTCTGTGTGATTTATAAGCGTTTTGAAAAGTGGGGACATGGGGTAATGTCCTGAAAAGTCACCTTCTCCTTGTAATACCTACAGTATGTTATACCTTTGTCATTATACAAATTTATGTCCTCATTTGTCGCAAAAATGCGCGCACACAAACACACACTTTTTGCATATGTGTTTGTGTGTGTGTGTGTGTGTGTGTGTATATAGATATAGACATATGAACAACTATTTTTTTTATCATTTATTCATTTCAATTTATTAATAGATCAGTGAATTTATTAATCTAGGTTTATTTAGAAATATAATTTCATTTAGAAATTCATTTATGACCATTAATCATAACTCATGTTCATTGTAAATGTTGAAAAGCTATTACTATATATAAAAATTAACATTATAAAAATAATTAACATGCTTAATAAATAAATGCTATAAAAGTATTGTTCATTGTTTGATACCTAATGCATTACCTAATGTTTATGAAACGTTTTCCAAAGTGTTACTACTACAGTATATTGTACTATTCTGCACATTAAACTGGAATAGAAAAAAGTATTTTACACTGAGTGAAATTGCACACAGCACCTTTAAGGAAAAGTGGCAGTATGACACCTGTAGGGTTTGAGATAAGATTGCAAAGTGCCAATAAGAATGCAGTGTTAATATGATTCTATAACTTTAGTAGGATGAGCAAAATGCTTGTTTGTGAAAGTAAGAATGGTAAGGTTTATTTTGACAGTCCAAATGTTACTAATTGGCCTGCTACATTGTTTTATAAGATATATAATGATGTCTGTTTTTATGTGAGTCAGTGATTTTAACTGAAGTCAATCATTTTATTTGGCAGATGCATAAGGGCATCTGGTATCCTAACCTGTAATAAACAAACAAGAGTGTGTTTTGTGTTGAGAGTGTGTTAATGATGGTTTTGTGTGTTGGCTAAGCCTGCCACCTGCAGTTAAACACATACGACTCATCCTCATTTCCTGTTGTCCCCCTTTATCTGTTGTCTGACCTGTTCTTCTGGTTCCCATGGGCTGTGTGTAACTGTATGTGAATGTGTATCTGTGTATGTGTGGAACACACACATATATACCCATGCATAGTCATGGGCACAAACATAAATAAACACTGCTTATGTTATAGAAAATGTACCAGATGGTTATTTTCTCCAATCAGTTACCCACCTGACACATATCAAATACAAACTCCATAACTGAACAATTTAAACCTGGATAGATGGAGGAGGTAAAGAAAATAGAACAAGTCAAATAAAAAATTTACACATAATAAAACCCAAGTGCAGGAACAAGTTTAACATAACAAATAATCGGCTGACCCTTTCTACATCAGACCAAACAGAATTTCAAACAGAATGACTGCATCTTTAATCTCTTCAAAATTAACATAAACTTGTTTTTGAAGAGAGACAGATAAAGCAAGAGTGAGGACTGAAGTGGGTTCCCAGTCTGTGTTATAATTATACAGCATTTCCTCAGTTCTAGAAGAGCTCAGAATTGAACACCCAATTGTCACCTACAAATATAGAAACAGCGATGAGCATTCTAACCCTGCAACAAGAATAGGAGCTGGTTACCGACACACACTCAAACACGCACATACGTATAATCCACTCTGAGCTTCCCATTTGGCACGCACACTTGAATGAATTCAGCACTGCTCATTTAATTTAGTTCTCAGATGTAATGAAGCATAAATTATGAGCTGTCGTAATGTAATTCAGCTGCTCCCTACTGTAAAATAGTAAATCATTAAGGTCCTCCACGACCATTAGGGACCTCCAGCAACCTCTATTATAGTTACAGATTACAGTTTGTGAATCCTCTAAGCTATTGTTCTGGAATTGGGATTGTTATGGTTCTTGAAATTTAGATTTTGTGATTCTCTGTAAATGTTTGTAATGAAAGAACGGGCTTTAAGCATTTGTTATGTAGTAAATGTATAAGGACAGCTTTTCTGAAAAGGGCTAAAGTTTCTGTAGCTGAAACAGTAGAGCATGGTACAGTTCTTCAAATTAAAATGTTGCATTTGTTTATGTAGCAAAAGTAAAAAAAATTTTGGCAGAGTGTTGTAAGGTCCAAGTCAAGTTTGTGGCCCTGTCCTCAAGTCTCTCTGGTGGTTCGGTTTACAATTACAATTGGGAGGTGCTTTTTTCCAAGGCAACTTATATTGCATTCAAATTAGCGATTTACATTTTGATTAGTTCTTGCATTCCCTGGGAATTGAACCCATGACTTTGGCGTTGCTAACGCCATGCTGTACGGTTTGAGCGACAGGAAAGCCCATTCTCTCGATACGACTTGACTTCTTCCATCATTGTTCGTCTGTGGGATGTTTTCGCCAGTTTTATTGTAAGCCACCTGGCAAATCATCATACATCCAGTCGCTTCGAATAATAATAGCTCACCTCTCCTTAACAAGACACTCAATTTGAGGTGGTTTGTTTCATGTCTGTAGCACAACCAGTGTTGTTACAAAGTTTAACATAGGTTTAAGGGTTTGTTGCAATGATGATAGTGATGCTTACCTTTCAGTGCCATTAACAAGAGCATAATCTAAAGAAATATCTCACACCATTTGTTCACAATCAAAGCATTCGTTCAAATTCGTTCGCAAAACCCAGTAAAGACTTGAGAGGCGTCTTAAGGTTTAAAACAAGCAGTGAGAATGACCTTTGCAGGCTAGTGTTCAACATAATTGCATAGACCTCCACAGGTAGTTATTCTTGGAAATCTAGCATGAAACACCCCTGTTATTTAAAGCTCAGGTAAACTGGAGCAGCCTATGGGTAAACGGGTGAAAACATTCTAGGTTAATTGACAACTGTACGAATCCCTGTGTTTTGTAGCCACAGGCTGAAGCCAAAGGGAGCATGTGTGTGCATGTGTAAGTGCAATTATCAGGTTTATGTACGAGTAGAAGTGGGCCAGGAGCGGTCAGGCATGCAAGCGTTTCTCTGTCCTTTTCTAGATCAGTGATCCATATGGGACATTAATGCATAGAATTAAATTAGAGAGTGTTAGGGATCTTTCCAGTCTAGAAGATACTCAAAATTTAAAGAAATGCAACACGACATTAACAACAGCAACGTCACTGTGTTTAAAATTGGAACAGCATCGCATACTATTTGGAAAAAGTGGTCTGTAACCGAAAAAGTGTTAGTGCCGCTACTTTTAGTTACTCCACAGCACAGTTACAGAATACATGACATGTTCTTCATGTTTTTCCTCCCTCTTTTCATCTCTCATTTTATCCCCTGATTGAATAATCCCAATTTCGAAAAGCCCACCTGTTGAGACGCATTCTCACCTCATGTGACTCATGTATCCACTTTTTCCCAGATTCCCACCTGCAGTCTAGAAATGGGATGCTTTTTATGTGGAGCTTTTTTTAGTTGCTTTTTTCGCCCCAGGCTTTTTAAGCTTATTGGCGCATGTCTGGATTTGATTTCGCCACTGTTCTGTTCATTCAAGGCAGGCTGATATTACCTGACTGGTCGTGAGTCACAAGACCCTCTATGCTTCATACATTCTCAGAAGCCTTCAATAGAACTGAAGGATTTTAATTATACTCCAGGTGAGCAGTTAGTCATCTTTTAGTTGTGTAGGCGCATCCTGTATGACAGAAGGGAGAATAATATACTCATTTTAAAGGGGAAAATAATTGTAGGATAAGAGTGGGTGTGATTTTGTGTTACCGTCTGACTTTATGAGACTATAAAACTCCTGTCATCAAGATCAAGCTATTGGGTAATTTAGAAATAGAATATTCATTAAATGTGGGATTTTATTGCAGGGCTAATTTCAGTGCAAAGATAGCCTGGGGTTGAAATTATAATGAAGGAAGAATGTTGCAAGAACCATGTATAGTTGGTGCACTTAAAGGATTAGAAAATTCTGCCATCATTTACTCACCAACAAGTCATCAAGAACTATTACATTCTTTCTTCTGTGGAACATAAAAGAAGATATTTAGGAAAACGTCTCAGTGTTTTTGTTGTCTGTAAAATGGAAATCAATGTACTCCAATGTTGTTTAGTTTCCAACTTTCTTCAAAAATCGTGTTTTGTAGTCCGTGAATAGAAAAAAATGCATACAGATTTGGAACCACATGAGGGTGAATAAATGATGATGATTTTTTTGGGTGGACTATCCCTTTAAATACAGGTTAATTTTTGGATTATTCTCAGCGAAATCCCCAGTGAAATTACTTTAATATCTCAATTGCATCTCCTAGACATTGTTAATGTTTCTCAGATTTTTTTCTTATGAAAAAGGCCCTCACAAATACAGAGTTTGGGCATGAAACTCTAGATGGCGCAGTCCGATATGTCTTGCTCAATCTGACCTGGTGACATCATTGTCACATGGCAGCTGATTGGTTCTCTCCTGTATCGGTAGCCAATGATCTTGCTGCTCAATATTCAAATACCTGGCTTTTGTTTGCTGTAGCAGTTGGCAGCGCACTTCAGAAACCCTCCACCTTCCCCAGCTCCACCTGTATAGATCTGCTACGAGGGGATTCATGTATGCTATATGGGGGTTATTCATATGTGTTATATGTGCAGCAGCAGTATTTCTTACATGCTCACAGCAGCATGTTGTGGATGTATTGCAGTAGCAAGTCTCGGTACTTGCTCTGCCGCAGCAGCAGCAGCGTAGCAGATCTATTCCACCAAGACCAAATACATTAACATTGTCATGTACATTACCATGCCAAACCCTCAGAGAGTTGTCATGACAGAAACTGTGTTCAGATTTGTCAAGATTTATCATCGAATTCCTCCAAAACAAAATTGTCAGAGCTATGCTATCCACATTAATTATATAGCTCTACATGGTAAAAAATTATTTTTCGACATTCAGTAAAACAAAGACTACAAGAAAGTTTTACAAGAAAATACTCTTTTAGTCTTTCTACTTCAAAATTTCATGTTTAATTCATTGTTACTTACCGATTTTTTTTTTTAAATTGTGAAATTTACTAGCAATTTCTAAGTGAAAAATAAAATAAATAATTTTTTTAAATACATTTTCTTCTCCTCAAGTTATTTTAGAAGAAACATTTGAAAAGTCAATACTTCAATGAAATCTCCATTAAGTTTCCTGAGCGATGAAAGAACTGAGCAATTGAGCATTTTCCACAAACAAATCCCAGTCTGACTATAGTCAGACAAAGGTAAAGAACACCCAGTTCACTTTATTTCACTCTGTACTCTATAATTAAGAGCAGAACGGCAGCAGCAGAGTTTTTTGTTATTTTTAGGGGTGCACTTTAGCTTAAGATGGCATGAAAAACAGTAAATGGGTTTTTTTCACATGATGCTTGTTGCTATGTCAGTATAACATTAAATACTATGATTTAAAAATGTGAAGGTATGGTAAATCTGTAGCATACAAGTTCTTATACTGTATGTAAAAATCTGAATGAATAATCAGGTTGATTTCAGATGAGGATGATATCATCAAACATTTCAAACAAACAAGCTGGGCGCGCTTCTCAAACAATAGTCCATCTCCTCCAGTATACCTCCCTTCACTTTGTAGTGCCTGATAACTCAATCAGTTCTTTTGACTCTCAAGGCGGTTTACATCACAATGGCCATCTTACAGGAAATTCCACATGACTTGAGTGCTGATCACAATGTCACTTCACAGATTGATTTTACCAAAGTGATACAAGTGCCATTTACTCTACTAAGGCAAAGAATCAATGGCTGTAACCTCAGTTTAACTGAGCTGTCAGAAAGCTAAAATATTCCAGCAGCTGCGCTTGTGATAATGAACAGTACCAGAGCAGACTTGTATGTGTATACCAGCTGGGTGGTATTGTGTGTATAAATACCGTGTAAAGTTAGAAATAAATCAGTTTTTGGTGGATTTTAATGTTTATATTTGCGTGGCTATCAGTGGGCGGGACTTTTTATTTACACAGAAACATGAACTAACGTGAAATACTAAATGGAGCATGAAAGCTTTCATGATTATACAGTGGGGCAAAAAAGTATTTAGTCAGCCACCAATTGTGCAATTTCTCCCACTTAAAAAGATGAGAGAGGCCTGTAATTTTCATCATAGGTATACCTCAACTATGAGAGACAAAATGAAATCAACTGTGGGAGCAATTATTAGAAAATGGAAGACATACAAGACCACTGATAATCTCCCTCGATCTGGGGCTCCACGCAAGATCTCACCCCGTGGGGTCAAAATGATCACAAGAACTGTGAGCAAAAATCCCAGAACCACACGGGGGGACCTAGTGAATGACCTGCAGAGAGCTGGGACCAAAGTAACAAAGGCTACCATCAGTAACACACTGCGCCGACAGGGATTGTGTGGTTACTGGTCAAAGGTGACCTTTAAATGTGGCTCATCCAAGCAAAGTTTAGTTTTATTTCTGTTAAAATGCTTATTTTGGAGCCTTTTTTCACTCAAGTGTTGCATGATTTGAACAGTTTTTGAGCCTATCCATTTTTTTAAGATGCTTGCATAAATATTAAAGGGGTCATATGATGTTGCTAAAAAGAACATTATTTTGTGTATTTGGTGTAATGAAATGTGTTTATGCGGTTTAAAGTTCAAAAAACACATTATTTTCCACATACTGTACATTATTGTTTCTCCTCTATGCCCCGCCTTTCTGAAACGCGTCGATTTTTACAAAGCTCATCGTTCTGAAAAGCGAGGTGTGCTCTGATTGGCCAGCTATCCAGTGCGTTGTGATTGGCCGAATACCTCAAGCGTGTCACGGAAATGTTACGCCTCTTACCATACTGTGATGCCTTGTCCAGCTGGAGCGACGATTCAAAAACATTCAAACCCATTACAAACGAGGCATTTGTTGCGTCCAGTGGGGACATAATTCTGGATTATAATGACTTATACTGTCTTTTTACGCGTTGCGTTGCATCGTGCCGCGTAAACATAAAACCATGTCTGCATTTGTGATCAGAGAAATGACAAACAAGCGCTACTCTACACTGCTCAAAACTCGCGTTTGAATCATCAGTGGCAAATCCTTTGAATGAAAACTTACTTACAGTCTGTGAGTCAGAACAGCCAACATTGTAGTCTCCATAAATGTGCTGCACACAAATTAATATTTAGGTTGAACTGTTCTGGAACAGTGTTGTAAATACAACTTAACCTCTGATTTCTAGTCGTGTCCTCTTTTGGAAGACCAAACAAAGTAGTTTCGCTTTCACAACGAAACACAGCGTCACACACGGCAGGCTTGACTCTTAACTTTTATAAAGAATATCTCTTTGGATTTGAGATTTTAGTCTTTGCAACTTTACAGATCTTTTTTATGCACCAAGAGCTTGTGACACTTCAAAGAGAAAGGAAAAATAGAAATCGCATCACATGACCCCTTTAACATAAAAATAATTTCCAGCTAAATAACTATATTATAATTAGTGCTGTTAAAATTAGCGCGTTAATCCAGGCGATTAATTTCTTTCAGTTTAACACGCTAAAAATATTTCATGCAATTAACGCAGGGGCGGAGCTAGGGTTGGCCACCCCACTCACAACTGCTGCTTCTGTCTCTTTTTTTGTCCTGTATAATTTCATATCAAAGCTCAAAAAAGTCATTAAGCTACCAAAAAGGCAATTAAAGCTGCCTTAAATCTGTGCATGCATGTAAGTATTTGTTATATGAGTAACATTTAAGAACATGTCTCTGAAATAGTTTTCAAAATTGTCCTGGAGCAGCAGCACTGTCTCCCTCATCTAACACACCCGATTCAACTCGTCAGCTCATTAGTAGAGACTTTAAAGGATTAGTTCACTTCCAGAATAAAAATGTATCCTTAAGACCTGAGGTGGATCAGAAAAGGTAAAGAGTTGTGAGAAAATACAATGCTCAATTACAATGGTTAAATTACAATGGTTAAATATTAGGAAAAAACAATTTCATAGAGACATCAGTAGTATTGATATCAGTGATACTTGCCTTCAGTCATAAAAAAAAAAAGATACAATTAAACAAATATTAAAAATATACTATCTTTTTGTTGTTTCTATATTAATTTGAAGATTTAATGTGAAGTTATTGCAATATAAAAGTATATTTAAAAACTTTAATGTTAGGTGGGATTAATCGCGATTAATTTCAGAAAAAATGTGTGATTTGTTCATTTTTTAATCGATTGATAATATTAATTGTTACTGTAATATAAAATTACTAATGGCGTGATTCTTGGTCATAGCGCCCATTTGTGCATGTGTGTGTGTGTGTGTGTGTTTAGGTCATGGCAGAGGTTTGCGTGTGAAGGAGTGAGTCGACTGTCAGTCTGAAACTAAAATAAGCAGGAGGATGTTACAGGTGCGTCCCTCTACTTTCACAACAGCTGTACCTGAGTCAGTCAGAGTTAATTACACCTCTGCCGAAGCCACGCCCACTGCTCCCAGCAACCTCAAAGAGACAGGAGACAGACTTCAAACGCACACACATACATGCATAAGACACACATGCCCAGCGAAAAGGAAAACCAGTTATGTTTGTAAAAGAGACAGGAAGTGTAATGCTTAAAATATTTAGTCCTGAAGAGAAAGTTAACGAGAAATCACAGTTAGGTCATTTAAGGTTCAGCGCAGATCTAATTAACATCCTGTTTGTGTTTGTCAGCTTCAGTGCAAGTCTGTAATGTGTGTCAGTATTTTTGCATGCGTTTGTGACTAATGAACCCAATTTATCAACTTCCAAATTAAGTTGTTTGCTAAACTGCCTGAATCACTGAACTCGACATAACAAAATTACGTTATAGGACATACAAAGCATTATAGGAAATACTGCATCTTGGAGTCAATCAATAAACAGTTTGTGTCTTTGCAATGTGTTGCAAAGAGACAGCCTGATTCATCACATGCCCAGAAAACTTGCCATCAATAAAATCTATAAATGATCCTGAATGCTATCCAGTTATCCATTTTATTTCTATTGTATTTCAACTATTGACTCACTTGTGGCTTCTGTTTCTTCTCATTTTTATTTTTCAGGAGATGCATCTGAATCAGTGTTGATACTTCACGCAGACATAACAGAAAACTCCATCAATCTCATGAGCCAAGAAAGAGCAGCTTCTGATCAATAAAACGGTCCTCTCCATCAGTTAGAAAGCAGATTTAGTTTGCCTGGGCAACATGTTTCTAGACACATATGTTTGAAATTACGGCCCTTGGGATTCGGCCTACTTCTCTGTGTTGCCTGTTGACAATCAGTGTGGAAAACTTACAGGAAACCACTTGTCCTGAGATGCACTTCAGATCTCTCTTCTGTCGCACATTAGCAATAGTATACCTCCATTTTATACGTCACTTCTCACACATCCATGACTCATTTGAATTCCATTGGCTTTAGTGTGCAACCATTGGCTCCCCCTAATCCAGGCTCGAAGGTGATTGGATGATAGATGGGGGGGGGGGGCTCAGTCTGAGGGTGGCCTTTCCCAGCAGACATTATGATGTGCTGTGTTGAGGCATACTTCCTCTGAGACAATGGCAATGATATGGATTTTAAATCTCCAGGATGTCTAAGATTAAAGGGATAGTTCACCAAAAATGTTTGTCATCGCTTACCCTCATCTCATTCCAACCCATTATGACATTATTCTTTGGAACGCAAAAAAAAAAAGAAAAGTAGCATAAAGAAATCACCAAAAATCTCAAAGTACCTGAAAAAGTCTAAAATAACACGATAATCCAGAAAAAAGCCTGCACTCTATGCAGGTGAAAAAAGACAACCAAAATAACAAATGCAAGATAAAAACCACAGCTTTACTGAGAAACATTTCAGTCACAACATTTCCTACTTTAGTGCCTAATTAATTATTTAACTAATTAAATATTTGAAAAATGAAACATGCAATTAAAGTCATGACATGAGGGTGAGTAAATTATGACAGATTTCATTTTTTCAACTATTTCTTTAACAGAACTGCTTACTGCATATATATATAACAAGACTTATATATATATAACAAGATATATATATATATATATATATATATATATATATATATATATATATATATATATATATATATATATATATAACATCTGAGCCGTTATACATAAGCAGTCCGCCATACTGGAATGGTTAAAGCCAGTCTATGAAGACTCGAGAGCAAGCTGACTGTGCATCTGCAACTGAAGTTATACACATACATATATCTGCAATAGACTTAAGCAGATGATTTTGCTGAACTAACATAATACAACAAGACGAAGCTGTTAGCTAACACAACATTAAAAAGTTAGTTTAAAAACACCAACCAACACATTTAAATCTTGGTGTTTTTTACAACCAGAGGCTGCAAAATAATGTGGTGTATCGGAAGACTCATTGATTTTTACTGTGAGTGAAGACACGTTGACCATTCCTAGATGTCAGGATGTGTCATCGTGTCTGGAGAGGTCGAATGTGACATCTACACTTACATATCTATGGCTTACTGGCCCAAGTGAAAACAGCTGGCTTTATTGTAGTGTCACAAAAAAGGTTTTAATTAAGGGACTATTTTTATAAATAAATAATTTTAAATTTTCCCCTCATACCTGTTTTTTTCAAATATTAATATTATTATATTAATTAATTATTTATTTATTTTTTACCTTGAGGGCATTTTTGAGCAACCATGTCATCCTTGTGTGTTGCTATATGTTTGCATTTTTATATAGTTTTTTATGTTTTTATATTTTTTATGTTGAGAGCATTTTTTGATGCACCATGTCTTCTGTGTTACATAATCCAATTTAATCAGTTGATTTAAATACATTGTCAATTTGAACAATTTTAGCTGATACAACTCGTAACTCTAATGCCATTATTTTTGCTTATAAAAATAATGGCATACTCTCCTCAACTTGATATAATTTAATGCGTAGAGGATTTTTGTTCCCTGTGACCCCCTATGAAGTATGACTAACAGTAATAGTGATGCTTGTCCTATCAAACCCCACTAATTACAGCAGCAAGAGTGTATGTTTCAGTATAGTGGGCTAATTTGCTGTTTGACTCCGGTGGAATGTGACTGCTGACTCAATGTGTCTGTCAGTATGTGTAGATTAACACATACACTCCTCCCCTTAATCGGGGTCACTTGTTGCCTTACGTCAGATTTCCGGTAACCGTTTCGAGATTTCGGGAAGGGGTCTTCAAAGATTCTCAATAGTGTCATGTTTAGTGCCGCCAAACACTGAATTAGAGCATCAGTCTAAACACTGAGTCATTGCGTGGAGTAGGCTGATACAACTCGTAACTCTAATGCCATTATTTTTGCTTATAAAAATAATGGCATACTCTCCTCAACTTGATATAATTTAATGCGTAGAGGATTTTGTTCCCTGTGACCCCCTATGAAGTATGACTAACAGTAATAGTGATGCTTGTCCTATCAAACCCCACTAATTACAGCAGCAAGAGTGTATGTTTCAGTATAGTGGGCTAATTTGCTGTTTGACTCCGGTGGAATGTGACTGCTGACTCAATGTGTCTGTCAGTATGTGTAGATTAACACATACACTCCTCCCCTTAATCGGGGTCACTTGTTGCCTTACGTCAGATTTCCGGTAACCGTTTCGAGATTTCGGGAAGGGGTCTTCAAAGATTCTCAATAGTGTCATGTTTAGTGCCGCCAAACACTGAATTAGAGCATCAGTCTAAACACTGAGTCATTGCGTGGAGTAGTAAGTAAGGTCTAGCACCCTCCCCATGATGTTTATCTTAAAATGAGCCTTCTTTTCTTGTCTTTGTTTATTTTGATTTCCAGGGTGGCAGAGGTTGGAAATTATGACATAAGCAGTGCCCAAGCGGCCCATTCAAAGAGTGAGAGACAAGCTGTACTAATGCACCACACCCTTGTGTGTCTGAAGCAGCGTCTGTAGCAGTGTATGTTTGCAAGAGTGCTTATATCGCTGTGTGTTTGTGTCTGGATTACCTGGGCTCGCCAGTCCTCTTGTCTCTTAGCGTGCTGTCAAAACAAACAGCCGTGCACAAAAGCACCAGCAGTCAGCCTTCTCCTCCCTGGCCCACCTTGAAAAACTCAGAACTGGCTCATCTGCTGAGTTCTGGGGAAACCCTTTTGCTTCTGCATCAGGCCCATTAAGGAGTTCCTCCTTGTCACATTGTAAGTCTGGATTGCACTGCTAAAAATATGAATGAGCCACCCCAGCATGGTTACACCTCGTGACAAACACGGAAGATATGACTAGATGACATATTGATCTATTCTTTGATTTGTGGACATGTCAGAATGACAGAGCAGATACTTGAAATCAATACATAAATGCTTAATGGATGATGTCAAAATGCTCAGTACAAGACGTGATTTGACTGGACAAATAATTGAACAGAATTTTTTTTCATCATTACAATATCTTTGTTTCCATCCATTTAACAGAATTTGGAATTTTAATTCATGTTTTTGAGTTTTAAAAGTTTCAAATTCACTTATTTTTTCAGTAATTGAAATTCAAAGTGATTGAAAAGTGCAGTGAAAGAAAATAGAAAAAAAAAATATATATATATATATATATATTAAATGTCAAGGTGTAAATAATTTAAAAAATGTAAGGAGGCAATTGAATTTTTTAGAATGTCAGGGTCGAAACAACATTTACCCCAATTGAGTTTCTTTGTATGTGGAAAAAAAAGATCTTATTATTTACAGAAGAATGAAAGTCATATACGTTTGGAGCACTATGAGAGTTAGTAAATGATTACAAAAGTTATATTTTTAGGTGAGAAATTTTCAGTTTTAGTTGGTTGGAAAAGGTTTATGGGTTAATATGAGTTTACTTGATTTACATATAGATTATCTTAAGGATTCAGCTAAGAAACTAGCACAGCTTTATACAATGGAAAATGTTCAGTTATATGGTTTGGCATTGTTGGGGTGACTATACATCCTCTTTTTCCCAGACAAATCCTGGCTGGGATTTCTAAATTGCATAAAATTACTAGGTTTTGTGCTCTACAGTCCTCATAAATTATGTATGCATATTTGCATTGTTTGACCATTTTCTGTAGATCCCACCTTCTCTGACCTCACGATTGGTCGATTATGTACATTGCCTGCACACTATTGGTCAAACTACTTTTCAGTCTTTACCTTAAAGGGATAGTTCACCCAGAAATGAAAATTGCGTTTGTGAAGGTTTATAAAGTTGTAAATATGGATATTTTTCTTACACAACGCATCGCTTTGCTTCAGAAGGCCTTTATTAACCCCCCAGAGCCGTGTGGTCTTCTTTTATAATGGATGGGCGCAATTTTTTCATCCACTCCCATTATAAAGCATGGATTAGCCTGGACATGATTTAAGTCAAGTCAAGTCAAGTCACCTTTATTTATATAGCGCTTTTAACAATACAGATTGTGACAAAGCAACTGAACAGCATTAATTAGGAAAATAGTGTCAATAATGCAAAATGACAATAGTAAACACTCATTTTTCAGTTAAAGACAGTTCATCATTGAATTCAGTGATGTCAACATCCAGCTGAGTTTAAATAATATCTTTGCAATTGTCAACGATAACGCTGGAAATGAAGTGTCCCCAACTAAGCAAGCCAGAGGCGACAGCGGCAAGGAACCAAAACTCCATCGGTGACAGAATGGAGAAAAAACCTTGGGAGAAACCAGGCTCAGTCGGGGGGCCAGTTCTCCTCTGACTAGACGAACCAGCAGAACGGAAAAATCAATATAAGACGTAATAAAACAGACGATGAACAATATTAACAGCAATTATTATATGATGCAATCAAACTTATAGCAAAATGTGGTAGTTCTGTATGTTGTTTCAGGGTTGGCATCATCTGAGGTCCTCTGAGGGGTTGCATCATCTCTTCTCAGGTGTTCTGGATCCAGACTAAAGCTTGTGTAAATCCTAGTTACCACAGGATGTTCAAGTTTATTTGTATAGCGCTTTTCACAATACAAATCGTTGCAAAGCAACTTTACAACAAATTAAGTTTCTACAATATTTAGTGGTAGCTTATCAGTGGTGACTGTCAGTTAATGTACATATGGCAGAAATGTACGGAAAAATCAATTAAAGACGTAATAAAACAGACGATGAATAATATTAACAGCAATTATTATATGATGCAATCAAACTTATAGCAAAATGTGGTAGTTCTGTATGTTGTTTCAGGGTTGGCATCATCTGAGGTCCTCTGAGGGGTTGCATCATCTCTTCTCAGGTGTTCTGGCTCCAGACTGAAGCTTGTGTAAATCCTAGTTATGCAAAAGACAGAGAAACAAGTACAAACATAATTAGCGTAGCTGCTGTTCCAACCAAGCAAAAATGATTTGTTTAACCCAAACTAACGAATAATAATGTGCATTTGATTAGATATAACTGCAGTAAAAGATTATGACTGCAGTAAAAGATTATGAGATGCATTATTTGAATGCTTGGCCAAAGAGATGTGTCTTTAATCTAGATTTAAACAGAGATTTAATATAACTCCGATTGTATTCATCTGAAAGAAGAGTGTCATATACACCTAGGATGGCTTGAGTAAATCATGGGATAATTTTCATTTTTGGGTGAACTATCCCTTTAAGCAAGAATGAAAACAATAGGAAAATTCAAAACCTGGATATTTTAGGCAATTTAGAAATTCCAGCCAGGACACGTCTGGGGGAAAAAATACGTATGGTCACCCTATTTGTCAACAGAAATCTGTAATTGACCAATCAGAATCAAGTATTCCAAACAGATGTCTAATATGCAAATAAACGTGTAAATATAGCACATGTATCCTGCAGACTCGCTTTTGTCACTCAGCAGGAATGTTGTTCACAAAAAGCTGCACTTTTAACACATTCTCTTACATGCAACACATACACATAGTCACAACATGTGCAAACGTCTGCCGTACACACACACACAGAGGACATCCCCGTGGAAGAATGCTAAGAGGTTTTTAGGAATGTCACCTCTTGACCCTTGAAGCCTGCCTGGAGACATCCACAGGGACGGTGAATGGCATGGTAACAGGAAACTTTCAATAATAGTTATTCAATATACTGTTACCTTCACGAAGAGTGACACAGATTCTAGTTTTAGGTTGCAGGAAGGGTAAGTCTTGTTCGTCTCTCATCAGATCCTTGCAGTCGTGCATTTTTTTCTTGCTTTCATAAATCCTGACTTTCCAGTTTGACCATTTCTTTTTGTTCTTTTTTCTTCTGTCTCTCTCTCTCTCTCTCTCTATCTATCTATCTATCTCTCTTTTGGCAACATTAAAACATGTCATGACCTTGATTTTGACATATGGATAGAAATGAGCTGGATAAGAAGGGCTTAATCCATTCAAATAGGACTGGATAATAGCATAAACACATTTGCAATCACAAACACTGATACAAACCACTTAAACACGTAAGCCTACAGCAAACACACACACAACACAAACACACGTTTGGAGGTTGACACACTTTACAGAATAATAGCAAACGCTAAATATTAACTGCTCCACAAATGTTACAGGAAGAAAACTCATTGAAGCACAGACTTAATCAGGAACATTAAGTTTTTATGCTAATGAACTTGGTGATAAATTAGCCATGAATGAGAGCATGATGATTTACGTGTAGTACAGTCAGTTTTGCCAGCCGAATGCATGATATTGAATGTCTCGGCTGCATGCGGTGTGCTGGAAGTTCTGGAGTTATGTAAAGCAACCATGATACTTGTTGTATTGCAATTGATGACTTACCTCCGAAAACCATTTTTGCAACAACAGCCAATGTTCATTTAAACCTCACCCACAGCGACAGGGGAAAGGACACTGACATATCCGACAGAGCTGGTTCTGCAAGTGCACAAGGACAAGCCTCTAGAATTGCCCTTAGCTTCCGAGGTTTGAGATTTATGCACCTTCTTACTGTGCTGTTGAAAGCACATCTATTGCAGAAGTGAAAAGCATGTCTTTTTTTAGTAGGATAGATTGATAAAGACATAACTATTTAAAATAATGAATGTCAGGTTGTCTTTGGCTGTTGCATATCATCTTGTTTTTTTCCCTTGGCATACATATTCATTATTATTTAGGAATAAGCATTTTAGTACTTTTGTCTCTAAGTTAGGTTAGGGAGATAAATAGGGAAGCCAGTTTCCGCCACTGAATAAATTTTTTTTTTTTTTTTTTTTTAAGTAATGGCGACTTTTTATCTCACATTTCTGACTTTTTCTCAGAATTGTGAGATATAAACTTGCAATTCTGACTTTTTTCTCAGAATTGTGAGATATAAACTTGCAATTGCGAGAAATAAAGTCAGAACTGCAAGACATAATCTCACAATTTGACTTTTTCCGCAATTGAGAGTTTACATCTTGCAATTCTGACTTTTTCTCGCAATTGTGAGTTTATATCTTGTAATTTTTTTCCTGCAATTCTGACTTCTCCGAATTGTGCGATATAAACTTGCAGTTGCGAGAAAAAAAAAGATTTTTACAATACAAAATTTATACCTCACAGTTCTGACTTTATAACTTGCAATTGCATGTTGTGAAGTCAGAATTGCGAGGTTTAAACTCGCAATTCTAAATTGCAAGATGTAAACATGCAATTGTGAGAAATAAAGTTTTCTATTTTTTAATCAGTGGTGGAAACAAAGCTTCCATATTCTCCCAAACTTAATGAAAGAAATGCAGAATACTGTAATTATCTCAATAACTGCATGCTGCTATTTTCAAACCACAGCTGGCTTTACTGTAGTTCAGCACTTATTTCTAACTCCAAAAAGTAATATTTTGTAGCAAGGAAACACACTTGATCCATGGGTTCAGTATAATCTCCTGTGACTTGTGGTTGTCATCTGATTTAAAGCTGCAGGTTATGATTGTAACTGGGACAGACAGGCTAGTGCCAATGAGCCATGAAGCATATCTTTCTGATTGAATAAAAGATGCACAGTGGTTTAGCTTCGAGTTATAGCTGACATAACCCCTTTTGACAAGCTAGATTTACACGGTTGCTCATGTTGGCAAACATAATTGTGGCTACTTACGGCTATACTTACTTATTATAGTCTGATGGATCTTATTCCACCAGACTATAATAAAACTTCTGAGGTTGACAAGTACTTCCTGAATGCATAAGAAAAGCAATATTAGGATGTCTCTCCTCAGGCTATTTTTGACCAGCCAAACTGGGATATCACTTTTCAAGAGTCGTTTCCTTGAAAGCAGTTGAATATAAGCAACATCTGCACATTGCATGACTGCAGTTCCCTGACCATGCTACACTCTTAAAAATAAAGGTGCTTCACGATGCCATAGAAGAACCTTTTTGTCTAAATGGTTCCATAAAGAACTTTTAACATCTGAAGAACCTTTCTGTTTCACAAAAGCTTCTTTGAGGTGAAAAAAGGTTCTTCAGATCATAAAAAGGTAAGAAAGAGATGGTTCTTTAAAGAACCTTTGACTGAATGCTTCTTTGTGGAACCAAAAATGGTTCTTCTATGGCATCTCTTGAAGAACCTTTTGAAGCACCTTTATTTTTAAGAGTGTAGGCGAATTAGGCGGGAGGGGGTTTAGGCAATACGAGAGTCATACGGTTTCCTCTAATACACCGGAAAAAGGGGTTAGTGAACGCTGGTCTCATCGAGTGGTTGAACAATGTAAATGATGTGAGGAATGCGACAGATGCAAACCCTTTCAAGACTATTATCTTAGCTCAGCTTGGGCTATTGAGTTCAACTTCTAATGGATGACAACATCACTATGGAAACAAGTAAAACAAACAGTGCGTGGGTTTTGCATGTAGATGAAACAGTAGACCTACAATTGCCATTCACAGTTGGGTTGATCAAAATAGCAGCTTCCTTAAGAACAGACAGCACACATCTAAACAACACCAGTAATCTTTCTGGAAGTTTACAAGTATGGTTGTTTGGCACCGGCTGTTCCGATTCCAAATAATTTTTTTGTTGTTGTAATGTTTATATAATGAATGTCAATAGATCATTTGCAGCTGAATAAATCGATTGTTTGTTGACGGTAATCTACAGGCAGACAGATGTATTCAGTGCCACACTATGACTTTAATGTTCATGAATGTGTTTTTTTTCTGCCCCTGCAGATTCAACATGAGTCACAAATGTCTCATTTGGCAAGCCATTTTTCAATTAAATCAAATGTTTGGTTTCCTTAGAAGGACACCAGTCACTTTTTTGGCTGCAGGCTAGACCAACCACAATGTTTGACAATTTCCATTTCTGACAGCCCAACCAATTAGCAGTTTTCTGGAGAAACCCCCCTTCCCATTACAATGAGCAGTTCACCATCATTCATAAAAGTGTGCCTGTTATTTGTCTATTAGCTCGGTTAGGCAGCCCACGACTGACCCTCCTTCCAGCCAGACAGACATGTGTGTGTGTATGTGTGTGCTTGCACATTTGTATTAATGCAGTAGGGTTAGGGTTAGCCTAACACTTTTATCCAAAGCGACTTGCATTGCATTTGAAGTATACATTTGATCAGTTCATGCATTTCTAGGAATCAAACCCATGACCTTGGCATTAGTGCCATGTTCTACTGTTTTAATTTGAGGAAAGCTTTGAAACTACTTTGTATTCAAAGTTAAAATTTAAATGTATTTAATTAGTTTATCTTAAATTTGCAATCTTTCAGAATCAATAGTTGAACAAAATGAACACACCATTTTGTGAAATTCTTGTAAGGGAAGACCCGGAATTTGTCATAGATTGAAACGATGTGAAGATTTTAAACAAAATTATTCAGTTATATTTTCATGTATTTATGTATGTTCATTTCAAAAAAAGATGTATGATTGTGTGCAGGGACTCAAACTGGTCGAGTTTTTTTTTAATTGTTCATTCAGATCCATCCAAATGTAATGATTCACTGGAATTAATTATATTTTCAAACGCTATATGAAAGAGAGAACCATTTATGAGAATGGTTTTGATTTTTTCCTCAACTTATTTTGGAGTAAAGTTGCGTGTCCAATATAATGTGACAATTAAAAGCATTTATGTAACGTTAGGTTGCACTACACTGCTTTTTCATTGGAAAAAAAATGGCTTGCTACTGGAAAAGCTTTTTAAAACTGCTGTCACATTACTGAAAAACGCTAACTGAAAAAGTTAGTGGTGTCACTACTTGTATTTAATTACTCCCCTATCCAGCCCATTCCAAAACACAAGATTTTATTGTGTTAAGATATGGAGAATGTTTTTGTCTAAAGAGGATATTTGGGTATTGACTTAGTGAACCTTATCTCAGTGTGCATAACACTGGGTTTTGTCAGAACTGTAGGTAGATGGAAGCTGACGTGGATGTCCTGGGAACACTCAGCACCAGGGAGAAAGGTAAACACAACCAGGATAGTAAGGAAAAACAGATTCAGAACAGACTAGACTCGCTGCTGCAAAGATAACTCGCGTGTACCAGAGAGACTCTGCACACATGAAAACCCTGAAGGCACAATAGTTTCCAAGTAGTGACACTATTCTTCAATTTGAACTGAATTTGAATTGTGGAAGCAAACAGAACTGCATTTTGGATTTGAATGCAAAGAAGTAAAATTAAAACAGAAATTCAAATAAGTTTATGCAAGTTTAATTTGAAGTAGAACAGCCAAATTTGTCATGACAAACTTTGAGTGTTGGCTTGACAGTTTGATTTGAAGAAGCAATCCAGATGCAGAATTGCAGTTCGGATTTGAATGTATGGAAGTAAAAGTTCCTTTATGTAAGTTTATTTGGTTACACTTTATTTTAATAGTACACATTTGACCTTCTAATAACTGTAAGTAACTTTGCAACTACATGTCAACTAACTCTCATTAGAGTATTAGGATTTGATTAGCAGAATAAGTTGACGTAGTTGCCATCAAAATAAAAAGTTGGCAGATGTTAAGCAGACGTCTACTAATGACTGGTAGCTTACATGTAGTTGCAAGTTACTTATAGTTAGTAGAATGTCTAAAGTGGACTATCAAAATAAAGTTTTACATTTATTTTTTAATAGAAAAGCTAAATTTGTCATGACAAACTTGAATGTTGGCTTGATAAAGCTTTAAAAAAGTTTTTTAAAAATTGTACCTGAACTTGAAATTTTAAGGTTTATATGCCTTATGGACTGACGATAGATAAATAGATAGATAGATAGATAGATAGATAGATAGATAGATAGATAGATAGATAGATAGATAGATAGATAGATAGATAGATAGATAGATAGACAGATAGATAGATAGATACTAACTTCTGTGTTCCTGGGTGGATGAGCACATTTCACAGAAAGCATCGCCAGTGTTGGATTTCTTTGAATTGCAATTCAGTTAATTCTTCTTAACTGACATTTAATTCCAATTCCAATTCCAATTCAAATTCCAAATCAGCTTCCTGTTAGGTGTGGCTAATTCAATTCAAATTCACACTGCTACTCACACTTAATTGGTCAATTCAGAATTTTTTTTACAATGCTGCTTTAAATCTAATTTAAACTAAATTAAATCTTGACTATTCAGGGTGCACATTCTGTCTGCTGTTTGCATCTTTCTGAGAAACGAACAGACTGTTATAGAATCTGAATGGTGTAGATGAGACAGAACTTTCGTAACAAACGCACATTGTGCCAGATGCTGTGAGTCTGCCAGCATGGAACCCAGGACACTGCCAATAATACGGCCATTGTTCAATTCCCATTCGCTTGGTTCAGTGTATGACACTCCAGTTTATCAGCCAGTCCTAAACAGAACTACTGTCCTGCTACAAAACGGTGGAAAAGTTAACAACAGGACTTTTGCCATTATGTTAATATCTGGGATGTCTGTCTGATAAAATGTAAGCTGCCAGTCAAAAGTTTGGGCACACGTGACTAAATTTATGTTTTTAATGATCTGAACCTTTTGATCTAAAGAGTTTTGCTTAGATACTTGAAATTACACGGAATAATGAATTCTTGTTTTAAAACATCCCAGGATGCATCTCATGAAATTGGTTGATGAATGTCCAGAGTAAACAGAGCTGAAATCTACACAAATGTAAGATTTCCCATTTTTTTCCCCCATATGTGTTATTTCTTAGTTTAAATTTTTCCATTGTTCTAAGATGTGAAAAATATAATAATAATAAAGAATGAGTGTCCAAACTTTTGATTGGTATTGAATTTAGAAATTGAGAAATTGAGAATAGATTCAAAGTACTGCTGAACATTTAATTGCCAGTGTTGAAGTTTCAATGGTAACACACTGTTTGATTAGGGAACACATATTTAGTTTTCTCTCAAAAAAGTCTTAATTTGCTGCATATTTATAATAAGTAAGGTAGTTATTGAATTAGGTATGTTTAAATATTGGGTATGGTTAAAGGATCCAGAAAAGGTCATGCACTAATATGTGCTTTATAAGTACTAACAAACAGCCAATATGCTAGTAATATGCATACGAATAAAAAGTTTTACATTTATTTTTTAATAGAAAAGCTAAATTTGTCATGACAAACTTGAATGTTGGCTTGATAAAGCTTTAAAAAAGTTTTTTAAAAATTGTACCTGAACTTGAAATTTTAAGGTTTATATGCCTTATGGACTGACGATAGATAGATAGATAGATAGATAGATAGATAGATAGATAGATAGATAGATAGATAGATAGATAGATAGATACTAACTTCTGTGTTCCTGGGTGGATGAGCACATTTCACAGAAAGCATCGCCAGTGTTGGATTTCTTTGAATTGCAATTCAGTTAATTCTTCTTAACTGACATTTAATTCCAATTCCAATTCCAATTCAAATTCCAAATCAGCTTCCTGTTAGGTGTGGCTAATTCAATTCAAATTCACACTGCTACTCACACTTAATTGGTCAATTCAGAATTTTTTTTACAATGCTGCTTTAAATCTAATTTAAACTAAATTAAATCTTGACTATTCAGGGTGCACATTCTGTCTGCTGTTTGCATCTTTCTGAGAAACGAACAGACTGTTATAGAATCTGAATGGTGTAGATGAGACAGAACTTTCGTAACAAACGCACATTGTGCCAGATGCTGTGAGTCTGCCAGCATGGAACCCAGGACACTGCCAATAATACGGCCATTGTTCAATTCCCATTCGCTTGGTTCAGTGTATGACACTCCAGTTTATCAGCCAGTCCTAAACAGAACTACTGTCCTGCTACAAAACGGTGGAAAAGTTAACAACAGGACTTTTGCCATTATGTTAATATCTGGGATGTCTGTCTGATAAAATGTAAACTGCCAGTCAAAAGTTTGGGCACACGTGACTAAATTTATGTTTTTAATGATCTGAACCTTTTGATCTAAAGAGTTTTGCTTAGATACTTGAAATTACACGTAATAATGAATTCTTGTTTTAAAACATCCCAGGATGCATCTCATGAAATTGGTTGATGAATGTCCAGAGTAAACAGAGCTGAAATCTACACAAATGTAAGATTTCCCATTTTTTTCCCCCATATGTGTTATTTCTTAGTTTAAATTTTTCCATTGTTCTAAGATGTGAAAAATATAATAATAATAAAGAATGAGTGTCCAAACTTTTGATTGGTATTGAATTTAGAAATTGAGAAATTGAGAATAGATTCAAAGTACTGCTGAACATTTAATTGCCAGTGTTGAAGTTTCAATGGTAACACACTGTTTGATTAGGGAACACATATTTAGTTTTCTCTCAAAAAAGTCTTAATTTGCTGCATATTTATAATAAGTAAGGTAGTTATTGAATTAGGTATGTTTAAATATTGGGTATGGTTAAAGGATCCAGAAAAGGTCATGCACTAATATGTGCTTTATAAGTACTAACAAACAGCCAATATGCTAGTAATATGCATACGAATAAGCAACTAGTTAATAGTGAATAGTGTTCCCTAATCTAAAGTGTTACCGTTTCAACAGAATTTAAATGTTAAAACTTACAACTTTCCTACTTTCACTGACCAGTGGTTGACCATTTCTGAAAAAACTTGTGCATTTCCATCCAAGTGTGCCAATTAGAGTTCTCGCAGGCAAACCTAACCAGAATTAGGTCATCTTGGAGTTTGTCAGGATGCTGTCAAAACACCCAACTGCGCAGATTACATCACATTGTGTGAGTGACATTTGGATTATTGAAACTGACTTTGTAAAAACACGTGCGTTACAGCAAATTGAACAAACACAAAGTGTCCATTCCTCTTATTTCCCAGTGCCAACATGCTGGTGTGCCTGCTCCATTCATGTTGGCACAGCTGATTGACCCAAAGTGCTCAGCCCACAGGACTTGTGTGGGATGCATTTCCTGTGAACCAGCCTCATTCTCATGACTCACCGACTGTGCTGTGGTCAGTGTAGGTGTCTCTTTACCCTTTGTCGCTACAGCAACCAAGGGTTCCCTTCACACCAGACTGTCCCGTGTGAATCACCAGTGTAGATGGCGCCACTTTGTCAAAAGAATAAACATGAGTCTGTAAATACTGTCAAAGACCTATAATGTACACCGGCTAATTGTTTGCCTCATAAGAATGGACTGATAGTGTCCTTGTTTTTATTTATTGCCCCTAATGACATTTGAAGCCAAGAGCACAACAGTGACTGCCCAAGTTGTAGGGGTTTTCAGAAATGGTTGTAAGCCATAGTTAAGTTAAAAATGTTTATAAATCTTAGTAAAAAAAGACCAAGGTGCAAGACCGTGTAACCTCTTTTTTTGAAAAGACAATGAACTGCGCTTCCCTTGAAACACTGTGAATGATGTAATTGAATCATAAACATTTTTAATATGAAACTATTGAGTTATTATGAAAGCCCCTTTCTGACACAGGTAAAAAAAAAAAAAGTAACTATGACTTTTTGTCTTACAAATCTGAGTTTTTGTCTTGCAATTCTGAGAAAAAAGTAAGTTGAAAAAAATGATGCATAAACTGTTATTACTTTTTATGTGGTGGAAACTTAGAATTACAAGATGTAAACTTAGAATTGTGAGATGTAAACTTAGAATTCCGAGATGTAAACTCAGAATTATGAGAAAAAAGAAAATTCAGAATTCAATTCGAACTAGTTTGCATCTTGGAAGTCTGACTTTTTTCTCAGAATTGCAAGAAAAACAGTCCTAATTGTGAGATAAAAAGTTTAAATGACCTTTTTAAAAATGTAATTTAATTTTGAGAGATTATTTGAAATAAAGATTTGATTATGTCATTCACAATGCTTTATAGGAGTAGACAGACTTCAGAGCTCTTTTGCCGCAATTTTCATTACCATAGTAATGTTGACTTGTCCGATTGGTTGGTCTGTTTTCAGGATTATGAGTTGTTTAGCACTTCACTGGGAATATGGCTAATAAATACTTTTCTAATGAAGCTGAAATCACACCAACTTATCTTAAGTTTATACAGTATCTCTAAGGAGAATTAAAAAATTGTTTTAACTCGACTGTCGCGCTCTATTAACATGCTCGGCTGTGGTCATGGTTAACTTGATTGCTCACCCGGGTGAAGCTGTGCGCCATGGATGATGAATTGGCAAAACGTTCAAAACCTGCTTATAAAAACAGTGACCACCCAACACCCATGGGATCTACTTCCTCAGTATATTTCTCTCCATCCCTCCCTTTCTCACCACCCTCTCATTTTCTCACTCACATAGATCTAACATTAAGCAGAGGTCCCTGCTCTTCCCATTGACGCACTTGCTGTCACCAGTTTTCCGGGCGTCCAAGGCAACTGAAGGGTTGCCGTCCTGTAGCTGCAGCAGGGTGCTTCCTGTGCTGATACAGGAGCTGGGACGATAGCCCTGTATGGAGTGCTCTCCATTGGCTGGGATAGTTTAGGTAATGGCTAGTTCTCACTGACTCCCAATCTTATCTGGCCAGTGTTTGGAATGTGTCTGCTGGGACACAGCAGAATGTGTGAAACGGAATTGGAAACCCCATGTTCTTCCCCACAGAAATGAAAAATCACAAATGAGGTCTCTTTAATATCTCAATTGTTTGCCTAGACTGTAATGAAAATCAGCAGAGGGCAAATTGAGATGTTTGCTAACTTTTGTTGATCACTTTTGACGTCTGAAATCAAAAGTAAAAAAATCTCATGTTCTGGGGCTGTATTCACAAAACATTAAGAGTTCCAAGAGCACTAAGTGTTCTCCTAAATAGCAGTAAAAGTTCTTAGCTAAGAGTTTCCTCTTAAAGCCTATTCACCAAGCTGCTGAAACCAACTTTTACTAAGGAATTGGGAGAAATCTTAAGCTAAGGGAAAGGGCGGGGTTGACCTCGTTGCTATGGGTGATGTCATGAGCCTTACTAACTATGCCCACAGTGATTGGGTCTCAGTCAGTGATTTAATCATAGAAATATTTTAGAAAGAGGTAAATGTTTGCCTATCATTCACCTTAAATATGGCTTATCATTTGAAAATGAAAACATGTAAGTTGTAGCAACTTTACATGGCCACTCAGTCTAACGTTAACCTATAAATGCGCACTATTAGGTGTTTATCTGAGTGTTTCTGTGCTTTTCACTTGCATTTTTCCTGATAACTGTGGAAACAACATAAAATATGCCAAAATTTTTGCTCATACAGATAAGAGTAATACATTGTTCATCACTGTAACACAGTTTGTAGATCAGGAAGAAGGAGACGGGAACCGGCGAACATTTAAAGAAAACTTTAATAATAAAATAAACACAAAATAGCGCGACAGGCCCTCGCGGACGACTGTCGTGCGCAAACAGAACCAAAACACAAAATAAAGTTGTAGCGTCTGGACCACTCCAACACACAATATATATTTTGTTAGCTAGATTTCACAAATACTTTGTAACACCCCAGGACGCCGAACAAGACCCTGGTTTCATGGTAACCCGATACATTTACAACCTTGTGGAATGCGAGCCGGCTCTCATTCTGCTTTCTCCAGAAACAAAGGGACACAAATGCACAGGAGAAATTGACTTTTCTACTAATTAATTCATAGGAAAACCTTCTTTGAATGAACACCCATTTTCTTCAGGCCATTGTGTATATTATTGCTGTGTTGTATTTAATCTGTTGTATTATAGACTATTTTTATTCATGCTTACGATAAACCACTCATTCATATAAGTAACTCTACCATGTCTAGTATCTATGAATTCGTCTTCGGATGATCTAACTGAGAGTGCATATTACATGCTGATACCTCTGCAACATATTGATGTTCTAAGAATCGGTACTAATTTGTGCCTCAACACTCCAGCGAATTACATATGCAAAATACCATGCTTACAGACAAAGAGTCATAAAAATCCTCAGTATTTCCAACCTCCCGCTTGGGATTTCAGCCTTCCTCATTGGACGAACCCATCTTGAGAGGCGTGAATCTCTGCAGGCTTTAAAAGGCCACACTCCATGTGACCCGCCCTGTTCGGTGGTTCAGTGAGATGCTAAGATGAAGATGTGAGAAACGCTCCAGGATACCAAAGCTCGTGCCAGGCTCCGGCCTAGTCCTTTTCATTCATCAAGTGATTCTGACTCAAACTAGCTCTTTCTCATCAACCAACTTCAGCAAGATCTTGGGGCCTTAAGATTGCATCAGGAATCTTTTTCAGACATACGCAAGTATCAAACTTAGTCGATTTAATTGATGCATTAAGTATCAGTTACACCTTTTTACAAGGTTTGTTTGAACTAAGAATCTGACGTTTTCCCTCAGGTTTTAGATCTGCTGAATATGCAAAATGGTTCCATAAATGTCATTCCTTATGTCTCTTTCTTTAGTGCTAAACTTTAACCCTTTCCTATACCAACTGTATGTGTGTGTGTGTGTGTGTGTGTGTATGTGTATGTTAGATCCCCTTAATGTGTTTATGTAGTATGTTAGACTAGTTTAAGTGTTTATGTAGCTAATAAAACCTTACTTGTATCACACTTGACGTGTTCATTGTTTACTCATAACCGGAGTCAATAATCATGCAGATTTACGTTACAAACTTATAGAATTGTACAGTAAGAAAGTTATTTCCTTTAACCAGGAAATTAACGTTCTTAGAATTGACAAGACGGTTGACCCTGAGTGGTCAGCTAAATATCTACAGTGGATCTAAAATATGAATAGTTAATTATAACTAGTTATGGTTAATTATTCATATTTCCCCATGAGCTGATCCGCTACAAAGTCCAGGCCTGGTCCTCTCTCGTCCAACAAAATTTCGTATTAACAAAATGTTGTGCTTTTGTAAAATAAAGAAAACAAACAGTATGCACTTTCTGCAGTCTCTGTCTCAGTGAACAGGAGTGTGTCGCAGAAATGAACTGAAACTCAGCGTATAGGCTACTTCCCACATATATTTACAGAAAGCTTGAAATGTCTACTTTTAAAGGGGTCATATGATGCGATTTCAAGTTTTCCTTTCTCTTTGGAGTGTTACAAGCTGTTCGTGAATAGATAAGATCCCTAAAGTTGCAAAGACTAAAGTCTCAAACCCAAAGAGATATTCTTTATAAAAGTTAAGACTCGTCCACGCACTCCTAAAATGCCTCGTTTAAACACGCCCCCATATGTCTACGTCACTGTGTGGGAAGATTTGCATAACACCGCCCAAATGTATACGCAAAGAAAGAAGGCGTAACTTTGATTCTCGCTGTAGTATTGTTGCCGCCGCCATGTCGTGGAGACACTGTGTGTTTCGTTGTGAAAGCGAAACTACTTTGTTTGGCCTTCCAAAAGAGGACACGACTAGAAATCAGTGGTTAAGTTGTATTTACAACACAGCCTTGGTGAGCATGAGAGACATCTTTAAAAATAAATATTTTTACCTCACGCTTTTTGAATAGTAGGTAGTGTTTAGTAGTCTTTCTATCTATCTATCTATCTATCTATGTATCTATCATGTCAGCTTCTTCACATTATTTATCACTTGAATTAGCCAATATACTCTGGTATAAATGCTGTAGCAGAATCTCTTTTGATTTCTACCCACACACAGGTATATACATCATACTGCCCAGCTTGTTTTCAATCCCAAAATGAAGTGTAGTTCCGTTCTAGTATATTTAAGATCACCAGTCTCCTCACACACCTTCCTTCAGTGTCAAACAGATGCTTGATGTGCATATGTGGGTCCATTAAGGGTGAGCTCAGCTGTGACCCGAGCACCCGTGTGGGGGAGTGCTGGCGCTCACCTCCGCTCCTTTATTATTTGGATTGATGAGGTGTCAGTGTTTATGCTAGAATATCAGTGTCATAAAATATACTCTGTAGTATTTATAACTAAATTGATATAAAAACAATAGAAGTCTTTGATACACTCTTATTAGATAAATAATGGTGTTTGGTGGGGCATACGAGTTAGAGGTCAGTGTGTTTGCTTCATGTGGAGTGTATACATGCGCTAATGCCATCATCCCATGAAATCACTGCTGCACACTCCTCGTTCACGCTGCCAAAAATGGAAAGTGTGAGATCAGAGCGGCCACATCCTGATTTAAGCCTTTAGATGAACAAAGCTTCTGGTATAAGAGCTTGACAATTTTAGCACTATTTTTTTTGTCATTTTTCCACTTCAAGCATCTTATTTCTTTTTAAATTAAAATTTGCATTTATTTAAAACTGGTTTACTACACTAACAGACATATTGTGAAATAGTATTACAATTTAATATACCTGTTTCCTATTTTAATATATTGTAAAATGTAATTTATTTCTGTGATGCAAAGCTGAATTTTCAGCATCATTACTCCAGTCTTCAGTGTCACATGATCCTTCAGAAATCATTCTGATATGTAGATTTGCTGCTCAAGAAACACTTTATTATTATCAATGTTGAAAACAGCTTCATAATTTTGTGGAGACCGTGATACATTTCTTTCAGGATTCTTGGATAAAAAGAAAGTTAAAAAGAACAGCATTTATTTGAACTATAGACAAATGTCTTTACTGTCACTTTTGATCAATTTAATGCATTTTTTGCAGAATAGAAGTAGTACACTTTCTTACTAACTTCAAACTTTTGAATGAGTGTATATTTAAAAAAAAAAATCAAGATATTACTGCCCTGTTTGTGTGTTTTTTAATTAGTAGTGTTTGCTAAGGCATGCATGGCTTACTATTGCTCATGCTTACCAAATATATCCTTAACCATAACCTGTTCTGCACAATGTACGCATCAGACTTGAATGATTCATCATGCTATCTGTCTTGTTGAAGTCTGCCTTTTCTTTTCTAATCCATCAGGCAAGAAACTTACATTGAAAGAGGGACCCAAGATTAATTCCTTAGACTTAAATATAATGAATGTAAACAAAAAAAATTAATAAAGTCCTAATCATTTGTGCCATGTGGCAAATGCAAAAAGAGGCTTTAAAGAGTTTAGGTGTGGGTGCATGTGGATTAAATGACCTTCAAACACCTAAAGTCCAGTATGTGAGCACCATTCCCAACCTGTTCACCCTGCTGCAGACTACCAGCCCTTTGGAGGTTTAAAGCCGTCCAGGTTTGCAGAAGGCCGGAAACCACACGCAAAGGAGCTTCTCAGGGTAATTTATTAGTCCTGCAAGAGCCTCCCGCTCTGTAAAACATCCTTCCTCAGTGACAGCACACCTTTATGACACCATTATCTCTGCTTAGCAGCAAAACACACATAATCGCAACCAGCGTTGCTTATAGCTAGTGCATTAAACAATTAAAGTCAGATGACTGACTAGTTATACTTTGTTTGATAAGACTACGAGATAACAAACAGTTTTTGATGCAGACATTTTGTAGTTTTTGAATGCATGGCTCTTTCATTCATAAGAGTCATAGCTACGTTGCAGGACTGGTTTTATAACACGTCTCATTAAGGTCAGTGTCACGTAATACCAGAATATGACCGATTTAGAACTATAGACTTTTTCCCCCTCTAACCCAGAATGCATTTGCTGCATGTTAGCTTTTTCAGTGAGTTGCTTAGATTGCTTCAGCATTGCTTCAGTTTCTCTTTTGAATCACAAAAAAAGAATGTGCAGAACTGCATTGTGTTTGTGCAAGACCATTGTCTCGTGTGATTTAACTCTGAATGCCAACAGACGTTAACATGCGTGGCTTTCTCAGAAGTATTGAGACTTGCATTGCTGGTCAGTTTTCCAAAGACTTTCTTTTTTAACCTTAAACATGGTTGGTTTTGATAATCTTTTGATGGTGGGCGGGACAACTCTAGCATACTTTAAGCTCAGCGTTGTGTTTAAAGGTGCCTATCTAAAGAAACCTAAAGGCTATTGTGGCTGCTTGTTCAGTACACTCTTAAAAATGAAGGTTCTTTATTGGCATCTGCAATTTCATGAAGAACCTTTAACATCCATGGAGTCTTTGGACAAAAGTTTTTTTTTTTTTTAATAGGAAAGGTTCAGAATAAGAAAAAAATAGTTATTTTTAGAACTGTTCATTTAAACTGTTAATTGGTTCTCCTGTGGCTTTTGCTGTGAAAGGTTAGATATACAGTATATTCACTCTTAACAATAAAGGTTCCAAATGGAGTTTTTCACAGCAATGCTATAAAAGAACCAGTTTAGTTTCCTCAAAGAACCTTCCAGTGAACAGTTCTTAAAAGAGCCATTTTTTTTAGTGTAAAGAACATTTAATAATCTAAAGAACCTTTTTCCACTATAAAGAACCTTTTGTGCAATGGAAAGATTCCATGGATGTTAAAGGTTCTTAATGGAACCATCAATGCCAAAAAAGAAGCTTTATTTTTAAGAGTACTGGAACCTATTTTTTTAAGAGTGTAGTTCAGTGCCTTTTAGTTCAACTTGTCCCCATTTGTTCGAGACTGTGCATACAAACTCACCTATATACATATCATTTATCCCAGCTCAGATGTGTTCACATGGACACTTTGAGTTAGAAGATGGAAAAAGTGATGCGGGTGAGCCCTAATACAGTATATTCACTCTTAACTATAAAGGTTCCAAATGGAGTTTTTCACAGCAATGCTATAAAAGAACCAGTTTAGTTTCCTCAAAGAACCTTCCAGTGAACAGTTCTTAAAAGAGCCATTTTTTTTTTAGTGTAAAGAACATTTAATAATCTAAAGAACCTTTTTCCACTATAAAGAACCTTTTGTGCAATGGAAAGATTCCATGGATGTTAAAGGTTCTTAATGGAACCATCAATGCCAAAAAAGAAGCTTTATTTTTAAGAGTACTGGAACCTATTTTTTTAAGAGTGTAGTTCAGTGCCTTTTAGTTCAACTTGTCCCCATTTGTTCGAGACTGTGCATACAAACTCACCTATATACATATCATTTATCCCAGCTCAGATGTGTTCACATGGACACTTTGAGTTAGAAGATGGAAAAAGTGATGCGGGTGAGCCCTAGGGGGAGGTACTGGGCCTCATTAAGTTGTTCTGTGCTTGTGTGTGGGTGGCTGTGTTGTCAGGAATTAATGTATGTTGCTGGCTATGTTTTTTTAAGAGTTAGGTAGTAACCTCTTCGGTTGTTTGCCTATTACTCTCTTTAAAATAAAGCTCCCCAAAGGGGATTTTGCACTGATAGTACATAGTAGAAGCATTTTTGGTTTCCCAAAAAACCTTCAGTAAACAGTTGTTAAAAGAATAATTTTGTCTTTGAACGTTTTAATAATCTAAATAACCTTTTTCCACTGTAACGAACCTGTGGATGGAACGATTCCATGGATGTTAAAGATCCTTCATGGAACCATGGAAGCCTCTAAAGAGTCTTTATTTTTAGGAGTGTATGTTAGAGGAACACTTACCACTTCAGTGGTTCCATTTTTCATGAATCAGCAATTGGGTTCGGTGAATTTCATTTTTACCCTATTCAAAATGATGCCATATTAATGTGTTTCACTTCTGTAAAAGCTGATTGCATCACCGAGTCACACCTGTTTTGGGCTAATTCCTTATAAGGTTACATTCAGTTGACACAATTCCAAAGTTGTCAGCGGTACAATGCTGTTATGTTGTACACCCAGTGAATCACAGCCATTCTGTAGGTGCCCTTATCGTGAAAACCTTCATAGGGGTTAGTCCACAACCAACCCTGCTCGTTTCCCTCCGGGCAGCACATCTGAAATCTTTATTAGCAGTATGTATGGATCTTTATGTTTGTCCCGGAGGCCCTCCGGAAAAGGAAACCAGGAGAGCGGGAGTGACTCCCTCATCCGTCAGCTCTCACGTTACTCAAACCAATTGCTACATTAATGAAGCCGTGACCCTGACTTTTGAAGATGACTACAGGAAACAGGATGCAAGACGTTAAGCATTTCAACACAAAGCTGTGGTTTACAGATAAATGCTGCACACACACATATTCAGCCAAATGCCTTAAACTGATAGTAAAACATTTGCAATGTTTCTTTTTTAAATAAATGCAGTTTCCACAAAAATATTAAGCAGCACAACTGTTTTTAACATTAATAATAAGAAATGTTTCTTGAGCAGCAAATCAGCATATTAGAATGATTTCTGAAGGATCATGTGACACTGAAGACTGGAGTAATGATGCTGAAAATTCAGCTTTGAAATCAGGAATAAATTACATTTTAAAATGTATTCAAATAGAAACCCGTTTTTTAAAATTGCAATAATATTTCACAATATTACTGTTTTTAATGTAGTTTTTAATCAAAAATGTAGCCTTAGTGAGCAGAAGAGACTTCTTATGCTCACCAATATACAGTATATGTGTGTGTATGTGTGTGTGTGTGTGTGTGTGTGTGTGTGTGTATGTATATGTATATGCATATATATATATATATATATATATATATATAAAACACAAAATGTATTCCCAAGGTATACATATAGTGTTAATTGAATACAGTTTTGTTAACTGTACCACAGTCTAGCCACAATGAATGCATGTAAAATATATTTAAATCTGATGTAAAATGTAACACTGTGTTTTAAGCACTGAATCCACAAATCATTGCATTGCCAGATTACATTTTTGCCTTTGCAAACACCACTAATTAGAAGCTTAATAGTGTTCTTTTTTTATATATATATATATATATATATATATATTTGGCTGTAAAACAGGAATAAAGGAGACCACATGATCAGACCACAGGGTCTGGATTTTTCAGTCTTCCTCTCTTTAACTCTGTCTGATGTGGAGACTCCGTCAGCCAACAGGCATTTCTATCCCGTCTGACAGAGTTAGAGAGAAAACGTGGGAGGTGAGCCACATGCAAGACAGATGATCCTGCCAGTGTGTCATTATCATAAAGAACGTCTTTATGTGTTTGATATTATCAAGGGATATAATTACAGGCAGGTTTTGCGCAGACAAGCACCACTAAAAAGTTCTTCAACAAACGTAAAACTATTTGTAAGTTGCTCTGAACAAAATGACATGCTAAATGAGAGCAGATATGATGCACACTAACATTAAAACTATGTCAAAGTGACAGAGCAACAGCAAGAAAAGAAAAAGAGTAAGATAAATGAGACAGCTCACACTTTTAAGTCCGTCATAACACATGATGCTGCTGCCAGCAAGTCAGAAAGCAGTATTTTCTGAACCGACCAAACACACCCACACATGAACAATCACAGTTACGCCCCTTTACTATTGATACTTAACCTTCAATTGAACGAGTGCAGCACACATTTTAAATAAAACACATACAGAAGGAATGGAGCAAAACTTTCATGCTTCCTCACTGAGACATCGATGTGTCTTAATGATCATTTCCAGGAAACAACCTTATTAACTGCATGTGAGAAAATGATTCATATTTGCCGTGGGTGGAAGAAAAGGTTGAGTAAGGATTCTGTAATAATTTTCGGTGTTGTAATATTGAAATGTAGAGGCACTTGAATGTGTGTGTGTGTGCAGAAGCATGTCAGCCTTCCAGACAGTCTAATGTCTCTACGATATTGACTAAACAAATTTGAATCAGACCGGCTGGCGCTATCATCATCGTAACCAAACATTTGTTATAGTTTGACTGTGTAAACCAGGCCACATGTGAGGCAGAGCTTGTCCAACATGTAAAGTTTATGCATTCATTCATGCGTAATCAATCAGGTATTTGCTCTGACTCAAATAAAACAGCCTTTTCCAGCTTCTGAGTTTGGTTCCAACTTATGCTGCAATAGTCAATGTTAGGGAAAAGACAAAATTTTTCTAATTTTCAGAAGAATACAGCTGTGCAAAAATCCTTGCTGCTATGCTTGGTTGTTCTTGGTAGCTTAATGGTTGCTAAGATGTTCTGAGAGATATTTACTATCACTGTTTACCATGTGGTTGCTAGGATGTTCTGGGTGGTTCCTAGGTCGTGTTTTACCAGTAAACAACCAAAATAACCTGCGTCCAAATCTTTGTTGTATTCTAACTTTCCTTCAATTATATGGGATGAAAATCGTAAGTCTTATCTGTCCTTATCAAGCCCACATGATTTTAAGTATCATTCACTTGCATAAACTTAGCATATAGCATAACTGTAGCACAAAAGTTAATACTTAGGGGTTAGGGGTTTGAAGGTCACTGACCTGGACTTTTTTTATATTATAGTTTAAAACCACTTGCATGTTTTCATCTGTCTCACATGAAGAGCTAAATTCACTGGATTCTCTCCATATCTCCAGGTTGAACTTTGATCCTGTCTTTGGGAATGTGCAAAGTGAGATTACATCAACAGGTGCAGGTCCTTAACCTGGTAACCCCGTGAATGATGATTCACCCTTTTCCCTCATCACCGGCACACCCTTTCCCTGAGGAATTACAATATGCCAGCATGTCACACGTGTGGTTTTGTAAAGAGAGCCCATCTCCATCTGGATTTAATCAACAGGTGTGAATTCTTCAGTACATATGGAGATGGTTTGAAGAGGTGTTGTGGGTTGCAAGAGAATTTCAAGAGAATTAGATCTTATCCAAAGAGAAAATTTGCTCTCAGGTCATCCAAAAAGGTGACTTTTTTTATTTTTCTTCAGTGGAAGAGTAAAGAAGTTTTAGCTGAAACCGTGGACCTGATTCATAAAATGTGAATCAGTGGCTGCCCGTTTTTGTGAATAAAAAATAGCATATCAAGGAACACAAAATGAATACCCATGGCTCCTGATGATATATTGAGGTCTTAGTGCTACATCACTAGAAGAATGGCATCTACGCTAATATTAGTCTGTTTCTTATTCCGAGGTCACCGTAGCCACCAGAGAAACTATCCATCTGTGCAAGAAACATGGATGTTTTACATGTCTAAAGCATATAAAGCGAATAAACTTGTCTTTATCAAGTTTGCACCTTTTTACATAAACAATAGCTGGGTTTCCATCACCCTGCTTTTATGCGCATTTTGAAGTATCGCATCAGAATCGAGTGATGGAAACGCTGAATTTTGAATAAAAATGCCTTAATTCGCAAAAAAGTTGTTACGCTCGCTTTAGGTGGTTTTTGACTTGTGCGAAACATGGTTAATGGGAATAATGGGAGATGGAAATGCATTTAATAAGAAACCATAAAAACTTTCATTTAGCCCCTTCATTAATGTGCTCGGTTCACACATACACAGTTCACCGATTCATCGGTCCGAGTCTAACTGTTTTCTCAGTTCAGTAACTGTTGGAGGAACTGGAGCACAGAATGAGTCGGCAAAAACCAACATCATAGGATCAGGAATTTTGGCTCATTTCGAGTCGGAGTGAGTGTCAGACATCCGAAAGTGCAGTTTTGATTGAGTAACTTGTAGATCTGTGCTGCTCGAGACACGAACTGTTTCATCACTCCAAACCGTTTGCCTGAGGCTCTGGATTACATGTAATAATGTTGCAAATAATGTTCAGTTTCTTGCACAGACAGATAGTTTCACTTCATAAGACCTCAATATATCGTCACGAGCCACAGGTATTAATTTTGTGTTCCTTGATATGCTTTTTTAATTCTCAAAAACTGGCAGCTGCTGACTTGCATTTAATCAATCACCAAGGACCACAGTTTCAGCTAAAAATCTTCCTTACTGTTTTACTGAAAGAAAAAACAAGTCGCCTAAATCTCGGATGGTGAGTACACTAACAGCATATCTTCATTTTTGGGTGAACTATCCCTTTAAGTTTCTCAAATTAAGCTTCTTCTAGAATTCATTGGGAGAAATAAAAATAGACATGTCAATAAGAGCTATGCAATGAATGTGGATAACACATTAATTTCTCCTTATAATGAATGTGGAGAAAGCTTCATATTGAGATCTCTGACTTTAAGACTTGACATATCTGAGAACGGTTTGAGACACTGATCTCTTCTGAAACTCTACACATGACACTTGAGGTTGCTGGGGTTAAGAAATCTGCTCTCTATTTCAGCTCATTGTTGTCAAGAAGAAGTGACTAAGATTTTAAAGAGTCCAGTTGATTGATTACATTAAGAACTCCAAACATTTATTATATTGCACGTTTTCTGATGTTTCCGTTTTATGTTAAAATATGCAAGTTAGGGATAATGTAATTAAATATGCACTAATTTGCATATACTACCTGGACAGAAATCTAAATCTAAAAACAATTCTTGTTTCATTTTGTTGTCATATTAGAGATATTTATCTATTAGATATCTCTTTTTTTATCACTCCATTAATCAGAAAATACAATCAACAGAAAATAATACACATTGACCATGTTTTTAGGAATAAAACATTGTTTTAAATCATGCAAATGAGTGTATGTAAGTGCTGCTGAAGTGGAGATTTCTGGCTTTGTGCAGGGAAAACAACAACAAAACTAGTCTGAAACAAAATGTTATGCAAAGCTAACAAGCCCAAAATCTCAAAATTGACTAGTGCTTGAAGGAGTGCAAACAGAAGCTTCCAGCTTGAAACCTTCTTTTTAAAGTCAATATGACATAAAAATGGACTCCATTTACCTTTTTAACACAGACACAATACTGGTCTTTTTATGCACAGTCATTGCATGTTATTTCGAAGAAAACCACGATTGTAATCTTTCATCAGAATGTAATAATTTTCTCCGCCGCTAAAATGGTTTTTGTTTCCTTTCAACTACGCGTCATAGTTTTCATAGTTTTTCATATATTCACAATCAATTCAATTTTTTTTTCTCACTGATTATCCTGTTTCTTTCAAAAATGTGTTGCGTTATGAGCATCTTTAAACTTAACCTTATTTCAGCTTCATCAACTTCAACTTCCCTAAACTTCTACATGTTTTGCCTTTAAAATCTTTTAAATCCAGATCGGTGTTCCTTATGTGTATCCAGCCCTACTGTGATGTTATTGTTTAAACATTTCAAGCAGGTGTTCCTTCAAGCCTAGTTAAGTGACCCTTTCTGCTCCAAAGGTGCATGACGGCCTGACTTTATAAGGCACTTCCTATGTGTGCGTATGATGACATCATATCAACAGTGGAGTGGTTGAATATCTATGTGTGTGTGTGTGTGTGTGTGTGTTTGCATGTTTATGTGGTTAATGAGGACACAAATCTGTATAATAACATGGGTATGAGATGGGTATTACAGTATTACAGTGATTTATGAGGACATTTTCAGTGTCCCCGTAATTCAAAAGGCTTATAAATCATTCAGAATGAGTTTTTTTGAAAATCTAAAAATGCAGAAAGTTTCCTGTAAGGGGTAGGTTTAGGGGTAGGTTTGGTGTAGATTGTTTAAACATTTCAAGCAGGTGTTCCTTCAAGCCTAGTTAAGTGACCCTTTCTGCTCCAAAGGTGCATGACGGCCTGACTTTATAAGGCACTTCCTATGTGTGCGTATGATGACATCATATCAACAGTGGAGTGGTTGAATATCTATGTGTGTGTGTGTGTGTGTGTGTGTGTTTGCATGTTTATGTGGTTAATGAGGACACAAATCTGTATAATAACATGGGTATGAGATGGGTATTACAACGAGAAGGTGATTTATGAGGACATTTTCAGTGTCCCCGTAATTCAAAAGGCTTATAAATCATTCAGAATGAGTTTTTTTGAAAATCTAAAAATGCAGAAAGTTTCCTGTAAGGGGTAGGTTTAGGGGTAGGTTTGGTGTAGGGCAATAGAAAATACGGTCTGTACAGTATAAAAACCATTACGCCTATGGAGAGTCCTCATAAACCATAAAAACAAACCTGTGTGTGTGTGTGTGTACAAGAAGCAAGAGTTGGGAGGGATCTGGCAACGGAGGAAAGTTCATGGCCGTGTTTCTATCAACACAAGGCAATCTGAGCTCAGATCAGTTCAGTTCTTTCTCCACACCTGATTGCAAAGTGAGGTACATTGAATGACGCAGAAACAGACTTTTATTTAAGTGACAATGCATCCTGTAGGAAAGTCATTTCAGGTGGACAAATTTGATTTAGCTGGGTTAAGGAATAGACAAATTGAATAACTTCTAATCCTTGTAAATGCATATATGCATGCTGTCGCATGACAGTTACTATTACAATTACATACACATTTACACACAAACCCAGTGCACACTTATTGAGTCATGCACGCATGTTCACCTTTGTGTGAATTGCCACTAGTACAATGTCAAAAATCAACATTTAGTTCACTCTCCTGCTGGCTACAACTGGCCTGCTAGAATGCGTGGAATGTTCCTGAAATTATTAGGGGATTAAAGTGAGTCGGCTCATCCACGGCCAAATATCGGAAGATAAGCCTGTTGGGTTTGGGGGCCAAGGCCAGACACGGAGATTTGCAACACTGTAATACAAGCACATTTTGTTCCTGCTGCATTCCTGCCTCTCAGCTCTGTTTGTTTAGCTCTTTCAGGTTTTTTTTGCGTGGCATTGTGTTTGACCATAAGCTTCATCCTTAGTGTGCAAGTTATAATGGTCTTATGGCATGGAGTGAGTGGCCAGATTTTATTTAACACTTTAAAAGTATTTGTTGAATGTATTAGTGGGTTCATACAGACTAAACCAGTGCAGCTCAATGAACAAAAAAGTAAAACATTGTTAAAAATCACATTGTGGCGTAGACTATGTTTTTTCTAATTCTAGCTTGTATTTAATGTAGTCTGAGTTGCATTTTCTTTCATTTCAAGTATTTTTCTTCATGGTTTTTCTGATTTCACTTTAACCCAGCTGACAGGGAACATTCTCAGAACTTTGGTTAACATTCTGGCAAGCTTGTCCCAAAGTTATGAATAAACGTTCTTTCAGTAATGTTAATAGATTATTCATTCAGAGTTATCTGATCTTCGATAATGTTCTAAAAACATTAGCACAACATTGTTATTTATACATCATCAAACATTTTATAAATGTTACTATTTTTGAATGTTCAGATCAAAAGTAACATTCCCATAATGGTTACAAAACAATAAAATGGAATGTTCCCTTAACATATATACATATATATATATATATATATATATATATATATATATAAATAAACGAATAGAAAATTTGGATGCTTTGAACATTCAGAGAACATTCAAAATAACAGTTTTTTTAGAATGAGGGCATGCCACTTGTCCGTGCTGGCCTCTCTAACTTCAGTAACAGATGAAATTTGCACTAAAATGCAGCAGAGTTTGATTGAACACAGACACTGACATCAACAACATAAGGCCAAAAAAAATGTATTTGGCATAAACCATCTTTGTCCTAGCTTGAATTTAATGTAGTCTGGATTGCAATATCTATAAGTAATTTTCTTTATGATTTTTTCGTGGATGACGGCAAGCCACTCAACTTGTCCATGTTGTATAAGTGGCAGATGAATTTGCACCAAAATACAAGTTCGATTGGACACACAGACTTTGACATCAACATTACATCATAATTATGCATGATTACATGATACATGATACATGATACATGGTTAAATACATTTTATTATTTGCATTTAGCTTTCTGTTTTTACTGTCCACAACAGACCTGCGGCCTGACAGAAATCTACTGAAAACGTGCATAATCACTGGGATGAGATCTCTTCATCTCACATGCACATGGGCATCTGGATAAGACTGAATCAGAGGTATATTATATATGATGTACAGCAGCTGTTATCTACCCCTGCACAGATCATAATGAAGAGACATCACCCATATCCATCTAGCTTGCAGACAATATGGGCTCCATCTTGACAGGCTGGTAAATATAATGTAGCAGTAAAACATCACAGTGTTTGCTGTGCGTGCTTTCTTATCAGCAATGGAGCCACCTTTTGTCTGTCTAACTGTTTGTGTGGATTCAGGGCTGTGGGCCCTTATTTTCTTCATTCTGTGCATTAACTGTCTCTCTTTGCACTTCTCACTGAGGTTCTTTAGCCTTGTATGGTCTTGTCTGTCTGTTCAAATACTTCTTGACTCTAAGGACTCTGGACTCTCATGCATGTCAGCAGTCTGTCTGATTCCAAGAACCTAATGTTTGTTTGCTTTGATGTGTGCCTCAAAGCCACATTTTAAATTCATTATGGTATATTTAATATTTTAAATGCACAGGTTTGTTTAAACCATGGCTCTGAAATAAGCCCCAAATAATTAGTTTGTTGTGTTTTTAATAATAGAAAGGAAAAGGGTGGATTTCAGTTTTAATAGCACTTTGCTTTTGGGAAAAATAACATTTCTATACAGGGAACACTGAAAAATTCACCAGATGTTCAGGCAAATAGTCTGAATTCTAAAAGTATCACATTTCATCACTCATAAATCAGAAATTACTATCAACAGCCAGTAAAATAAAAAAAAAAGAATAAAATGTTGCATAAAATCAGACAAGTGATATATAAACAAACCACTCTGTAAAAACCTTCAGAATATAAATGGGAATGAAACTGTAAAGTTTGATGTATGAGGCTAATGGCCTAAATTCTAAAAGTAGTTGTGTATCCTTATAGAAATGCATTTTTTGATAACTGTAGTCGAGTAGTGGATGTAAATTTTAAAAAAATATATATATGATGAAATATATCATATTTTATCTTTTTTTTTTTTTTTTTTGTATTTTTAACAAAAAAATACTAACAAAATGTTCCAATTCGTATCTGTTGTCTCTATTGAAATGCATATTTCTTTGTATTTCTGTAAGGGCCTTACTTTCTTTCATGCCATTATGAGGGCATTTATCCTCCTTATGTGTCATGGTTTCCTTTAAATATACTGAAATCAGCAGGTGTTGTGGGGTTTGAAGTTTAGCAAAATATCATCACTTTCATATAAAAACCATTACGCCTAATAAATTCCCACATTCACAATGAAAACAGGTGTGTCGTTGTATGCTGTCTTATTTTTCCAAATCAAACTTCATATGCATTTTCATAGAAAACATGCAGAGAAAACAAATACATAACACACAGAGGGTAACAATAATGCAGAGGCATTCACAGACAGCAGCAGTGTGCGCACTGTGTCTTTAAACTCCGTCTGGAAGGGGCGGGGTTTGCGTGTCCCGCTGCCTGCAGTGAAGCATTTAAAGCACCGCGCACACAGAAGACCCAATTGTTAACGAGCCTCTCGAAAGCTGTGAAGAACGTCCTCGCGCATCTATAGAGCTAAACTGAAGCTTTCAAACGGGTCGAACAGGATCATTACGGCATTATGAACGTTTAACGCCGGGCACCTAGAATCTGTCAGGAGATTAAGGTGAATTTTATTGCGTTTATCGCATTGTCTGTGTTTGTGGTCTGTCTCTCTCTCTCTCTCTCTCTGTGTGTGTGTGTGTGTGTGCTGATGACGACAGTGACGTGTGTAAAGATATCATCAGATTCTGTGACAGGGCATCAGATAAGGTGTGTGTGTGTGTGTGTGTATGTGTGTGTGTATATGTATGTGTGTGTGTGTATATGTGTGTGTGTGTATATGTATGTGTGTGTGTGTATATGTGTGTGTGTGTATATGTATGTGTGTGTGTGTATATGTGTGTGTGTGTATATGTATGTGTGTGTGTGTATATGTGTGTGTGTGTATATGTATGTGTGTGTGTGTATATGTGTGTGTGTGTATATGTATGTGTGTGTGTGTATATGTGTGTGTGTGTATATGTATGTGTGTGTGTGTATATGTGTGTGTGTGTATATGTATGTGTGTGTGTGTATATGTGTGTGTGTGTATATGTATGTGTGTGTGTGTATATGTGTGTGTGTGTATATGTATGTGTGTGTGTGTATATGTGTGTGTGTGTATATGTATGTGTGTGTGTGTATATGTGTGTGTGTGTATATGTATGTGTGTGTGTGTATATGTGTGTGTGTGTATATGTATGTGTGTGTGTGTATATGTGTGTGTGTGTATATGTATGTGTGTGTGTGTATATGTGTGTGTGTGTATATGTATGTGTGTGTGTGTATATGTGTGTGTGTGTATATGTATGTGTGTGTGTGTATATGTGTGTGTGTGTATATGTATGTGTGTGTGTGTATATGTGTGTGTGTGTATATGTATGTGTGTGTGTGTATATGTGTGTGTGTGTATATGTATGTGTGTGTGTGTGTGTTCAATTTGGAGGGAAGCGTATATAGTATAGTTCTAAAACATAATTTATTTTATATTTAAGAATGATTTTGTTATAGAATGTTGGTATTATAATAATAATAATAATAATAGTAATAATAATAGTAATAATAATGATTATGATGATGGTCAGCTGATAGTGCCATAATATGTGACGTTGACATATGTTGCTTCATTTCGTGGAACATCTGTATTTTTTACTTCAGAAATGTACGAGGTGTGTTTCGTCAGGTGTGATAGAGTGTAGAAAGTGACTCATCCCGCCAGTTTGCGGAAGCGGACAGGTAGAGCGGGTATGGTTGCTTGGAAACCGCGGCGGAGGTGACAAGAGCGGGGTGTGAACGCGCGCGACTCTCTCTCTCTCTCTCTCTCTCTCTCTTTCTCTT
>NW_015505223.1:2639901-2642507 GCF_001515645.1 Sinocyclocheilus grahami
TCTCTCTCTCTCTCTCTCTCTCTCTCTCTCTCTCTCTCTCCTTCATACCTTCTCACAATGTCATATCAGTGGTTTGTCAGGACGCAGATATTTCGTATTAACTACATCACTGTCCCAATGAAGCACATTTGTAATCCAATTCTGAAATGATGACATAATGACACTATTGTCTTAATAGAGATTATAGAGAACTTCGATTTGTCTCATATTTAATATTTTTGCATCATGAATTCTATTACCTTCCTGTCTAATACTGTGAAGCTGCTTTGAAAAGTGCTATAAAAATGATTTGATAATGCAGAAGCATCATATTCTCTTTACTGTACGTTTCCTGTAATGTAATAAATGTTTAGCAGTATATTGTATTGTGGCACTTATGCTGAATTCATGAATAAATATAGTTATTTGTCGTGAAGATAATATCAGTCTTAAAAGTACTAAAATAAGCTGTTGTTTTGTGTGTGTGTGTGTGTGTGTGTGTTTTTAGGAGTTGTCTGTGACGTTCTTGACAGGTTTTGTAAGATTCACTGATGTTTTTCTTGCACAGTGCAGTCAAATGTGCCATTTTGGTTCTGATATCTCAGATTTAAATGTAGAAAATGATAGAATTAATTTAAGTTTTTTTTTTTTTTTTAATAGAATGTTTCATGGGGTTTATGCTACAACCAGCACATTTGCCAATAGAATGTTTCATGGGGTTTTTGCAACACATTGGCATTGTCTTCCCGAAGGCATTGAGAAATGTCTGTGCTGGACACTAGGAAGTCTGTCCGTCTTGCACCTGTTGTGAGAGGAAGTGCTTGTCCCGTGGGGTTCTTTATCACAGATCAGGTTGCATTGTGTGCTCATAGTGCTCATAGTGACCGTATCCAAGGTCCAAAGCTTTCAGGATGCATAACTGCTTGCGTATATGAACCGGATCAGGGACGGTAGACAGAAATGCACATCCCTGTTGAACCAACTGACCTGGTTTGATCACATACCCATTTATGAAATGCTTTGCAGTGCTTTCTTTGACTAGATTTTACTTTGCGTAGCACGCTGGTTATTTATGAAATATGGGAATGCTCCTGTTGCATATCACACTCAGTTCTGCAGAAATGTATTGAACCATGCTTATGCATTGTGTCTGTTGCTTGCAAAACAGCCCTGCAATAAAATGTTCTATAAAATGCTAATTGTGGATTAATAGGGTACATGAGTTGTTTGGATCTCTGGAAGACCGTTGTAATGTTGGTGATTTGATAGCTTGTCAGCATGATATGTGTTTGTAAGCTAAAACCAGAAAGAACCTTGCCTCCAGGTCCATCACTCTTCACGTTCTCAGGGGTGTAAAGCTGGTTTCTCAAAGAGCGACTCTAGAAGCAACTGCTTTCTCCAGTGTTACACCAAATGGTAACGCTAGATGCAATTTCCTTTAAACATAAGTTGTGTTCCCAAGGAAAGGAAATTTGAGACTCATTTTGCATACATCATTTGATATTAGATGACTTCCTCTGAGTTTAGCATTTGCACGATACTCTCAGAGAGTCATGCTTGCAGACAAAATTGCATAGCAGTATTTCCTTTGAATGAAGCAAAGTGATAAATTGTATGCTGTCAATGCATCGTACATGACAGGATTGAGTCTTTTGTGGTGAAGTTTGTGCTGTTTTGTGTGTATGTGACATCTAAGAGCATTTGGTTCGGCTCTATCCTCGGGGCTTTGGGGGCATAAGTGTCGTTTAGTGCTGTCAAACTGAGCACTTGTCATACCACAGGCTGTGAAGCTCAGCAGAATGTTGCTCGATGTTCTTTTCTGAAAGAGCGCAACTAGAGTCCCGTGCACATGGCTGATTGCATTGCAAAGCGAGGGGATGCGAGGAGGAGGTGTGCTGATAGCCCAGGGCACACTGCTCCATAAACAACTAGACAATGTCTCAGTTCTTCCACAACAACACCAAAACCATTGCACTGATCTCAGTTAGGGTTTGAATGTTCATATGGTCATAATAGAGGTAATGATAAAATTTCACTGCTCAAAGGTTGCTCTTTCAAAGCTTAACGGAGCACTTGATGGTATTTCTTTCAAGTATTAACTTTTTCTTGGATGGTTCTCTTCAATTCCTTGAAGGAATTAAAATATACACAAATAAGACAATGTGAAAATTAATTATTATTAATTAGTCTTTCTACTTCAAAATGTTACATTTATTTCAATTTTATTTGATATTTCTATGTTATTAATTGTCAAAGAGCAAGCAAAAGCATGCACATCGATCTTAAATGGGTGTTCGACTAAAAAACAAGTAGAAAAATGTATAAATGTAAAGTTGGCAACACCAAAGCTCCAAAAATATCAAAAATGTATTTCAAAAATGTTCCCATAGTGTGTTATGTTTCGAGCATGCAGGATCTTCATCAGACCAGGGTCTTCATCAGGGTCTGATGAAGAGCCTGTGTGCTCAAAATGTAACATGCTATGTGAACATTTAATTAATTTTTTGATATTTTTTGAGCTTTGGTGTTGCCGACTTTATATATATATATATATATAAGGCACAATATGTAAGATTTTTTTTATTAAAATATCCAAAAACCACTAGAACAGTGTTATATATTTTGCT
>NW_015505223.1:2642537-2651019 GCF_001515645.1 Sinocyclocheilus grahami
TCGGAAACGGTCGACTGTGGCATAATAAAAGCTCCGCTGCTTTCAAGCCGTGTGTCACGCTCGTTCAGCGGCCTCGTTTCGCTTCGACGGCTTTCAGCCTCACCCTGCTTCATTCTACTACATTAATAAATCATTAGCTCATCCATGAACATGATTTCTGCCCGAGTCCTGTCGGATTGCGTCGGCTGTGGGGATGAAGACCACAACTCCCATGATTCCACACTCAGTCACAGCATCATCAAACTACGCCTTTGTCTATTTGTTTATTTTGAATACGCGCCCTCTAGTGGCGAAAATTACATTGTGCCTTTAATTGTGAAATTTAGTATAGAGTTATATAATATCAGTTTTGTGGGAAATGTTTGAGGATCAGTTTTGTGAGAGATGTTTGAGTTCATATTGAGATTGATTGATTGCAGATTTGAGTGTAAAACTGAGTCTTCTATAGAGTTTTAGCAGAGATCTCAACCTGTGAGATTCCTTGGTCATTTTTCCTCAAAGTCTCAATTCAAGCTCATTGCTGTATATGAGAAACAACTGAGATAATAGAAATATCTATAGAATATTCTCTTAAAGATAAGACATGTGAAATTCTCGAGGTCCTTTTCTCACTAAGACAGAGAATTTGAGAAGCAGGAGACACCAAATAGACCTAGTATGAAATAACCAGGGCACGCTTGTCTGACGACCCCTTAGACTTTTTCCGCTGCTTTGTCGCAGCTTTGCTCTAGTGCTCCGAGCGAGTTACGTATGAATCGCAGTTACTGGGATTTCTCTTGTTTTGCTCTCAGCCTGGAAACGATTCTAACAGTTCTCATAGAGCGAGCTAGGAAACTATTTCGATGTTGTTGTTTTTTTTATTCATTGTTATGTGAAATGTAAGTGTTGAAATGATAACATGGTGCAGTTGTTTGGTATTAGCTGGTCTGGTACCTCCATACTTACACAGTGCTAAACATGGCCTTGTCCCAACTTTTTTGAGATTTGTTGATGCCATGAAATTTAAAATCAACTTATTGTTCCCTTAAAATGATACATTTTCTCAGTTTAAACATTTGATATGTCATCTATGTTGTATTCTGAATAAAATATTGAAACTTCCACATTGCATTCTGTTTTTATTCACAATTTGTACAGTGTCCCAACTTTTTTGGAATCGGGTTTGTATATATAATTTATTATTTATATTGTGTACATTTTTGCATAAACCTCCCTAAATTGTTAAATAAAGAAACAAGATAAATAAAATAAATCATTTATATCATTCATCATATACTTGGCTTCTTGTGTGTGTTTGTGTGTGTGTGTGTAACAAATTTATAAACGTCCAGAGCAGATAGCATCTTTCGCGATCATACAGGTGTGGCATATGCATACAGCCTCAGCTAAATGACAAGTAAATTAAGGAGTGTAAGCATAGTTTATATGGTTAGCAAATATTTAGAGAGGTTTAAGAGAACACAGATTATCAATCTGTTCAATGCTGTATGAAAATATTTGTGCATTATGAAAGTGGTCATGAAGTACCTACACAATGTGCATAAATGTGATAGGCTATATTGTCATTATATATTTCCTATTTTGAAATCCGACTAAGACTACAGAATGGGACCAAGATAGACCAAACTACCATTTAAAAGTAAAAGACGCCTTTGATGATGAGAAGCATCAGCCAAACAGGTGAGGATGAGGGGGCGAATAATTAAGTCTGTAGTGCCTCCTAGTGACCTTATAACGACATTGCAACAGTTTTTTTCCTCCACAAAATCCTGATGCACTCGATGGTCAACGTAGCAAGCAATTAGTAATCTTGCACATGCTTTATTTTAAGAATTTTATTTGGGCACAGTTATATTCCCTATAAATATTAATTCAATACATTAATGTGCTTCCAATGTAAACACGAGCAATACTATCCTAACAAAAACCATTGATACTATATGAGTAAAAGCAGCCTACAGTGTCAACAAAAACAAATATTAAAAAACAACATAACTGACTGTACTAACTGGTTAATGTGGTAGCAATTAAAATAAAATATGTAATTATTTATGGAGATGATTATTATTACAAATGTACTTTTTAAACCCCAGAGTGACAAACTCTCATAGAAGAAAACAAATAGTTTTGCTTTTCTCTCTTATTGCTCACTTATATATAGCTTTCTAATAAACCTTGCATTGTATGCTTCGACTATTGTTGCTTATGTTATTATCTTGTAAGTCGCTTTGGATCAAAGCGTCTACTAAATGTCTAAATGTAAATATCAACAAACTGCGACGATCGCGCTTGGTTTGTATTTATGTGGCGTTGAGCAGGAAGCCCCGCCCACACCGTCAGCTCATTGGACAGCGTCTAATGTATATTAATTACCAAACATGGACGAAGAGAGAGTGACGGTGTAAAAGAGGAGTTTACATGACTAACCATAACCCATGGAAAGCATGCCCTCTAGTGAAGCATCACAGAAATCATACAAATACAAGGTATGGGTGCGCAAACAGACAGAATTGTTCTGATTGGCCTGTTTTGTGATTGTTTGTGGGTGGGCTCTTGTGTAAAGTAGTGGACCATATATTAACAACCCCGACCTATTTAATTAGTTTACTATTGATTTATGCATATGCTGGAGTGCTTGGTATCATAGATGAGTGCTTTTAAGTGACTGTTTTACAGAGGTGCTTTATACATTGTTCTTGTGTTATGTATTATTATGAACAGATACTTGACAATCATTTTACATTTAGTCATTTAGCAGATGCTTTTATCCAAAGCGACTTACAAATGAGGACAATAAAAGCAATCAAAAGCAACAAAAGGGCAATAATATGTAAGTGCAGTTACAAGTCTTGGTTAGCCTAGTACAAGTAGCAAGTTTTTTTTTTAAACAATAGGCTAAATAAAAAGAAAACAGGTACATAGAATAGAAAAAGAATAGGAAACGCTAGTGTTACAGGGTATTTTTTATTTTTAAAAAAAGAAAGAAAGTAGAAATAGAAAAGAGAGTAGAATAGATTTTACTTGAAGTACTCTAAATCTAAAACAAACCCAGTAAATGCATGTAGTACACTCTAAAAAATGCTGGGTTAAATACAACCCAGTGCTGGGTAAAATAGGGACAAAAAAAAAGAAAGAAAGTAGAAATAGAAAAGAGAGTAGAATAGATTTTACTTGAAGTACTCTAAATCTAAAACAAACCCAGTAAATGCATGTAGTACACTCTAAAAAATGCTGGGTCAAAACAACCCAGTGCTGGGTTTGTCCCTATTTTACCCAGCACTGGTTTGTATTTAACCCAGCAATTTTTAGAGTGTATTATGTTGGCTTCCTGTGATTATAGTGTCTGACGTCTTTTAAAAATATTTTAAAATAATATCTGTCATCTCTGTTCATCGGTCACCCACCACTTCAGTTGCTGTGGTCTTTATCTGTAGCAGACAGGAAGAAAATTGTGATTAAAAAAGGAAGCGAGCTTTCAACTACCAATGCATCTGATGTTTCTTGTATCTTTTTCCAATATATTTATTAAACGAAATGCACAATTGCTCATCCTACTGTATAGGTGTATTTTCATGGGATGACCTGAAAGACCCAGATTCTGAATCTTCTCTGGCTGAAAAGTTTTGATGCCCATAACCTCTGTCTATGGATCCTGAAATAATATAGTTATTATTTTCAGTTATGTAGTTTGATGACAGTTATGTTTGAGAGTTTCATATTGTGCAGCTGCTGAAGTATAGGCTATTTACTAAAGCATGCACAAAGCAACAGATAGATATCATACCTCTTGATGTAAAATCAAAGAAGGCGTCGTCAAATAATGATAGCCTTTTTTTGCTTGATGTTCTGCTAAAATGAGAACACAGTGTTATTGGTTTGTTTTCTTGTTTTGGTCTTTGAATAAGTCACAGAAACAGTTATACAGACCTCTTGGCTCTGTAGAGCACCACAATCATCACAGCTGAAACGATGATAAGTAGAGCGAAAGCTACTAAACAGCCGAAGAGAACAGCGTAGAAACCGGCTCCTCTGCTGTAAAGCTCACACTGAGCTCCATAGTACTTCTCAAAGTAAGAACTGTAACAGCTAGACAATTAGCAAAATGAGGATGAGTTGATAAGAAATGATTTCTTAACTCCTGAAGACATTAACTTTTGCCGATATTTCATTCTTGCCCATCAAATTCAAAAGTGGATTTGTTAAGTTTGAATTGCTTTTTTTTAATATTCTGTTCATTCTTAAAGTAATAAGCTTTTATATAACCTTTTTTTTTTAATCTGAGGGCAGCCACTTTAATCATTTGTAGGTAAATATCCTTTGATCAACTGAAAACTGTGCGTGTAGTTTTATTAGAATTGGCTTTTAAGGACTTACTTGCACTGTGGTCCATTTATTTCATTTTGGCATTCACCTTGTTGATTGCAGAAGTTGGGATCTTTTTTGCATGATCCCACACATACCCATGCTCCATCTTCAATCTCTACTGTAAAGTTTGCAAAATTCACGGTGCATTGCACAAATGGATGTAGATCTGAAATATCTACACGCAACAAAGATACAAAAAAAAATCTGATATTCAAATTAAAGATCTCTATAAATTAATATAAAAGTCATCTGAAGCCATATTGCACAAACAGTAGAACAGTAAACCATGTGTCCCTTAAATTAAGTCTAGCTTAAAAAAAAAAAGAAAATTTAAATGAAGGTTATCTGTCCCCCCCCCCCCCCTTTCAACTGTCCCCATGGTAATTTCTGCATTTTGGATGGAAGCATTATCGAGAGCTATGCTGAGATTTTTTAATGAATCTGAGTCATTAAAGATTTTTTCCAGGGTGGGTCCCAAATCGTTATTTAGAAACATTATTTGTGAGTTGTTGTTGGGATAGTTGTACACTGCAATACTTTCAGCAATGACACTTCCGTTCCTAGATGAGAAAAATACATGCCACATATTAATGTCTTTTGCTTAGCAAATATTTATAAATGTATGAAATTCGAGAGAAATCAACTTACCTTAGCCTATGTATTTGCACATCCTTGAAATTTTGTGCATCTGCTCTTTTACAAAGGATTGAAAGCTGTCAAAAAATAAAAAACATTTTCTGAATATAAATATTGATCCATAATATATTTTGCAAATATAATAAATATATATAATAATTATAATTTAAATAATAAATATAAATGATTACAAAATAACCTTCATGATGCCATCAAACTTTTTGATTTATGTCTACTGAATAAGATTACTAAGTAGGGTTGTCCAAGTCAAAGTATGCATTATTGCAGTAAATGCATTTTACATCTAATTTGACTTCAGACCTTTTTCACTTCTGTTAAGTTTTAAATGACTTTTAAAGTTGTCTACTGCAAATAACATTGATACATTTTAAAGTGTGGCTTAAGAGTCTGACTACTTTTGAGGCCACTGAATTAATACACAATGTGAAATAATTGTGAGCAAATTTGTGATCTTTAAAGTACTTCAAGAAAAGGAACTAGAAAACTTTACCTCACGTTTTAAGATGGAAATTAGTTTTTTTGATTCTGGAGAGTTCACATCTTCATACTGCGTAAGATAGTGCATCATAATTTCGAGAGAGATACTTGCATTCCTTGTGGGTGTGCTTTCAGCTGCAATTAAGGTGAAGATTTAGAAAGATTTCAACATAAGTGTGCTGGAAATTGTGTAAAAAAGTATTTTTGTAATTAAAAATCGGATGTCTGTGGGTTGTATCATGTTTTAGCTCTAATGCATATGCACAAATGTTTTAGCTAAAATGTGACACAACCCACAATACAACTAACTTAAATGGTCACACTTCACAACTTGTTAACAACAAGTATCTTGGGTGCTCATTTAATATTGATTCAATGCCCACAGCACAGTGAAAAAAAATTATTTACAATGAATATGTAAAATAAGAAAGAAAGTAGAGAACACAAAGTGTAATCATGATCATTTAGGAATAGTATGATTAAATACTCACACCAAGTAACTGAGTCATTTACAAAAATGGGGGAAGTTGTAGTGAGTGAGGCAGGTGAGCCTGGAGAACTTGATCCAATGGTTTCCAGTGGTAGAAATGTCGAATGAATTGACTGTGTTGAATGTATTTCTGTGCTTGAAATTGAAATAGTGGTTTGTGTCTGCTGACTTGTTTGTTCAGCAGTGGTTGTGCTCAGAGGGGACAAAGTTGTTGTAAATGTTGTTGGAGCTAATGTTGTAGAATCAGTTCCAGTGGTCAAAGTATATTGAGTGGTTTGTGTCAGCGGGCTTGTTGTTTGTTCTACACTAGATGAAGATATTGCTGTAGATGAAGTAAATTCTGACGTCGTCTGACCTTCTGTTTTAGACGATGGTGAAGATGGAGAAGTATCTGATGTGGATAATGTTGTTTCCAGTGTTGAACCACTTTCTCTTGTTAATGATTCTGTTGTGGTTGTGCTCAACGGGGATACAGCTGTTGTAAATGTTGATGGATCTGTTGTTGTAGATTCTGTTTCAGTGGCAGAAGTATATTGAGTGGTTTGTGTCTGCTGGCTTGTTGCTTGTTCTACACTAGATGAAGATATTGCTGTAGATGAAGTAAATTCTGACGTCGTCTGACCTTCTGTTTTAGACGATGGTGAAGATGGAGTAGAATCTGTTGGGAATGATGTTTTTCCCAGTGTTGAACCACTTTCACTTGTTAATGATTCTGTTGTGGTTGTGCTCAAAGGGGATACAGCTGTTGTAAATGTTGATGGATCTGTTGTTGTAGATTCTGTTTCAGTGGCAGAAGTATATTGAGTGGTTTGTGTCTGCTGGCTTGTTATTTGCTCTGCACTGGATGGGGATGTTTCTGTTGTAGATGAAGTGAATTCTGCTGTTGTCTGTCCGATTGTTGTAGACGATGGTGAAGATGGAGTAGAATCTGTTGGGAATGATGTTTTTCCCAGTGTTGAACCACTTTCACTTGTTAATGATTCTGTTGTGGTTGTGCTCAGAAGGGACACAGCTGTTGTAAATGTTGATTCACTTGTTGTTGCAGATTCTTTTTCTGTGGTAGTACTTAACTGAATGGTTTGTGTCTGCTGGCTTGTTATTTGCTCTGCACTGGATGGAGATGTTTCTGTTGTTGATGAAGTGAATTCTGATGTACTTTGTCCTTCTGTCGTAGTAGATGGTGAAGACAGAGACGTACCTGTTGAATGCTAAAGATGGAGTAGTATCTGTTGGGAATGATGTTGTTTCCAACGTTGAACCACTTTCAGTTGTTGATGATTCTGATGTGGTTGTGCTCATAGTGGACACAACTGTTGTAAATGCTGTTGGAGCTAATGTTGTAGATTCTGTTTCAGTGGTAGAAGTATATTGAGTGGTTTGTGTCAGCTGGCTTGTTTTTTGCTCTAAACTAGATGAAGATATATCTGTTGTAGATGAAGTGAATTCTGATGTTTTCCATCCTTCTGTTGTAGACGGTGCTAAAGATGGAGTAGTATCTCTTGGGAATGATGTTGTTTCCATTGTTGAACCACTTTCAGGTTTTAATGATGCTAATGTGGTCGTGCTTATAGGGGATACAGTGGTTGTAAATGTTGAGTGCTCAAAGGAGATACAGCTGTTGTAAATGTTGATGGAGCTGTTGTTGTAGATTCTGTTTCAGTGGTAGAAGTATATTGAGTGGTTGGTATCTTCTGGCTTGTTGTTTGTTCTACACTAGATGAGGATATCTCTGTTGTAGATGAAGTGAATTCTGATGTTTTCCATCCTTCTGTTGTAGACGATGCTAAAGATGGAGTAGTATCTGTTGGGAATGATGTTTTTCCCAGTGTTGAACCACTTTCACTTGTTAATGATTCTGTTGTGGTCGTGCTCATAGAAGACACAGATGTTGTAAATGTTAAGGGAGTTAATGGTGTAGATTCTCTTTCAGCAGTGGAAGTATATTGAGTGGTTTGTGTCAGCTGGCTTGTTTTTTGCTCTAAACTAGATGAAGATATATCTGTTGTAGATGAAGTGAATTCTGATGTTTTCCATCCTTCTGTTGTAGACGATGCTAAAGATGGAGTAGTATCTGTTGGGAATGATGTTGTTTCCAGCGTTGAACCACTTTCAGTTGTTGATGATTCTGATGTGGTTGTGCTCATAGGGGACACGGCTGTTTTAAATGTTGATTGAGCTGTTGTTGCAGGTTCTGTTTCTGTGCTGGCAGACTGAGTGGTTTGTGTCTGCTGGCTTGTTGTTTTCTCTGCAGTGGATGGAGATATTACTGTTGTAGATGAAGGGAATTCTACTGTTGTTTCTCCGATTGTTGCAGGCGATGGTAAAGATGGAGTAGAATCTGTTGTGGATAATTTAGTTGCCGCGGTTGATCCACTTTCACTTGTAGATGATTCTGTTGTGGTTGTGCTCAAAGGAGATACAGCTGTTGTAAATGTTGATGGAGCTGTTGTTGTAGATTCTGTTTCAGTGGTAGAAGTATATTGAGTGGTTGGT
>NW_015505223.1:2651755-2652407 GCF_001515645.1 Sinocyclocheilus grahami
TATATTGAGTGGTTTGTGTCAGCGGGCTTGTTGTTTGTTCTACACTAGATGAAGATATTGCTGTAGATGAAGTAAATTCTGACGTTGTCTGTCCTTCTGTTGTAGACAATGGTGAAGATGGAGAAGTATCTGATGTGGATAATGTTGTTTCCACGGTTGAACCACTTTCAGTTTTTGACGATTCTAATGTGTTCGTGCTTATAGGGGATACAGTGGTTGTAAATGTTGATTGACTTGTCTCTGTAGATTCTTTTTCTGTGGTAGTACTTAACTGAATGGTTTGTGTCTGCTGGCTTGTTGCTTGTTCTACACTAGATGAAGATTTCTCTGTTGTAGATGAAGTGAATTCTGATGTTGTCTGTCCTTCTGTTGTAGACGATGGTGAAGATGGAGTAGAATCTGTTGGGAATGATGTTTTTCCCAGTGTTGAACCACTTTCACTTGTTAATGATTCTGTTGTGGTTGTGCTCAAAGGGGATACAGCTGTTGTAAATGTTGATGGATCTGTTGTTGTAGATTCTGTTTCAGTGGCAGAAGTATATTGAGTGGTTTGTGTCTGCTGGCTTGTTGCTTGCTCTGCACTGGATGGAGATGTTTCTGTTGTAGATGAAGTGAATTCTGCTGTTGTCTGTCCGATTGTTGTAGACGATGG
>NW_015505223.1:2655453-2656048 GCF_001515645.1 Sinocyclocheilus grahami
GTGGTAGTACTTAACTGAATGGTTTGTGTCTGCTGGCTTGTTATTTGCTCTGCACTGGATGGAGATGTTTCTGTTGTTGATGAAGTGATTTCTGATGTAGTTTGTCTTTCTGTCGTAGTAGATGGTGAAGACAGAGACGTACCTGTTGTGGTTAATGTTGATTCCTCTGTTGATCCACTCTCACTTGCAGATGACTCTATTGTGGTTGTGCTCATAGCGGACACAGCTGTTGTAAATGTTGATGGAGCTAATGTTGTAGATTCTGTTTCAGTGGTAGAAGTATGTTGAGTGGTTTGTGTCAGCTGGCTTGTTTTTTGCTCTAAACTAGATGAAGATATATCTGTTGTAGATGAAGTGAATTCTGATGTTTTCCATCCTTCTGTTGTAGACAATGCTAAAGATGGAGTAGTATCTGTTGGGAATGATGTTGTTTCCAACGTTGAACCACTTTCAGTTGTTGATGATTCTGATGTGGTTGTGCTCATAGTGGACACAACTGTTGTAAATGCTGTTGGAGCTAATGTTGTAGATTCTGTTTCAGTGGTCGAAATATATTGAGTGGTTTGTGTCAGCGGGCTTGTTGTTTGTTCTACAC
>NW_015505223.1:2657022-2706699 GCF_001515645.1 Sinocyclocheilus grahami
GTTGTTTCTCCGATTGTTGCAGGCGATGGTGAAGATGGAGTAGAATCTGTTGGGAATGATGTTTTTCCCAGTGTTGAACCACTTTCACTTGTTAATGATTCTGTTGTGGTCGTGCTCATAGAAGACACAGATGTTGTAAATGTTAAGGGAGTTAATGGTGTAGATTCTCTTTCAGCAGTGGAAGTATATTGAGTGGTTTGTGTCAGCTGGCTTGTTTTTTGCTCTAAACTAGATGAAGATATATCTGTTGTAGATGAAGTGAATTTTGATGTTTTCCATCCTTCTGTTGTAGACGATGCTAAAGATGGAGTAGTATCTGTTGGGAATGATGTTGTTTCCAGCGTTGAACCACTTTCAGTTGTTGATGATTCTGATGTGGTTGTGCTCATAGGGGACACGGCTGTTGTAAATGTTGATTGAGCTGTTGTTGCAGGTTCTGTTTCTGTGCTGGCAGACTGAGTGGTTTGTGTCTGCTGGCTTGTTGTTTTCTCTGCAGTTGATGGAGATATTACTGTTGTAGATGAAGGGAATTCTACTGTTGTTTCTCCGATTGTTGCAGGCGATGGTGAAGATGGAGTAGAATCTGTTGTGGATAATTTAGTTGCCGCTGTTGATCCACTTTCACTTGTAGATGATTCTGTTGTGGTTGTGCTCAGAGGGGACACAACTGTTGTAAATGTTGTTGGAGCTAATGTTGTAAAATCAGTTCCAGTGGTCGAAGTATATTGAGTGGTTTGTGTCAGCGGGCTTGTTGTTTGTTCTACACTGGATGGAGCTGTTGTTGTAGATTCTGTTTCAGTGGTAGAAGTATATTGAGTGGTTGGTGTCTGCTGACTTGTTGTTTGTTCTACACTAGATGAGGATATCTCTGTTGTAGATGAAGTGAATTCTGATGTTGTTTCTCCGATTGTTGTAGACGATGGTGAAGATAGAGTAGAATCTGTTGGGAATGATGTTGTTCCCAGTGTTGAGCCACTTTCACTTGTAGATGATTCTGTTGTGGTTGTGCTCATAGGGTACACTGCTGTTGTACGTGTTGTAGATACTTCTAATGTTGTAGATTCAGTTTCAGTGGTAGAGGTATATTGAGTGGAGTGTGTCAGCAGGCTTGTTGTTTTTTCAACACTTGATGAAGATATCTCTGTAGATGAAGTGAATTCTGATGTTGTCTGTCCTTCTGTTGTAGACAGTGGTGAAGATGGAGAAGTATCTGATGTGGATAATGTTGTTTCCACAGTTGAACCACTTTCAGTTTTTGACGATTCTAATGTGTTCGTGCTTATAGGGGATTCAGTGGTTGTAAATGTTGATTGACTTGTCTCTGTAGATTTTTTTTCTGTGGTGGTACTTAACTGAATAGTTTGTGTCTGCTGGCTTGTTGTTTGTTCTACACTAGATGAAGATATCTCTGTTGTAGATGAAGTGAATTCTGCTGTTGTCTGTCCGATTGTTGTAGACGATGGTGAAAATGGAGTAGAATCGGTTGTGGTTAATTTAGTTGCCGCTGTTGATCCACTTTCACTTGTTGATGATTCTGTTGTGGTTGTGCTCAGAGGAGACACAACTGTTGTAAATGTTGTTGGAGCTAACGTTGTAGAATCAGTTCCAGTGGTCGAAGTATATTGAGTGGTTTGTGTCAGCGGGCTTGTTGTTTGTTCTACACTAGATGAAGATATCTCTGTTGTAGATGAAGTGAATTCTGCTGTTGTCTGTCCGATTGTTGTAGACGATGGTGAAAATGGAGTAGAATCGGTTGTGGTTAATTTAGTTGCCGCTGTTGATCCACTTACACTTGTTGATGATTCTGTTGTGGTCGTGCTCATAGAAGACACAGATGTTGTAAATGTTAATGGAGTTAATGGTGTAGATTCTGTTTCAGTGGTAGAACTAAACTGAGAGGTTTGTATGTCCAGGCTTGTTATTTGCTCTGCACTGGATGGAGATGTTTCTGTTGTTGATGAAGTGAATTCTGATGTACTTTGTCCTTCTGTCGTAGTAGATGGTGAAGATGGAGATGTACCTGTTGTGGATAATGTAGATTCCACCATTGCTCCACTTTCAATTGTAGATGACTTTATTGTAGTTGAGCTCAGAGGGGAGACAGCTGTTGTAAATGTTGATGGAGCTAATGTTGTAGATTCTGTTTCAGTGGTAGAAGTATATTGAGTGGTTTGTATCTGCTGGCTTGTTGTTTGCTCTGCAGTGGATAGAGATATTACTGTTGTAGATGAAGTGAATTCTGCTGTTGTTTGTCCTATTTTTGAAGACTGTGGTGAAGATGGAGTAGAATCTGTTTGGAATGATGTTGATTCCGCTGTTGATCCACTTTCTCTTGTAGATGACCCTATTGTGATTGTGATCATAGCGGACACACCTGTTAAAACTGTTGATGGAGATAATGTTGTAGATTCTGTTTCAGTGGTATAAGTATATTGAGTGGTTTGTGTCTGCAGGCTTGTTGTTTGTTCTACACTAGACAGAGATATTTCTGTTGTTGATTAAGTAAATTCTGAAGTACTTTGACCTTCTATCATAGTGGATGGTGAAAATGGAGAGGTACCTGTTGTGTATAATGTAGTTTCCGCTGTTGTACTACTTTCACTTGTAGTTGATTCTAATGTGGTTGTGCTTATAGGGGACATAGTTGTTGTAAATATTGATTTAGCTGTTGTAGGTTCTGTTTCTTTTGTGGAAATAAACTGAGTTTTTAGTAAATATGTAAAGATATTTACAAAATATTTACAATATTTAGAGTCTGTTTGTGTGGTAGAACTAAACTGAGTGGTTTGTGTCTCCTGGCTGGTTGTTTGTTCTACACTAGATAAAGATATTTTTGTTTATTAATTCAGTTTTGACATCCTCTGTTTTTCTTTTGTAGAGGATGGTGAAGATAAATAGGTGGCTAAAGTGAAAAGAGTAGTTTAAGTTTTTTGGACATGTTTTTCTACATTATTTTAAGGTATTTTGTTAGTGTGTGAAATAAAATCTAGCATGCTTTTTACTTCTTTCACTGAAGATGCTTTAATTTTGGGGGGTTCTTCTTGATATTGGATTTTTAGACTTTGATCCCCTGTGTAGTTGTTTGAAGGATGTGCTTATGAGAAAAATCTAAATAGTTGTTTGTGTTGATTATTATTGTTAAAGTGGGAATCAGTTTTGGAAGTTGTTGTAACTGCATTATTTTAAAAGTATCTTTTTTGTTTAAATTTGACTTTATTATTTATTTTCCTTATTGACTTTTTTGTCTTGCATGGAGTTTTTGCATGCCTTTCATAATCCTAAGATATTATTTTTATTTTTGTATTAACATTAATATTTGTCCAAATATACTACATTTACATTATAGAGCTTTGTCAGTATGTATATTTGTCACATACCTCTCTTAGAGTATTTATAGCATGGGTGCTATGAATAAATCATTAGTCTTTGTGTACTAGTTTAACAGCATCCAACTTGATTAAATTACAAATTGATTGCTGATATGTCAAAGATTTTTTTAAGCAATTTGTAAGTCAGAGGCAGAGGTGGGAATATGTGAATAGTTTTTTTTACACATATACTATATACATGATATTTAATACAAATTCACAAGGCAATTAATTATGCTCTTTTATATATCATTCTGTATTTCAGTCCACTACAGAATGTGAAGATGCAATCACATTTTTTTACTGCATTTATTTAAAAGTGTCTTTTTATCTTCTTTTTTTTTTTACCAGCTATTCACAATCTTTAACAAAATGCCAACATATTTTTGTTTTAATTAATCAATTTCATTTAAAACTAAATAATAAAAGGCTTTTGAATCTTACCTGAATTTGCACCAAGTCCCATGACTATGAAAAATACCAGCAGGATTGAAGTTTTTTTCCAGAAATACATGTTGAGATTGTTCGTGTGAGATGGTTGTTTGTTTAAAATGATTACAATTTATCTTTTGAAATTTTCTCTCTCCAGCACAATTTGTATGAACATAGTCAGCCAAATGCACCTGCCATTAGTGTTTCTCCTCTGTTAAATTTCAACATCAACCTGATGAAGACGATGTGTGTGTGTGTTCCCTGCAAACAATAAATGTCATCAGGTATGGGCACTTTTGCGTAAAAAAAAAAGTAAGTTCACGCCTTGAGTAAACCACACTGATTGGGAGTGTATGTGGTTTTGAAATGCCTGAACAGTTATATGACCTTCACCCGTTGCACCCTTTCCAAGGAATTCTCAGTACGACAATGCAATAAATCCAAGAGAAGAAAATAAACTTTCTCTTTCATTTGTGTAAAACAGATATCAGGTCAAATTATGCGTACATACAATAAAACATCAGTTTCAAGTTTAGTGGCTATTCAAGGTCATGCATTGCAATTTGATTTAAAACACTCTTTGTGCTTGTACTGTTATCTAACATTTTGTCGATCATGATAAATCCTTTAAGAAAGCGAATAATACCTAATAATACCTAGTTTATTACTCCAGACAAAGCCAAAGATTACCTGAAAGTTCTCAGATCCAACTTAATTGTTTACCAAAACTAAACAGGCAGGAGATGACGTGGATTGGAAGCTGTTTTGAGTTGATGCCTTTCTTATATTCATCAAGTTTTGTTATAGCCTAATAAGTGATGGAGTGGTTTTACAACGGTTTCACATTATCATGTTACATTCTTCACAAACTCATCACTTTAAAAAGTTAAACTAGGTCCTGCTTGGGAAACAGAAGCTAGTTGGCACCAGTCTTAATACAAGAAATAAACGAATACATTGCTTTGAGGTTGCTAGGCTGTGCGTAAATATGGCTTGTGTCACTTAGGTCTATGAGATTTTTCCACCTGTTTTATCGTCTGCCAAAAAAAAGTCATAAATCAATTTGCTTTGTAAATTAACGGCACACCTTTTGTCAACAAGCCGCATGATTTGAGAGATCAATCATGCCCATCACACAAACAATACAGGACAAGTTATGTGCTGAAATTTAATACTTAAGGTTAGCAACGTTGGTTTCTTTTGTTCATATGACATTCTATAAATAGTGACTTTGTGTTAATCAATATTATATGGCAACCATACGAAAACAATGACTCTACAGTAGGTGTAGAATATGTTCTTGACCTTAGGTCATGTCTTCCACACCTATTTGCTATCTCAGAAACATTTTTGAGTCATAGAGAATATCTTTAGTCATATGTATTGCATAAAACCAAAGGGCACTTCCATGAAAATGTCAAGCATACCATGGAGAAAAGAAAAAAAAACTTTTGAGCTGCACTGCATTAGAGTGATATAATAGATTTTTCATCCACCACACACAAGGTGTGCTCAAAAAGCAGTAAAGGGTTTAATTTTTATTTCAGTCAATTTTATCATAGAAAGACATGATGCCTGATCTGGTTTGCTGGTTTTAACTGGAGCCAAACTAGTGTTTAGCTGGTTTAGCTGAGCAGCAGACCAGTCTGAGACTATCTTGGTGTTTCTTTCTTTCTTTCTTTCTTTCTTTCTCTCTCCCTCTTTCTTTCTCTCTCTCTCTCCCTCTTTCTTTCTCTCTCCCTCCCTCCCTCTTTCTTTCTTTCTTTCTTCCTTCCTTCTTTCTCTCTCTCTCCCTCTTTCTTTCTTTCTTTCTCCCTCCTTCCCTCTTTCTTTCTTTCTTTCTTTCTTTCTTCCTTTCTTTCTTCCTTCCTTCCTTCATTCTTCCTTCATTCTTCCTTTCTTTCTTTCTTTCTTCCTTTCTTTCTTTCTTTCTTTCTTTCTTTCTTTCTTTCTTTCTTTCTTTCTTTCTTTCTTTCTTTCTTCCTTCCTTTCTTTCATTCTAGCATGGTATACACTACCCTTTTCATTATTCCAGTAATTGCTTTGAAAAACTAAACTGGCCAGAGCAAAACCCAGACCTGAACTCCTTTGGGATGGATTGAAACAGCGTGACTGGCTGATGCTTTTGTGTAGATTTTGGCATTAAGCTAATTTTTGTTGCATGGAAAACTCAAACTCAAAAAAAAAAAAGGAAAACATTAAAAATGCACTATAAACCTGTTTTTAATGCATCATCTTTTGTAACAGGCTTTTATGAAGCATCATAAAAATGTTCTGTACAGATCTGCAGGTCTGTTACACATCACAGAAACATTTTTGAGTCATAGAGAATATCTTTAGTCATATGTATTGCATAAAACCAAAGGGCACTTCCATGAAAATGTCAAGCATACCATGGAGAAAAGAAAAAAAAACTTTTGAGCTGCACTGCATTAGAGTGATATAATAGATTTTTCATCCACCACACACAAGGTGTGCTCAAAAAGCAGTAAAGGGTTTAATTTTTATTTCAGTCAATTTTATCATAGAAAGACATGATGCCTGATCTGGTTTGCTGGTTTTAACTGGAGCCAAACTAGTGTTTAGCTGGTTTAGCTGAGCAGCAGACCAGTCTGAGACTATCTTGGTGTTTCTTTCTTTCTTTCTTTCTTTCTTTCTCTCTCCCTCTTTCTTTCTCTCTCTCTCTCCCTCTTTCTTTCTCTCTCCCTCCCTCCCTCTTTCTTTCTTTCTTCCTTCCTTCTTTCTCTCTCTCTCCCTCTTTCTTTCTTTCTCCCTCCTTCCCTCTTTCTTTCTTCCTTCCTTCCTTCATTCTTCCTTCATTCTTCCTTCCTTTCTTTCTTTCTTTCTTTCTTTCTTTCTTTCTTCCTTCCTTTCTTTCATTCTAGCATGGTATACACTACCCTTTTCATTATTCCAGTAATTGCTTTGAAAAACTAAACTGGCCAGAGCAAAACCCAGACCTGAACTCCTTTGGGATGGATTGAAACAGCGTGACTGGCTGATGCTTTTGTGTAGATTTTGGCATTAAGCTAATTTTTGTTGCATGGAAAACTCAAACTCAAAAAAAAAAAGGAAAACATTAAAAATGCACTATAAACCTGTTTTTAATGCATCATCTTTTGTAACAGGCTTTTATGAAGCATCATAAAAATGTTCTGTACAGATCTGCAGGTCTGTTACACATCATGTTGTGTGAATGCACAACACAATCCTGAAAGTGTGTAGCAGCTCATTTTTCACACATCCACTAAACAAGGTGGTTTTGCAGTCATGTACCAGGCCTTTTCACAATTTCAGGTTTAGTTTGATTAGTTGTGAGGCTTCAATGGATTTTATGTTTTAGTGGTCAAAGCCTGCAGGTTTTAAAGCATTGTATATGTAGGATGTTTTCAATAGTCATCATCTTGTCCTTTTTTTCCTTATTAAAGGGCTAGTTCACCCAAAAATTACAATTCTGTCGTCATTTACCCGCCGTCAAGTTGTTCCAGATCTGTATGAATTGTAATTATTCTGCTGAACAAGATATTTTGAAGAATGAAACAGTTGATGGTCCCCATTAACTTCCGTAGTATTTTATTTATTTATTTCAAACTATGGAAGTCAACGGGGACTGTTTGGTTACAAACATTCTTCAAAATATCTTCTTTATTTTTCCATGGAAGAAAAAAAATTCATATAGCTTTGGAACAACTTGAGTATGAGTAAATTATGGCAGAATTTTTTTGTTTGTGTGAACTAGCCCTTTAAAATGTAAATACATTATGTGGCTGTTATTGTTTCCAGAGATTGTCTTACTAGGCCTATAGGGAGATGAGAGGGTCTGTATTACTTACTATTGGAGAAAGTGTAACGGTCAACTTGGATCAACTTGGTGTAAAACATATTGAAGATTAGCTGATAGGCTGTCGATTCATTAAAGGATAAGCTGTTTCCTCTAAAAAGCTGTTTTTTCAGTGTAGTGAAGCCTCTCCTCCTTCGATATCCATTAAAAAAACGACCTCTGGTCTCCTTTTGCATGTACTGACTAAATGTCATTTTTGGCTAAATGTTGCAGGCTTGCCTTCTAGTGGCTTTGATCATCCTACTTGGTCACATGAGTGATGCATTTAAAAACAGAGTTCAGACATTATACCTCCAGTTTATTATTATATATACAAAGGGTTTGATACAGTCTGTGTGCATTGAATTGATTTAATACACGAGTTTCACAATTTGAGTTGAATTACTGAAATAAATGAACTTTTCCACGATATCCTAATTTATTGAGATGCACCTGTATTTATTACTTTTAAGATGATTTTACATGTGAAGTCAAGCTTTGCATATCTATCTTCCAATAATTCTAGGGCAAAACGTTATTTTGATCCTATTTTGACGCAGTGTGATTTAATTCATTTGTAGCGTTAAATATATTGATAAATGTTATGATTTTCAAATGTATTTATATTTGATATTGCAGCAATTAGTAACAAAATTACGTATAAACATTGAGTGAGCCAAACTGCCATCAATGAAGAAGAAAAAAAATAGAGTGGGTTGACGTAGGTAACTCTGATTCATGTTTCCTCATTCCATGTGGACATGTTACTATGTGCTTTATATTAATAAAGCAAGCAATTTTTAATAGTGCTTTTAGTTGAACACTGTAAAATTGTTAAGACTAATATTAATTATGTTTCAAAATTGTAAATAAAACATTGTTGGAGTATGTTTTACAAGAAACTACTATTTTAATGTTTCTACTTCAAAATTTCGTGTTTAATTCAATTGTGTTACTTACCGTTTTTTGTAATTATTTGTGAAATTTACTAGCAGTTTTTTAATGAAAACTGCAAATTGTTAATCCGTTTAAAGTAAATCCTACCCCAAATCTTTTTCTTGAAATATTTAATATATGAACCTCCAGTCTTGTGCCCTCTAAACGGCCACATCACTAAATTCAAATAAAAGTTTGTTGAGAATTGCTAAAAAAGAACATTCATTTGTGTAATCAGACACTGTATAACACAGCCCATCCATAAAACCTTCAGACACACCATTGATAAATTTGATTAAGCTATACATAACTTTTATAACCGTCATAAAAGATTTTAAAATGCTTGTGTACCAGACTCACTAAATTTATATTGAAACTTCATAGTCTGAACAGCATGTTCTAAGCCATTCACATATTTAAAGTTGTTTAAAAAAATATAGCAAAAATCATCAATCAAAAGAATGAGTGATTACTTCAGATAATTTATTTCATTTGCATGGCTCTATAGCTCATATTTATTACCTGCGTATTTCATAAGGTGACCACAGAAAGAATTTGAGCCCTATGACAAATATTATGCTTGCTGTAAAGGAGTTACACAATTGTGTGTAAACTTTTATAGGTTCTGATCCATTGACCTGAAATTAAACAAGGAAGACTGTTCATTTAAACTTTCAGTGTAGATTCCTCAGGCCAGATCATTTATTAATTTCTTTTGTTAGCTGATCATTAGTTCTCAGTGACAAATAGATCGAGATAAAGTGTGTTTACAACAGATTTAATGATTAAAGCATTCACTTTCAGTGTCTACATACCCTCATTCATCTTTCAAACTGTGCTCTATTGTATTGGGTAATAAGGACATTTTAATCAAGCAGTGTCTGAATGTCTGGAGTTTCAACCTGTGCTGAAGCGTATTGCCAATACACTTTTATAATATTAACAAACAAACAAAAAACATCTCAGTGTAATAGAGAAATACAATGCCACATTATCACTACTGAGATGCAAAGAAATCATGAACACTTTATTTTGCATTTACAGTGCCTCCTCCACTTGTTCTTGACTGTCTGTTTTAACTTCTTCTATCGAAGCTGCTTTCTGTCTCCGCTCCGCTTCTGTTATTGTCATTGGATGCAGTGGGAAAAATCCAGCCAATCCTACTCGGAGAAAACGTGGATCAAAATTATTAGGTATGTTGTGAACAGGTGACTTGCCTCTTGCTGTAATCATCACTAAACATTTTATTAAAGGAAATAATGATAGATTGATGCTCACCTAGAAGTTTGGCCACTGGTTTTGTCGTATGGGCCCCACATGCAATCCAGTACTTGATTCTTTCGTAATTGAAGGCGACGAGTTTTTCATTGTGTATGTTGGGGAGAGGGTCATATGAGCCCAGCTGCTCAATATATTTACTGTCTCTCGCCCGTTTATTGTAAGCAGCCACAATGCGGTAGAAGGGTCTATTAGTGGCACCTCCTAGTGCCAGCCTGATGACCACATGCCCACCATGATATGTTTTGAGCAGGAAAGATGCTGAGACAAAGACATAATGCAAGTTTCACACTGGCAATGTTTTATATGTCAAACATGTGGCTTTAATTCAGAAACAGTAAGACTACTGGTCCTGGAGGCCATATCTTGTGTCGTCCTTATTTGAAACAATTAAACTTGAGATGTTGAGTTGTATCTTGTATGTTAAATTAGGAAGACACCAAAAATGACCAATACTTAGGCTAATAAGAGTAAAAGTAATAAATAAGTGCATTAAGAGTACTTACATAAATGGACCATGATTTAAAGATTGTCTGTTGACGACAAAAGACATTAAGTAGAAAATATTAATAAAACGCCATATATGATCTAAAAAGCTATATTTGACCAAATCTTCCATTAAAATAAGTCAGTCATGGAGTTGCATTATGCTATATTAAACACGTTTCGCGTAATAAAAAAAAAACACAACCTTATAAATCCGGTAAGTTAATGTAGACACGGCTGTGATATTGTTTAATATAAGCCTAACGTGCTTGTAATCGCGCTCAAACACAGACAATTATCTACAAACAGTCAACAACATGACATTCGCAAGGGCGCCGACATCTTTTTCTACCGCACCGGAAGAGTGTTCAGCGACCCTACTATGGTGAAGGATGTGCTCATGAATATTAAGTACGTTACGTCAGCGTAACATTATTAATATTCATGTTGCTACACTGCGTCAACAGTTGGTGTAATATCAGCTCAGCCACTAGGTGGCGGTTTTGTTCTACGAAGATCTGTTTTGTGTTATGCTTTTGAAATGCAAGAATTAACAAATTGTTTGTTGTTGTTGTTTCATACGTATATTATTTTCACACTTTGCTGGCCAACAACTACACTAGTATCAAACCAGCTTAGACCATTCATGCTTCTCTAAGTTAATGTTTAATGATGATATAACCATTTTACTTTAATATATTACTGCCACATCACTGTTTTGTAAAGATTAAAGGTTAACGTCACTAAACTTGCCCAGGAAAGTTGAAGTAAGTAAATAAATGAATAAACAGTGATCACAGTGCTTTGATTCAGGGCAAACCAAATGCATCTTGTATGGTGAATCAGCAGAGAAAGCTGAGCTGAACGCTCCCATTCTTTTCACTTGTTGGCTGATGCTCTTGTGAAGATCTCATGCTCCTGTGGACCATAAGACAAGCTTTTACAGCCGTAATACTCCGTGACTGTCCTGTCGAGCTTGTTTGGATGAGCAGTTCCTGTTTCATACGTATATTATTTTCACACTTTGCTGGCCAACAACTACACTAGTATCAAACCAGCTTAGACCATTCATGCTTCTCTAAGTTAATGTTTAATGATGATATAACCATTTTACTTTAATATATTACTGCCACATCACTGTTTTGTAAAGATTAAAGGTTAACGTCACTAAACTTGCCCAGGAAAGTTGAAGTAAGTAAATAAATGAATAAACAGTGATCACAGTGCTTTGATTCAGGGCAAACCAAATGCATCTTGTATGGTGAATCAGCAGAGAAAGCTGAGCTGAACGCTCCCATTCTTTTCACTTGTTGGCTGATGCTCTTGTGAAGATCTCATGCTCCTGTGGACCATAAGATGAGCTTTTACAGCCGTAATACTCCGTGACTGTCCTGTCGAGCTTGTTTGGATGAGCAGTTCCTCACTTAAGGACAAAGTCTGTTTAAAACAAGCGGCAAGCATGATCTTGGTATTACTACTGTAGTATAAGTTTATCTTTTTTTTCTATGTGGCCAAGTATGGTGACCCATACTTGGAATTAGTGCTCTGCATTTAACCCATCCAAAGTGCACACACACAGCAGTGAACACACACCCGGAGCAGTGGGCAGCCATTTATGCTGCGGCGCCCGGGGAGCAGTTGGGGGTTCAGTATTGCACTGGGCAAGGGCAAGGGCACCTCAGTTGTGGTATTGAAGGTGGGAGAGAGCGCTGTACATTCACTCCCCCCACCTACAATCCCTCCCGGTACAAGACTCAAACCCGCAACCTTTGTGTTACGAGTCCGACTCTCTAACCATTAGGCCACGACTTCCCTTCTTATACAAGACAAAGCGACTGAACTAGTGTCAAGTCATTTAGATGTTATGTAATTAGGGGTAAATTATTTGATTTCTGATCATCCTAAACGTTATTTGCTAATGATACCCCAGCAGACATGCATCAGAAATCTGCTTGTATGAATTTAAAATACTTTTCAGACCTTCAGATTTAGTTTTCATGCTGATATAGAACTGCACATTTAATCCACTGTCATTTAAAAAAAAAAAACAAGAATAAATAGAAATTAACTCAAGACGCCTAATTTATTATGTCTATCACTAATGCAATCCAGACTGGAGATGACTGAAGTTATATTATATACAATAATAGTTTTAATCTGCTTTTCTAACATTTGTGTTTCAGCTTGCAGCGTTATGATGTGGTGGAAACTGAAGCTGGTTATGGACTATATCTCGGTAACTATGAGATTTTGACTTAAACATATAAAAGTGTTTTTTGTTGTTGTTTTGTAATTTGATGCAAAGGTACGCTCTAATAAATGCTGGGGTGTTTCAACCCAACTTTGGGTCAAATTTGGACTAACCCAAATTTTGGGTTAAAATTTAAATTTAAATTTAACCCAACGGTTGGGTTAGTCCATATTTGACCCACAGTTGGATTGAAACACCCCAGCATTTTTTAGAGTGTAATATAATACAAAGTAATTATACATATGTGTAATTATTTTAAATGAAAATATATAAAACTTTGCAGGTTTTATTCTGATTAAACACGTCATCGTAGTTTGTGCAAAGGGTCCATTTTCTTGAAGTAGAGTCAAAAAAGTCTTACTGATTTGTTTTGTAAAAATGGTACATTTAGTACACCAAAGTGATTTGAACACACCTGACGTTGTTTAATTACGCCTGTGCAACTAATAAATACGAACTTCCCGGAGGACTTGAAGGCAAGAAATCTTTGCTTTGATGGCACAAACATGGATTAAGAATAAACTGTTAGGGGTACTGTTGTGACACTGCTCATGAATATAACTGATGATATATACCTTCATTCATTGGGTTACCTGTCTGTTTTACAGATTTAACTCTTTTAAGTTTGTGTGTGTGTGTGTGTGCTGACGTTGTTTAATTACGCCTGTGCAACTAATAAATACGAACTTCCCGGAGGACTTGAAGGCAAGGCAACATCCTACTGTGACAACATATAGGATATTTGCTTTGATGGCACAAACATGGATTAAGAATAAACAGTTAGGGGTACTGTTGTGACACTACTCATGAATATAACTGATAATATATACCTTCATTCATTGGGTTACCTGTCTGTTTTACAGATTTAACTCTTTTAAGTTTGTGTGTGTGTGTGTGTTTGTGTGTGTACGTGTTTTTGTGACAAATGAGGACATAAATTTGTATAATGACAAAGGTATGACATAGGTATTACAAAGAGAAGGTGACTTTTCAGGACATTACCCCATGTCCCCACTTTTCAAAACGCTTATAAATCACACAGAATGGAGTGTATTGAAAATCTGAAATAGCACAAAGTCTCCTGTGAGGGGTAGGTTTAGGGCTAGGGTTGGTGTAGGGCAATAGAATATACGGTCTGTACAGTAGAAAAACCATTACGCCTATGGAGAGTCCCCACTTTTCACAAATGTAAACCTGTGTGTGTGTGTGTGTGTGTGTGTGTGTGTTTGTGTGTGCATGCGTGATTTGTTATCTCATGTAGGGTGAAGAAAGAGCTCTGGCCTCACATGTCAGGGATCAAATGATCTGTTTTATCTGTCATTCGCTTGTGGACGGATTCACTGAAACTAATTCGGACTGCATGCAAAATGGATCCTGCCACTTTCATCATGGGTAAACAGAGAGTTTCCTTCATTCTGGTCAAAAGTGATTAAGACATGTCGGAATGTTTATCACATGTCATTAAGGTTTGTAAGAGTCTCATGACTGTTTTTTTTTATTTTTTTTATTTCTTACAAAATATAAGCTTAGACTTTAATGTTTGTAACCTTTTTTAGATTTACAGGCATCACAGATGGGTCTACACTTCTATATCAAAGGTGCAAACAAAAAAATACATTAATACGGCATTTTGTACATTACACATTTTCACTCAGAAACTGCTAGTAAATTTTGTAATTAATTATAAAGAAATGGCTATAACATTGATTTAAACATGACATTTTTTAAATATTAAGACTTAAGTAAAAATCTTTGTTTTATATGCAACTTTGATGTCATTAAGGTTTGTAAGAGTCTCATGACTGTTTTTTTTTATTTATTACAAAATATAAGCTTAGACTTTAATGTTTGTAACCTTTTTTAGATTTACAGGCATCACAGATGGGTCTACACTTCTATATCTAAGGTGCAAACAAAAAAATACATTAATACGGCATTTTGTACATTACACATTTTCACTCAGAAACTGCTAGTACATTTTGTAATTAATTATAAAGAAATGGCTATAACATTGATTTAAACATGACATTTTTTAAATATTAAGACTTAAGTAAAAATCTTTGTTTTATATGCAACTTTGAAAAAAAAAATTTTTTTTAAGGTAAGTAAAGATTAAATATGCATTGATGGCATGTAAGCCAAGCATCGCCATTGACCAAACTGTCATAAGAACATGACCCACAAAATGACCCGCAAGGGACACTTTTATTTCTTTTTTAATTACACCCACATAAACTCCTTGATGCCACTCAATTTTGTGTGTGTGTGTGTGTGTGTGTGTGTGTGTGTGTGTGTATTCCAGGTTCAAGTGTGACAAAAGTCACAAAGTCTCATGCAATTCCGATGAACACTCGATTTAAAAAACAAAAAACTTTAAACAATGAGCTTTGGGTCATTTTGACCCAAGGGATGGATGCGGGTTTAAGCAATATGTATGTGACATGTGAATTATATATATATATATTTTTTAGATGCCACATTTATATCAGTGTAAGTGGCCTTATATACAGGAGGATGATGGAAACAAATCATTCTCATTTACTTTATCAAACCATTTAGATTTTTTGCAATTATAAGTCAATTATTCTAAAAGAAAAAAGTAGCTAATAAGATTGTTTGTCTATTTTTTGTACTAATGGCAACATCCTTGAAAAAGCTGTAGTTTTGTAACATTACAATTTCATTTTTCTTTATGTAATCTTACGTTTATCTTAATATAATCTTAATATTATCTTTATCTTATATAATATAAAGTAAATGGCCAGTTTTGCCTTGTATACATGGATTTTTTTTGGATGATGTAAACAAATCTTTCTCATTCGCTTCAACAAAGCAGTGTCAGACATTTAAGATTTATTGCAGTTATGAGTAAATTATTAAATTAATTAAGCTATAAGTAAGTCTTAAAGCTATAAGACTACTAAAACATCCATGAAAATCATTAAATTTGTAACATTACAACATTCACTTAATAATCACTGTTTTTCTTTATGTAACTGTACATTTATCTTAATATAAACTTAATAAATAGACTTTATCAAACAATTTTCATGCAAAAGATTCCAGAGACGCCATGATCAGATGAGTGTACGTGGCCTTATGTGCGTAGATTTGTCCTGGAGGATGATGGAAACAAATCACTCTTTGACTTTAAAGGGTTTTATGGATGTAAAAGCCTTTTTTGAATTGGGCAGATTAGATGAGCTCTCCGCTCCTCTTCAGTAATGTGCCTTTAGCTGAGAGGGGCGGTCAGGCCAGACAGTGGCAGCATAGGATAGTCACACTTCATTAAAGATAAGAGCTCTCACCCCTATGTTTAAGAGGATACTTAACTCACTGTGACCTCCCTGCTGGGTCGCGACCTGATCACACTCTGTAGTGTCCAGACCCTGTTTGAGCGGGCAAGTTCAAGAGGTCAGACTCATGTTTGCAGGACGCAAGAGGATCCGGCCCGAGCCTGTCTGTTCGGCTGAAGTTTCTGTGAGATCACAAAGACAGTTTTGTAGAAAACCAAGGTCGTATTCTTCAAAAACATGCATAAATCAATAGTGAATGGAGAGCAATACATCTGAGGCATTCGTCAAATTTAATTGACGAATACTCTTACCATGAGAAAAAGCTGAAACGAGCATCTATATGTATGGATTGAAAAGTAGGAGTCTGCTTTATCAATGCCACAGATTTCTTAGATTTTTAAATATCTGACTATTTTTTTTAAAAAAAGAGAAAAAATGGGTTCATTTTTCAGAAAATTGCAATTTTATCCCACCACAAGGATGTCAAAAGGGGTAATCAGGAACCCAGCAGGATCTTAATTTGTGTCAATAGATCTTGATATCAAAATGTAATTAAAATATTCATGAGCATGTTGCAATGAAAACATGCATTTGGGTTGATTTTAGTCTGTTTCTTTATTTATTTGACTAAAAAAAGAAAAAAGTTCAAACAAAGCTGCATTGTTCTGTTGGGCACTTCTGTGTAATAGAAGTTGCTTTTAATAGAGTTTAATGTTGCTATGGGCCAATAGGTCAATATCTGCGCTTCATGTCTTTACACATTTTGAGGATTATTAGTGCAGGACATTGCCTTCCCGACTTCCTTGCAAGCTATATTGGATTCTGCTGGTGATTTTCTACAATCACTTAAAGCACAAACAAGCTACTTTTCCATCGCTCACTCTAATCATGGTCTAAAGAAGCACCCTGACATTCCATATAGATTTATACATATTAAAGCAAGATTCATTTGAAATATCTTTGTATTTAAATGACAAAGACAGGTGGCACATCTGCTTTTAGGTGATAAGGTATTTTGGCAGTGCAGAGGACTATCTTTTCAACTGCTATTTACCAATAAGTGTCTAAGACGTCTCGCGATGATCGGCCCCCACATTCCTGTTCTCCTTAAGGAGTCCCTTCAAACACGAGGGGTTCTTCTCCTCTACTCCAATCCAGCAGGCCTCCTACTGCGCCTCCTCTAAAGCCTGTCAGAGAGGGGAGTCTCCAGCTAGCTGCATGTGCTTGCAGGCATGTAAGTATATACTTGTGCCTTCAATATAAACTCTGTTTGCTTAGGAATTGCAACATCTACTTTTAAAAACTGCACATGGGAGAAGTGAAACTCCAAAACAACGTGAACATGAGAAATGATGCATGTTGCAACATGGCAATGGCTTCACTTTCACCAAGAAGTTTGCGATACTTTTCTGAGTGAGCAAACTTGAAGTTTGATCCAAGTTCATTGTGGATGAAGAAACGGGTTAAAAAAAAGTGATAGACTTGTATTGAGTTAGCCATCCTGTAGCTTAAACATTAGAGCATGGTGCTAGCCAGGGTCATGGGTTAGATTCTCAGGAACTGAAACTGAAATATGAAATAAAGCGGAGTACCTTGAATGCAGTCACTTTGGATAAAAACTTCTGCCAAATGCATAAAAAATTTACAATTAATTAGCCATAAAAAATATTGGCCATGGATTTTGCATGGACAAACACCACTCATTTTTACAGAAAATGTAATAATGTACTAAAGCAATTTTTGAGTCTATATATTGAGTCTATATTGTAGTTTAACATACTTTTTCTTGTCCCTTCTCATTCTACTTTGCTGTATAGAAAAAGTGCAAAAAAAAATAAAATGAAAAAGATTAGTTATTACTTATTATTCATATTTAATATTGATAAAATATTTCATATTTATAAAAAATATTATTATTAATTCTATTTTGAATCAATTTAATAATGATTAGATTTTTTTAAAAATATATTTCCATTTTAATTTTATTTAAATTTGTATGGTTTTAATTATAGCAGTTTTTCTATTTTTTTATGTCTATATAGTTTTTATTCATTTTTATTTCAGTTTTAGTTACCAAATTAAATATAGAGTTTTAAATTTTATTTTATTGCAGTTCATGTTTATTTCAAGTAATGAAAATGTGTTTTTATGGTGTTATTTAACTGTAATAACTGTAGTAAATTTAAACTATTAAATTAAAATTAGAGCTAGAAATAGCTCTGTTTGAGACATTGGATTGGGGTGGCCATACAAAGTTCAGTTTGAGTACATGATTCAGTTTTTGACGTAGTTATCGGCTCAATCTTGCTTCTGTAAGACTTGCATATTTCCTTGTGTGCATTTTCATGTGGCTCATTCCTCATAGAGAGAGAAACTGTGAAGTTAAACAAGCAGCAACCCTGTCCACACACACAACTCTTAGCACACTTTCACTCTTTTCTTCTGATAAAATAATTCTGCTTGGGAAGCAATAACACATTGTGATAATTCTCAGCAGATGTGAGCATGCCTTAGCAAGTTAACGAGAGTCTGTGGGGAGTGTGGACATCATGAAGGAGAGAGGAAGAGGCCGCGGGCTGCGGTTGTGCACCGGGTTCCCAAGCGCTTCTCAAACCTGGCAGCAATGTCTGGAGCTTGTCCAGTGTCTTTATACACACTCACCACAGCACAGGTTACTCAACTTTATGAAAGACTGAAGATTCCTGGAGTTGAGAAAATGACCACAAAACACAGATCCATAATAGCCTGTTCTGGTTTGATTTCAGGTCTCAAAGAAGCAAGTGGAAGAACCTAAATATCAGATGCATTTCTTTTCCCCATTGCTTTTGCTATAAAGAAAGGTGCTTCATGTTCAAGGCAAGAAACGTCTAGTGCAAGTAACCAGGTGAACAAATAGTATTACACATGATTTTTTAAGTGCTGTTCTTAGAAAATGTTTCCATTGCAAGCAGGATGTAAAACCGATTTGCACCATATTTTGTGACAGTTAACCTATATCGCCTGCTAGTGGAGATGCATTCATATACACTACTTACATTCAATTCAATAACATAGTCAAAGAAGATCGCGCATGTGTTTTTGCTTTATTTCAGCATTTGAAAAATTCAACAATGAACGCATAAATAATCCACAATTGTTTAAAAGCTTTATTTCGATGATTTAGGTAGTTCTGGTGGCTATACTTTACATTGGATTGTCATGAGTTGCATTCTAGAAATATATATTTTTTATACATTCTGTTTTTTTTTAATTAGCTTTGTTCTTTTAGATTATTTGGGCCTGTTTTTAATTTTCTTTCTGCTTTACGTGATAGTAAGCTTTTGAAACCAGTTCATACACTCTTTAAACAACGCTGTTTTTGAAATGTTTAGATTATTGCAAAAATCTTCGTACTCTTTTGTAAACTTTTAACTTTTTGTGGGGTAGAAACCTATCATATGTACGCGAAAACTGCGTATCATATGCACGCGAAAACTGCGTATTATATGCACGCCAAACACATGCGTATCATATGCACGCCAAAGTCCATTTTTGCGTATCAATACCACGAGTTTTCGTTTTTATTTGGCGTACTATGTATACGCATTTTCATGAGACCGGGCTGAAATAATCCACTCAAGGATTACATATAAATAATCCACGCTCAACTCTACCGGATATTAACTTTAAAGTTTCATGTTTTCATAACATTATCCATGGCATCACTTGAAAGAAATCTGAGCATTTTTACCGGCAAGTCATTGCTTTTATTTTTTCTAACTGTAGGCCTGTTCCAACCGAACTAACAGATCTACATAGATTGCAGTGTCAAACATTGCAGCTACAAACCGAGATGCTTTAAACCCAAGAATCGTTATTTTATGATCATATTTCGTTAAATGATCTCAAAAGATGACTAATGCGCTTTGGAGAGTCAAATAGCCTATAACGTTGTACCAAAAATCATGCAAGAAGAGACAAATGCCAGTAGTTGTGTAATTTGTGAAAAGTTTATTTTTCTCTGACCAAATCCTGAAGTTCTGTTTTACAGTTATCTGTATGCTGCACCTAATCAGCAGTGCGTCTCTGACCCGCGCGCATGCAGCTCACCAGACCCGGACACTGAGGGTCAGGGCTCCGCTGCCGGGCACCAGGTCCTTCCCTACCGGCGCATCTGCATGTGAAATCGCCATTTCACACAGCCACACTCCCTAATTGTTGTAAAAATTATTTGTGAAATTGCTTTCCACCAGGAGTGTTCGCCACGGCAATTTCCACACAATCTCAGCGCGCGGCGGTCCCACAGAGCTGAACACACGCACAGCCATTCAACCTAAAGAATCTGGAGGATTTTGATCAGCTGTTAAAAGACTCAGATCTCACGGAAAAACAGGTGAAGCGACTTACACTCTTAAAATGAAGTTTTAATTAGGAACGCAATGGTTTTCCGACCATAAAGAGCATGTTATTCTCACGCTCTTTAGAAAAAGCATGGTGTTTCAAAGTAAAACACTGATCTGAAGTACCTTCTGAAACATTAACTTTTTGAATCTCTATAGAACAATACAGTCAACTCAAGAAAATTGTATTCTTGTTATTGGAAAAGGGTTCTTTGCTGAATCTAAGTTTCTAAAAAAAGAACCATTCAAAAAGCTTTATTTTGTGCATCTTAGGTGCATTATTGTTATTATTATTTAGTAATGCCCCTATGCCATTTTCTTTTATTAAACCCTATCACGTTGTGTTGATGATTGATTTCCACATTGAATATGACCCAGTTTCAGCCAAAATGTCTTTATCTTCCTCATTTTTGTGCATCATCATGACCCTCTTTGACCTCAATCTCGGGTAGGTGTGCAGTTTTGGATACGCTCTTGTTCATTCTGTTCTTTCTTCACACAAAAACAGCACAATAATCAGATCCTTTAGGTTTTCTTCGTGACACAGCACTGTCAACTGAAGGATATCCGTCGTGTTTCTCTATATTTATTCACACAAAAATCACCTGACTAATTAAAAAAAAAATTAGTTATGGAATATGCACAAGGTCGAGTTGAAATACACGATTCCAATCCTTTTACAAACGATTGCATGTTTAAGGAAAACATGTTTAGGGTCACACATATTTCCATTCCCACTGCAATGCCATATAAACTCTTGTTATTTATTTTTAATTCCTAGAGCCTTTTTGTGGCTAATAATAAAAATATCTATATTTATTCACACAAAAATCACCTGACTAATTAAAAAAAAAATGTTGTTATGGAATATGCACAAGGTCGAGTTGAAATACACGATTACAATCCTTTTACAAACGATTGCATGTTTAAGGAAAACATGTTTAGGGTCACACATATTTCCATTCCCACTGCAATGCCATATAAACTCTTGTTATTTATTTTTAATTCCTAGAGCCTTTTTGTGGCTAATAATAAAAATATTATATTATGTGTGTGTGTGTGTGTGTGTGTGTGAGAGAGAGAGAGAGAGAGAGAGAGAGAGAGAGAGAGAAATGCTAACGTTGTCTCTTCCTAGTCGAGAGTGTCCAAAGCATTAAACTGACGTTTCAGTTCAAATGACAGATGAATGAAAACTCTTCGTAACATTTCCTGTGTTGACTCAGAGAGAGAGTGGAAGGGTGGTGTATGTGTGTGTTTTCTGCAAAGTTCCTCCGGATTGGACGGCAGGTCTTGGGCATTACGCTTTCTCTCCACGATGAATAAAAGAGTGTTGAAGAGCCTATCGTTACGCGCGCTTCCTCCTCCCACTATGTGCGCCAAATTTGGCCACTTAAACTCCTCTCAAGCAGCAAACAGGAGCTGTAATCAAAACTAGCAGAACCTCTCACTAATATTTTCTCCCAGTTGCTTCAGAGCACATTCCATGCTTTCCTCTGCTCATCCTACTGTTGGTTTTTGGTATCCACTGTAAGAAGTTTGTCTTCTGCACACTTGGCATTGTCCACTGGTGCGTGTTTATGTGTGTTTGGATTTCTTTTACATTTTTTGGACCTGTTACAGTTTCCACTGCACAAACAAGACTGGAGCTTTCTGTGTGATTGATTTCTTTCATTTGTTAGTGAGAGTTTAAATTGTTTGGGAGTAGCTGGAATGGCTACTTTACCAGGAACGTTTCCTCGAATGATGCGGCCAGCACCAGGCCAAAACTACCCACGAACCGGATTCCCTTTAGAAGGTACAGAAACTTGTGCTTTTCTTCTTCTTATTGTTCTTCTTCTTAAAAACATCATTTTATCACATATTTGTAAATGCATTTGTAATAGATAAAAAATGTGTCATTTTAAAATACAAAAAAAAATCATTTTGGATATGCTGTGTCAAACAGCTGTGTCAAAGTTAAAAAAGAAAAAGAAAAGCAAAAAAGAAATGACCGGCTTAAATCGAATTGAATAAGTAAATTATATGACCGAACAAAAACTTTTAAAAATAGAAGAGACTGTTTTATGGAATTAGTGAAATTTTAATAATTGACAATAAACGTTCTTTTAAAATCTTGTCATCTTGCAGCCTCACGAGTAAAATGTTCTGAACTTGTTATCTGCATGCGCCGCTCGCGCATTAAATGGGAAACTCTTTCCTAGATCGAGTGAATTCGTGCTTAAGAGCAGTTTGACGAAAGCCTGCCAACCCACGAATCCTGCAATCTGTGGGATTTACTGAAGTGTCTCGCAGCAGTGAAGGGAAATAAAACACACAGCTGAGAGCTGGCTCAAAGCAGCACACTACTATTTGTGTTGCATGACTGGGAATAATCGAGGTTTAAAGTGGCACGTCTTTAGTGCCTCTTGAATGGCAATTAGTGTCCTCAAGTGTCACATCCTCTCACAACACATCAGATAGACTGATAGTAAAGAAGGATTCTTTCAGGAAAGAAAATGTGTGAGGATGAGATCTTTGGATTAATTCTCCTTCCAGGCTTTTATTAATCATTACTCGTATCTTCCAATAAACACGAATAGTTTCCAAATCTACATATCACGTGATAAATGGTATGATCTGATATGATTAATGAGAATGACAGCATGTAGATGTTTTTGTGATAAAGCCTGGAGGACTCACTTGCAGAATTTACACCTCGAAACTCAATGGTATCAATTTAAACACAAGTGAAGCGCGCTTTACCGTATGCGTCATTTTACATGCATAAAACCAGTGCGTAATTCCAAGGCGTTCAACCAAATTACTATCGCATAGTACGTAATATAATCGCATGGTTGACAAGGGTGTTCAATCTCTATCTGCTATGATATTGTTTCTTTTGTTCAAGCTGAATGTTTTTACACAGTCTCGACGCCTCTGGGTCAAGGTCGAGTGAACCAGCTCGGTGGAGTTTTCATCAACGGAAGGCCTCTGCCAAATCACATTCGACACAAAATAGTGGAAATGGCCCATCACGGCATTCGACCCTGTGTGATCTCCAGACAACTGCGGGTCTCACACGGCTGCGTGTCCAAAATCCTCTGTCGGTACCAGGAGACCGGTTCCATTCGTCCGGGAGCGATAGGTGGAAGCAAACCGAGGGTGAGTGAACGATTCCAGCTGCACGCTGTCGATATCACAGGCATGCTTAGATATATACCAATCGTAACGGGGAGATTATGAACAATTATTATTAATTATGCAAAAAAATAAAATAATCAACTCTTAAATCTATTTGGAATTTATAGTAAACAGAATGCGCATTTCTTGTGTTTTTTCCCTACACGTTTTCTGTTCGACACTAAAGCAAGTTGCAACACCCGATGTTGAAAAGAGAATTGAGGAATACAAACGCGAGAATCCAGGGATGTTCAGCTGGGAAATCCGGGATAAGTTGCTGAAGGACGGGGTGTGTGACAGAGGCACGGTTCCTTCAGGTGAGGCCTCTTCCGGTAAGCACCATTTCTTTCTTATTGACATAAGAGAGGGCGTTACGCGCTTCACAGCGTCTGCTTAAACATGGAGAAAAACAATGTATATTCGGTTTTAATTCATTTTGGAGTTTTCGGAAAAAATTGAGATCTCTATGAAATATTAAATTCACAATCACATTAGTAATGTTTATAGTTATGATTGTTTCATTGGGTGTTACAGTGATTATTGTCTCTCTTTATAGTTAGCTCCATTAGTCGGGTTTTGAGAGCTCGTTTTGGCAAGAAAGATGACGATGATGATGACGAAGGTGATAAAAAAGATGAAGACGGAGAAAAGAAAACCAAGCACAGCATCGATGGGATTCTCGGGGATAAAGGTCAGAGGCCGTTACATTTCTCATTGCGTGCGAATAGATGCGAGGAAACGTGGTGCGTAAAAGTTGCGTGGGAGATGTGTGTTTTTTTTTTTTTTTAGGTGTGGATCAGTTGTACTGACAGCTCGTGATGGACTGGTGCTATAATTGCTGCTGTTGTTGCAATTGATATTTTATTAGGCAGTTATTTGAAAGGGACAGATGCTGCAGTCCTTCATTCTCGCCAGGGGGAATCTATGCGCCCCCTTGGCAAAAAAAAAAAAGAGGCACAAATAGCTGTTCAGTACTTACTCAGTTATTTATGTGAGCCCTGACGTCAGGTATTTAGCCGGGTAAATTAATTTGTGTGGCATTTCCCTTGCGTTTTAACGACCCCCTGAACGACAACTGACAGTTTGACCCATTTGAGAATCCATGTCTGTTTTAGCAACTACGAGACACGTGGACCCAGTGGAGGTGACTTGTTTTGCCAACATTTATACCAATTAGTATTCTTATATGATCTGTATAATATTGTGAACTGAAAATGATCATTTGACAACGTTTGAAATGAATTGTATAACAATAGCAATCCGAAAATATATTATAGGCTTCATATATTAGAAAAAAAGTCATTGTATTTCGTTGTAGGCTCTATATTTGATATATTTATATTATATAGAATAGCCTGCAATTAAAAATTATAGCGTACTACTATAATTCGAAATATGATATTATAATTCGAAACCATCATATTTCTATTCTGTCAATAAAGCGAGATTTATAGCGGGTCACAATACGTTTTTGCCTTTTTAAACGCGGTTATGAACAATCTCGTTTTAAGCCTTTGTAACCTTTCGACTGAAATACAAAAGAGAAAAGGCTCTGGAGTCTGAAAAAGAGTAACTGGACCGGTGACCCCCATTCAAAGATCCCAGAAAAGAGGGGGAAACTTTGTACAAAGGGTAGCAAAAAAAAAGAAAGGCAGATAAATTATTCAGTGCTCCCTGCTGCTAGATAGTTTTGTAATATGAAGGAGCATTTACAAATGTAAGCTCAACATTTCATGGTGCAAAACGGCGTCTTTTGTGCGGGTTTAGTTGTGCGTAACTGCGCAGCTGGTTTAAGACAAAATAAAGCTTTTACATTTACACATATTTTTTTTTATAGAATTGGTATAATGATAATGATATTTTGAGATGGGCGAATCAATCATTATGTTAATAAAAATATCCATAGTATTATTTATGTTTTCTCCAAATTACATGACCTAAATCAGATTACCTCCCTCATAATTAATATTACACGCATTTATACACAGGCCAAAACTGATATTCGTTATTAAACAAATGCAAGAAAAACAATCTTTCTGTTGCTGTCCACTGGTTGTGGTTGTTCATTTGTTGGTAATGTTGTGAGTGCGTCATCTCTGGGTTAATTATTCCATAAATCTGTCATTTATAGTGTCTCATCTTCACTGAATTCACTGTTAAATTCTTTGAAGGGATTCTTTAAGTTTACCATCCGGATAACATTTAATGATGTTAAGACTTATTAGAGCTGCTGTGTGTTGAATGGGCGTCTGTGTTGCTGAGGAGGGTAATAGCTCGGAGGCACCGGTAAGAAACCTCGCGCCGGGGTTCCGCGCACAAACGCAATGTAGAAGAGCTTTTAAACCCTGATTAAACTGAGCCCCTTTATTTCTTTTCACTTTCATCTCTAAACGGCTCACCGTGACTCGCCCAGGGCGTCAATTCATGAGATTTGGAGTTTATTTTATGTGATATTTATTTATTTAGCGATTACATTTATGGTGTGTACAAAATACATCATGTATTCATTTTTTATTTCATGTGTTTTTAAGGTGTCAAATTTATTACTATGCAGTTAGTCAAAAAAGGCTGACCTCATATTTTTATTGACTTGTTTCGGCATACATAATGCAAATGTATTTATTTATTGCTTGTGTGCAAGGGGTTAAATTGATTACGCACTAGACTATCTATAGTTAATCAAATAAATTAGACGTCAGGTTTGGTTGACTTGCTTTGGCATTATTGTTTTGGTCAATATATACACATACATTATTTTTAGCCATATACTTAACATATGAATAATTTGTAAACTTTTTGGGGTATACAAAATTCCTGTATTTATTTATTTTTATTGCACGTGATTATAAAGTGTGGTAACACTTTTTTTCAATAGTCCACTTTAGACATTCTATTAACAGTAAGTAACTACATGTCAACTAGCAGTTAGTAGAGTATTAGTAGACTGTCTGCTTAATATCTTCTAACACTTTATTTGTCAACATTCTACTAACCCTAAACCTACCCTAAGTCTACTCTGAGAGTTAGAAGACATGAAGTTGCAAATAATGAGAATTAGTTGACATGTAGTTGACATGTAGTTACAAAGTTACTTATAGTTAATAGAATGCCTAAAGTGGACTATCGAAATAAAGTGTAACCTAAAGTGTTACATTTATTATGCAGGCGACTATTTATTTAATATAAATGTCAGACCTCAGATTTTTGTTGACGTTCTTTTGGCATGCAACATTTATTTATTTATTTATTCGTGGCATGTGTTTATTGGGTCGACTGATTACGCAGTTAGAATCTGGTGGATTCCTATGTATGTGCTAAATGTCTAATGTAAATGTGTTTGTTTATTTATTTGTTTATGACATAATGTTAAACATTTTGAAAGCAAACAAACGACATAAACGTTGTGTGTGTTTCCTACGCCCTGAGCAGATCTCCAAGTGCCTAACCTTAATAGCCTTAACTATGACTTCCACATTTGGTTTAGTGGCCATTACAATAATAATAATCTTGTGCACCTGCCATCCTCGTTACGGAAATAAAAAAATATGATGAGCGACAGCAGAGTTAGCACAAACCTGCCAAACTTAATTAGTCTTTAATGGGTTCCAGCCCCGCGTCTGACAGCTCACCTGGTGCTCTTTTTGTCTGGAGGAGCATCAGTTAAACGCGACCACGCGTCCATTTGTGAGAGTGGCACTGGACACTTCAGCAAATCTGTGGATTACCTGAGCTTTTCAGACTAATCAAACAGACTTCAGTCGGGGGTTTAAGAGTGTTGCTATGGGATAATAGTAATAATAAAAAAAACAGTAGGTGAGACGGATGTGAGCGATGCGCAGTCTCGGTTTTACTGTACACAGGAACTCAATGATATTTAAAAGAAAGCATAAATGTCTTCTTCTATAATGTAACATTTCACCTATGATAAAGCATGAAGAGAATATTCTGGAATAGAGCAGTTTTCGCTCTTGCTTCACACTTATATGAAAATTAAGCAGATGCTTTCGAGCCTAAAGCCGCACTGAAAGAGAAGCATAGGGAGACATTTTAAACAAATCCATCTGGAATAGAATATGTTACAGGGACACACGCACACTCACAGAGAGAGGAAGATTAAGTGGAAGTAAGGGGAAGTTATTTAGCTATTAATATTTTTTCTCCTCAGGCGTCGAGAGTGACTCCATCTGCACTTTCTTGCAGCTATTTTGGCTGGGCTGAAATTGTGGGAGACCCAAATGTTGGGCAGAGATAACATAACCATCAGAGTGTGGACCATCACTGCATTAAACACGGATTAACCTCTTCTCTCCCGTCACCCTGTCTCAACACAACTCTAGAATGTGACTGGCCAGGGATTTTCTGAGTGTATAGAGTCCAGGGTTTTATCCATGAACACAACCACAACAATATATATATATATATATACTAAATATAAATAATTTTTATTATTTCTAATTGTTCTTTTTTATGCTCTGTTATTATCCATTTTTGTTGACAGGTATAATAAGTTGAACAGATATAAGCTCATAATAATATTACACTGCAACACTGATTATGATACTTAAAATCCACATAAAGGCAGTTCTAATTCCTGGAACCAGTCAAATTTGACCGAACCCGATGCAATTGACCATGATTTGCGTTCAAGCATTGCTGATGGTGACATTTATTTTATTTTATTTTTTCAAAGCTTTTATATATAGCTTACTATAATTTTATTTAAACAATTTTCCCCAGGGCATGCATGCATTCGTTTATTTATTTATTTGTTTGTTTGTGTCATAATAAAAACAATAATAATATCTATCCTGTAAAATTATAACCTATTCTTTTTGTGTCAAATCATTGTCTGGAAGTGTTTGGTAGGCTAGTATTTGGGAAGGTAACTGTTACAAGCCCCCATGGCACGACTGTATATTTAATGATAGGTGAGGAAGTGAACAATATTCATGATCCAGCCTATATTAGCTGTTGAATGGAACAATTTAAGCATTTTGACTGGTATTTTAAATGGCTTTTATATGGACTGTAATGCTTAATTGGTCTCCATACGGGGATTATAGACTAGTTTACAATGTCGTTATTAGACGTCGGATGACCTGTGAACTCGAGACAGGGCCTGAATTTGAAGATGAGTTTTGATGTGTTTCAGAGATGTTTAAAAATAACCAGAAAACGGGTAAGGATGATGTGAATGAGGGCTCAGGCAGTTAAGGGAAATTGAGAAGCTTATGATCTTTGATCCGTGGATGTCTTTTGCTTATCAAAAACACTTGAGACGACTGCAGTACAAAGCGACTTCATATTACTGCCTGACTGTTCATTAAATGTGCTTTGCCATCTGGGACAGTGTAAATCTCTGCACAGATGTTATGGAGAATATCACTCTCTTATATCTGAGAGAATTCTTGTAATAGTGCGGTTTGCACATTCCCCAGCTGTTAACAGAGCGCGCAGCAGACTTTTACGCACATAAACGCTGTTTTATTATCTGCTCCCTCTAATAGCCAGAAAGGATTTCATTTTTCAACTTTTCAAGGGCTTTGGAACCCAAATGTAATAAATTAAGCACACATAATATATCTGCGTAGATGTGTGCTCGGTTCTTTGTGCGTAATGTTCTCTCTATGCGAGCAATGGATATTGTATTTGGTGCGTTCGTATCTGGTTAATGTTTGTAATGGGGGCTTAAATACACAATTGATTCTGACATGTAAATTGTCATTTCCGTTTTAGCCATTTGATTTGTGAAGGTGGGTCGCACTTGACACACACAAGCTGTGATACAGGCCCCATTAAACCGTGTGTGTGTGTGTGGGTTTGGGGAGGGCTTTACATTTGTTAAAATAAAAGGTGTGCTTTTATTTGCTAAAATATTTTATTTTGTCGCAGCTGAATTGTAATTAGTAACACATGGATATTACAGACGGATTGTGCTTCAGAGCAAAACACAATAGTTTTGTGTTCCAAAACTAGTGCGCAGCATTCTTAAGTGCAGTGTAAAAAATGATTTATGTGATGGAAACCGTGTTTATGCCAAATGGTGTGTCAGAAGACATGTTAAGATTATAATTTAAAAACCGTATGCCCACATCGATGAAAGGCAGGTTAGTTTTAGGATTATTATCCAAACATTTAGCCTAATTTATAGTTATGCCTTCGAGAATATAAAAGGGTGCAATAATTCTTCATTCATTATTTGTAGTCTTGATTGTTAATATTTCAGAATTGTATTTGCTGTCTGTTCCGTCGTAGCCTACTTTACGTATTTGTCTCCAATCCTTACGCACTCTTTTGCTGCGCGGGCGTGTGGATTTAGCTAATGGAGCGTTTCAGTCCCGTTGGTCGGTGTTTTAGAGATCCGTTCGAGTGGCTTTTAAGGAACAATAGAGGATCCCGGGATGCGGTAAATGGCAGTGACCGGTAACCTCTCTCACACTCGGGCAGGTCACCGCGCTTCAGTAAACACAGCGTATAGAGCTGAGAAAGTCATCTCAGCAACAAGTGATAGATACGCAGAATTGATAGAATTCTACATCCGACACTCAAATCCCCCTGATCGACGAACATTTGCTGGACTTACTAGTATTGGATCATTTTTATAGAATGCAGCAGCAGCAGCAGCAGCAGCAATATAGAAATATCAATCAAACGAAAACAAAACAAAGAAAAAAAACTGCAATCATATTTGTAACTACAGCAATTAGCTTTTTATTATAGGCTATGCAACATTTGTATCCGTTCATTCGTAATATATTGCTGTATTTTTATTTTATCTTGTATTTCCTCTTATCATTATTAGTAGGAGTAGTATGTTTAATAAGCTGAGCGCGGCACATTGTGTTTGACTCGGAACTCAGAACTTGACTAGGCTTTCAGAGACCGAAACGAACGCGTTGAACTTGTCAAATCTAATTAAACGCTTCCTTCACAAACAGACAAAAACGATTATGTATTTGAGTGTTTTTCTCTACTGTATTATTATTATTCGTTATTTTTGTTTATATATGTCGATATTTAAATCTAATATATATATATTATTTAAAATTCTTATTGTTATTATTATTATTATTAATAATTAATATTTTACAATCGGAGGACGAAAGGCGGAGCAGTCAGCAGTTTTGCACCTAGTATTTCATGGGTGTGCGCCCTGTTAATTTAGCAAGTTTGTGAATTTTTTTGGAGTCGTTCCGGACCCCACAGGCGAGACGCAGCTTGGACTGTGGCGATCCGTTCTAATTGGGGATGAAATTCATTAGAGAAGACATCCATTTAAGACCTTTAAGTTTTCCACACATTAATGGCTTATAGCCAATACTGAAATGTATTGCCTCTTTGAAATTTGTCCTGCCTGTCTAACAGGTGTCACAGGAAGCACTTAGAAAAATGAACAAATAAATACAGATTCCTCAAGCGTAAGGTATTTAAAGTGCACCCAGCCATGAATGAATGAAGCAGGTGATGGTTTACGGATCCTTTTTATTATTTTTCATTTGTAATGATCTCCTTTTACAAAAATAAGAAAAGTCTGCTCTTTGTGCATTGTGAACATACAGTATATTTACTCTCTGTTTGCATTCTCGCACTTTGTGTGCGTTTGAATGTGTGTTTTTCTCTTTTGCAATAAGATAAGAAGTGATGCTCGGATCATCCTCTCACTTTTGAATGGAGGAGAAATCAATTGTCTCCTTCCCCTTTATGGAAAGCATTTTGTTCTTTTAATTGAATGCTGGCTTTTTTTCTGGTGTTGGGCCTAAGACTCCTCTGAAGTCTAAACAGCCTTCTCTCTCCATTGTCAGAGAAGCTGCTCCTAAAAAGGAAAAAAAGAAAGAAAAGAGCAGAAGAAAAAAGAACTCTGTTATTTTCTGTCTTGAGATTCAGTGCACGGGCTATTCAGGCCAGTTGATGAACTCCTTCAAAAAGTTTATTAAGGGTATGAAAACAATGTGAACTAAAGCCTTTGGGCTCGCGGGCAGACAGTTTATAAACTAGCGGCTATTGTGCCTCGAAGGCAGATGCATGAATACTTTTGAATGGGGGCTTCAAACTGACACGATGGGGCTGGACAGCAGCCTGTTTAGTGAAGAGCGCTTGTGGAAGAGACGGGCTCAGTGTGTTGTCTGCATTAATGTACATCTGTAGGGACTGGGGGTGAATCCCCAACACACTGAGATGGAGAGCCAGCGAGAGCTTCTTTAGCTTGTGTTCCTTTGGGAATTTGTGCGGTGCTACCTTTAGGTTTACTTAGGAGAGTAAAATCAGCCGTCTTAAATATCATAGATGTTTTCTGTGTAAATGCATGTGAATGAACGTTGATGTGATGATGGCACTACAAAGAACGTTCTACGTGAAGTGGGATCTGAGGCTGCTAGTGGAAATGCATCTATTTTAATTATACATTTTTTACACGTTTCTATTGCAGAATTTTCTAGTAGTTACTATGAGAAAACTTGATGATCATGTTCTTGGAAAAATGAACAAATAAGAACAGATTCCTCAATCAAAATCTTTTTAAAAGTGATTATAATAGATTCAAATCTTTTATAGTTATGGTACATCAATGTCTGTGAATGAATGTGACACTACAAAGAAAGTTATACATGAGGTGAGGTCCAAAAGTCTGAGACTACTAGTGAAAATGTATCCATTATGCATTATATTCTAATTCAGTTATATTTTTTATATTATATATTGCAGAATTTCTTAGTGTTTGCTATGACAAAACCTGATCATGGAAAAAGAGCAAATGAGTACAAATTCATGATGCTACAAAGAAAGTTATATATGAGGTGAGGTCCAAAAGCCTGATTACTCGTGAAAATGCATCCATTTTGCATTATCTTCTACTTAAATAATAAAGAGAGATTTTTGTACCTTTCTGAACATTGATGTCAAATAACTTTATAGTCACATTTATTAATGTTGTCATGTTCGCAAGCCTGCAATATGAAAGATGGATACAAAGTAGCCATCCAAACTCTTCTTTTTTCAACTTTTCTTCCTCTCTATTCTTTCTTTCTCTATCAAACATTACAGTAAAGTGTGTGGTTGATGCCCATAAAGTGCTTGTAATCATCCTGAAGAGATCACTTTTTTTTCTCGAGGTGATTTGCATGAGGCTGCAGCAGGCACAAACAATCCTCGCTCGGCTCTGCTCTGGCAGGTGTCAACATTAGCAACACAATTGGCTCTTGGAGCCTCACTGCAGAGAGACGGCTAACATTAACTGTGTGAGATGCCATGAAAAGAGGACCATGAAGAGGTTGTGGAGGGGAGGAGGGAGATTATGCTTTGAGACAGCTATTAGTGGGGATGAGGCTTTTCTAAACAAACAGCGGAGAGAAAGAAACCCAAGAAAAGATCAATAATGTGTTAGTTTTGTTGGCTAAGCCATGATGGATCTGAAGTACCCAATTTTTCTTTTGTATTATTATTATTTTTTTCATTCTTCTTAGTGATGCTTTTCTTGATATTATAGGTATTGACAATCCAATTTGGGTGCAAATCATAAGAGGCGGTTTTTCTTTTTTTTTAAATCCAGCTGATTATTTGAACGTGCTCTGCGTGTTGCATGTGTATATCTGACACATGTAGGGTGAATAAATTGTTTAAAATGTTATTTTGTTTTCAGAGTTTGAGCTCAGAAGCCTTCTCAGTTAACTTTGTTTCCTTAAAATATACACAAAGAAGTCAATCACTGACATACAGTAAGAAAGCTATCAAATTCATGTGAATAGCAGCTCAGGTCATTGACTCATTAAGAAATTAGTTCATACTGAATTTTCTGGAAGAATCTGAGAAGCTGGAGACACAAGTAAAGGTCTCCGTTACGGTCTTTCCATATAATCTCATTGCTGTCTAGGTTAAAGATATCAAATAGATATGTGACCCTGGACCACAAAACCAGTCATAAGGGTAAATGTTTTTGAGAAATTGAGATTTATACATCATCTAAAAGCTGAATAAATACACTTTCCATTGATGTATGGTTTGTTATGATAGGACAATATTTGGCCGAGATACAGCTATTTGAAAATCTGGAATCTGAGGGTGCAAAAAAATCTAAATACTGTCAAAATCACCTTTAAAGTTGTCCAAATGAAGTTCTTAGCAATGCATATTACTAATCAAAAATTAAGTTTTAATATATTTACGGTAGGAAATTTACAAAATATCTTCATGGAACATGATCTTTACTTAATATCCTAATGATTTCTGGCATAAATTTTGACCCATACAATGTATTTTTGGCTATTGCTACAAATATACCCCAGCGACTTAACACTGCTTTTGTGCTCCAGGGTCACATATCATATATTTACAATATGCATCCATTGTATATTCACCCTACTGTAATACCTTTTTTCTGCAGCACAGGACTTTTTGAAAACTTTGACAGATTCTGTAATCGTTCTCGGTCATGTGTCAAGACGGTGTCGTCAGGTCTCTTCTTTCTTTTGACAAAGGTTTTACTCAAAGGCAGGAGGATATATTGGTAAAGAAATGAGTTGACATCAGGGTTGCATTTTTATGTACGTGCTTGAGTTGACAAGAAAAACAAGGTTTCCAAAAGTCATTTATCTATCTTTCTATCTGCTCGTCTGGTAGATCTTGACCGTGCCATTGGAAAGGACAAGAGCGCTCAGCGCTCTATAGTAGTTCCCATGGGGCTTTGACTCAATGTTTTTCCTAGAGCGAAGGCAATTTTGCTTTAATTGGTTGTTTTAGACTCCTTTCTTGTCACACACTCAGGATAGCTCTCCGAAAACAAATAGAAAGGAAAAGTGTCTCTTGTTTTCTCCAGGGTTTTATGTGAAGCACATCGTCCGAAGTGAGGATTTTGATTGAATTGTCTGGTTTCTTCTTTCTGCATATGATGATATTGAACACAGAGCTTTAAATATTCATTTCAACACAGATAAAACAGATGAATCCATTCACATTCAGTCTTCGTTTTCACATGATGAGAAAAAAAAATTCTATTTGTTTTGTAATTGGCTCTTTCTTTTTCAATTTTCAAAACTTGGTCACTGTTTATTGGAATAGTCTGTTTATCAGTTGGTGAAAACATGACTTCATGCACATTGCAGACCGAATAATTTCCCTCACTGCATCACGTTTCAGTGCACTAAAAGTCTTTAATTTGCTGCATTGTTAAAATAGAGAAGCAAAGGTGAATGTTTGGTCCATTTTACTCATACTATGTAAAGAGTAGAATTTGGATTGTAAATAAGTGTGTAAAAGTGGTAGATATTAGGCACATACACAGTTCGTTAGTTAAATGTGCTGCAGATCTGTGACCATGGAGCACAAAGCCAGTCTTAAGTCGCTGGGGTATATTTGTAGTAATAGCCAAAAATACAATGTATGGGTCAAAATTATTGAATTTTCTTTTATGCCAAAAAATCATTAGGACATTAAGTAAATATCATGTTCCATGAAGATATTTTGTACATTTCTTACCGTAAATATATCAAAACTTAATTTTTGATTAGTAATATGCATTGCTAAGAACTTCATTTGGACAACTTTAAAGGCGATTTTCTCAATATTTAGATTTTTTGCACCCTCAGATTCCAGATTTTCAAATATTGTCCTATCATAACAAACCGTACATCAATGGAAAGCTTGTTTATTCAGCTTTCAGATGATGTATAAATCTCAGTTTCGAAAAATTTACCCTCATGACCCATTTATCAGTGTTATATTCACTATCCAGCATTTTATGAATTAACTTCCTACAATCACTGAAAATTCTTCTCTAAATAGTAAACAGCGCTTAGCGACTAAGATAATATCTAAACATCTTTTCACCCTTCCTCCATCTGTCATCATCATATCATTTTTACCTTTATAAACAAAGCAGCGGTTTTTAAAGATTTGCTTGTTTGGCTTTGTTTTGATTGGATCTGGTGTCTCCCAAGATCTGTGTGGTCTATTATATTTGTGGTATATTTATTTTTTACCACTGCTTAGGAAAACATTCAGCACATTATGATTCCTTGACTGATAAATCAGAAGGGATTCGCTTGAAATGCATGCCATGTTCAGTGACAGACATAACATGGGAGTTTCTGTTTTCTTCACAACCCATGTTTGAAGAAAACACAGGATCATAATAGAGCTAAATGTTAAATGTCCCGTTTCTTCCCGCCTGCCATAGATGTCAAAGTTTTTGACAGTTGGCACGGACACCGCCGGATTATTGTCATCCCCCGTTACACCAAGGCATGTTAGAAAGTACAGCAAGCATTCTCACTAATTTTATTACAATGGAGAAAATGCCCCACATAATGTGCAACACTAATTAAGTTTAGAGCCGTGTGCCCAGTCGGAGAGCTGATGAATTAGAGCCATTCACACCATGCTCGACTGCTTTAAAATCACCATTAGCCCATGCTACTTACGGCCATAACATCACCCATTTTATGCTTTTGACCTGCTTTGCAAATGGATTCTTCATTATTTTCGTGTATGTAACGTGTGGCCGCTCATTTTTAAGGCTGTACCGAAAGACAATAAACACGTTCACAGAGTGTTGCAAATCAGAAATGTGTTTCGTCTTTCCACCAAGTTTAAAAATATGCAGCCGTTAACCGGTGAGCTTAGAGAGACAGCGAGCAGTGGAAAGCGAGCAATCGCTGTAACATCAAAGGAAAAAGCCAAGCCTTCCATTTTTAACTAATGGGTTTATTTAAGGCGTCCCCTGTCAGGGGAATGTACACTCTCATTTTGAAATGCCCTTACGGTCCAAAGGCACAATATAGAGAGCTGATCTCTGACTTTACCATCGGCTGCTGTGAGCGCGAGCTGATGTAAACTCAGAAAACAGGAAATATTAAAGACCTCCTAATGTCCTGAAGAATGTCTCAGGAATTTCATGTCCACTGAGTCAAAAGTGGTGTATAGTTAGGGACTGACGTTTTTACAAATAGTTTTCAATCTTTGTTTCTGACAAATGAGATATTTTCAGTATTTAAGCTAGAAATGTGAAGAAAAAAAATCAGATTTTCACTGTACTCTCCTGCTTCTCATATGGTTCTGCTATGAAAAAGACCCAATTCTGCAATCAAATGTGAGAGATCTCAGTATGAACATTCCTCATTCAGTTCTTCTGAACTCTGTACTTTTACAACAGTTGTCTCATTTCTATTCAGTCTTTTTTTCCTGTTTTTGTAGAATTTTAGGAGGAATATGAAGAATTTTAAGGTACATACACTCTTAAAAATAAAAGTTGTTCATTGGCATTGATAAATCCATGAAGAACATCCATTGAACTTTTCAATGCACAAAAGGTTATTTTTAGTGAAAATGGTTCTTTAGATTTCTAAAATGTTCTTTATGCTAAGAAAAAAAAAAGTTCTTTTAAGAACTGTTCAAAATGGTTCTTCTAACCCCTCTTTTGGAACATTAATTTTTTCAGAATGTAGATGAAACATAGCAGTGCATCTCCAGCAGATCTCCTGTACATCTTCTGAGCATTGAAAGAGCAAGCAATGGGTCATCCATGCAAGTTTTGTACCTTCTAGGCTACTCTGATAAGCCACGAATAGCATCTTTTGATAAGGAAAAAACAGCAGTTGGTTTAGAAATAAAAAAATAATAATTCCAGAATGCTGCCCCAAAAAAGTATGGCAATAACCCCCTTCCAGAACGAACTCACACTGAGTTTTGTCTGTACTATATAACCACTTTATGATGAAAGAATTATATGCCTTGACTCCGGAGCCGTCCTTCAGGCACATATCTCAATTCTTGAGTGCATTCCGTCTCCTACCTAAACTCCATCCTTTTACAGTCTGGATAAAATAAACAGGCGCTTCTTAGAGCTCAGAGTTAGTATTTGATTTCCTGCATTGCTTTTGCCTTTCATGCCTTCTGAAGGGGCTTCTGCACTATTGGCACAGACCCCTTGGGTTCCCTTTTTGCTTTGTGGTCCTTCTTAATTTCATTACTTTAGCTGTGACCTTAATTAGCAGGGACCCAACCCCAGGAAACGAAATCCCATTTTGGCAGAAAACTAAGTCCCGCTCCCTCGGAACAGAGGTAGAGGTAGGGTGACCCTCAAGAAAACGGCTCAGGGAGGCATCCTCCATTTCTCATTTCTCTCGTCTCCCTATGGTGACAGGAATTCAAAAGGATTCTGTTTAAAATATTCCTGCTTGGACTATGCGCATGTGAGTGTGTATAGAGTCATAAATGGCGTCCTCTTTTATTTTTTCCCCCTAAAGGATTAATCAAAATCAAAATGCAATTTCAACATCAACCACTAAAGTAGGTGGTCATTAAGGCGATATTTTAAAGAATTTATTCTCCATTTTTTAAGGGGCTCAAAAAGTCTAAGACTTTTTGTTTAAACCAACACAGTAAACAATTGCTAGTAAATTTTGCGAATAATTACAAAGAATCAACAAATAGCACACTGAATTAAACATGAAATTTTGTGGAACTTCAAACGACTGAAATAGTTTTTTTTTGTAAAACACTCCAATAATTTGTTTATGACTTCTAAAAATACTTATTTTTAGAGTGTAGAAATTAACTTTTTAGGATTTTGACATTTTGAAAACAAACAAAAAAAATGTCATGTAAAATTAAGAAAAAAATAATAATTTTCTGTGCTATTTCTAAGTCAGTATTCAAATGTGGATTAAAATTGATCATGTGACTCCTCACTGAAATTGCTATGCTGATAATATGAATTACAATGAAAATATAAATGTAAAAGAGTTTTTTCCCTTTCGTCTCAATCAGACTTTTGAATGCCACTGTATATTTGTAGCAATGTTGATGTATAAAATACATACCTACTGTACACAGTAAACAGTCAATTTAGCAAATAATTACAAAGAATCAAAGAGTTTAACGCTTAAACGAGTTAAACATGAAACTTTTTGTAGAACTTCAACTGACTGAAATAGTTTTCTTGTATAAAAAAAAAAAAAAAACTCCAAAAATGTTTGTTTTTATGATTCCGAAATTTTTTTTACAGTGTAGAAATGAACAAAGTTTTAGGATATTGGCACATTTTTAAAACAAAAAACATTTATTTATAGTAACTAATCAATGTCAGTTAGTAAAACTGATCATTCCTCACTGAAATTGTATAAATGCTGACAATATGCCATGAAAAAAATTTATGTAAAAGAGTTGCAGTTTTTCCATTGGTTTCGATCAGACTTTTGAACACTACTGTATATTTATATCAATGTTTATGTATAAAATCCCACCATTCAAGTCCTTCACGCTCTCATATTTCGGCACGCCTGTCCCCTGGCGCTGGGGCATAGGGAGTCAATATGTCAGCATTTATCGATACCCCACTGAGCTACGCGGGCTTGTCAGGGCCCTATTCAGGCTCTAATGGCCCCCTGAGGTGCAGCGTCTATGCAGGCTGAAAGCGCAAAGAGGCCCGGGGCCCAGCCTGTTGTTGGACGTTAGGCGTGTGTTCCTATGGCCACGCACATGACAAGAGCTATAAAAGACCAACGCCTTTGCTTCTTCTTCTGCCCCTCTCTTAAACTGCTTTTTTCAACGTCTTCTTGAAAGAAAAAAGGTCTAATTGTTTGTTGTGGGAGCCAAAGATTATAGACCCTCCCCTCCTTTTGCTCTTTTTTTCCTTTCGTCTGTTTTCTTTGGGCTCGTCTTTCTCTCCGCCGCTCTCGTTATTTCTAAAGGATGCGATTTTTATCCCAAATGTTGTGAAAAGGGAAGCAAAAGAAGAACGATCCCGCGAGACTGCTTTTGACAATGGCAATGAGACACAAGAGACTGCTCAACTAAAGTGGAATTGTTGACTTCCATTGTTACTTTGCATAAATATATACTTTTAACTCTTATTTACGAATTTCGACAACATGAAAACGTATGCTGAGCTATGAGTTACAGTATCGTTATGTTTGGTTTGGAGTTTAAATAGTTTTTTTGACTCAATAAGACAATAGAGCAACATAATGTGTTTACATGCATGTTTTTGAGTAGTCAAATATTTGAAGCAAGCATGCAACTTTGATGTGTATATGTGACCCTGGACCACAAAACCAGTCATAAGGGTCAATTTTTTGAAATTGAGATTTATACATCATCTGAAAGCTGAATAAATATGCTTTCCATTGATGTATGGTTTGTTAGGATAGAACAATATTTGGCCGAGATACAACTATTTGAAAATCTGGAATCTGAGGGTGCAAAAAAATCGAAATATTGAGAAAATCGCCTTTAAAGTTGTCCAAATGAAGTTCTTCGCAATGCACATTACTAATCAAAAATTAAGTTTTAATATATTTACGGTAGGAAATCTACAAAATATCTTCATGGAACATGATCTTTACTTAATATCCTAATGATTTTTGGCATAAAAGTAAAATCAATCATTTTGACCCATACAATGTATTTTTGGCTATTGCTACAAACATACCCCAGCGACTTAAGACTGGTTTTGTGGTCCAGGGTCACATATCTGCTGGATGAGGCTGACCTACATTATCTAGGTCTGTTATTCTGACTTGCACAGATTTCAGTCAGACTAATGCATTTACATGACATTTTCAGACACTTTATTGCTTTAGTCTGACTGAAAGTGCATGAAAATGCATTTGATGATATTGACTAGCATTGTTTCTCTCCAGTTTTGTCTGGAGAGAAAATGTAGAATTTTGTGACTCATCTTCTGCTTCTCAGATGTTTCTCCTGAAGAAAAGTCTCTTGTAATTGGCACTTCAGAAGAGATCTTAACAATGCTGTTCATGCAACGGTCAGAGATCTCAATATGAATTTTTGAGGCCAAATGATCTTAGCTGCTTTCCAGATTCATTTTACAGCACTATACACTTAATGTATGTAACTTGCATTGATCTTTTGAATTTTTAGGGGAACCTTTAGGTGAAACTAATGAGCTACGAATGAGCAACATTCCTCCAGATACTCTTTTCATTGTCAACGTGCAATATTGCATCATAGATGTGTATATATAAGCATATGTAATAGTTAATCCAAGCTTTTTAATGGACTTTTTTTGAAATGTTGCTGTTTGAACATTTCGTCAGATTGGCTTAACCCTGTGGGGACAGGACCGGAAAAGTACGTTCAAGTTCCATCTTCAACAATGCAAATTTTTCTGTCATTTATTTGATCTTGCTGTATTCTCCACCTCCCTCTCCCACCGTAGGCACACCAGTATCAAAGGATCAATCCCTTAACAGACCTGAGGAAACACGCTGAGTTTTATATTCAGGCCGCGAGCCAGAGAGATAGCAAAGAGAGGCAGATGGATGTCAGAGATATCAAATCAGATCGCACGGCGAAAACTTGGCTCATTATGGGCTGTTCGGCATTATGATTCTCCTCTCCTCCTCCAAGAGTGACAAAAAGTATAATTGCTCCAGTGACTCTTACAAAGGGTATGTACAAAATAAACATGTAAACAAAAATTAAACAGGGACGCTGTTATTTTTGTCCTGTGGGAATATGGGATGGGGTGGGGGTAGGAAGATGCCAAAGGAAAAAAAAAAAGGAAAGATGTGTTGTCAGTTACACTCAACTGGTGTCATTTGCAGCTTCGAGGCTGGTCCTATTGAATGCCTGTAAAATAGCAAGCGTAAGACTTGATTGTAATTATGCTGGAACTAATATGCTTTTCAAAATAAGCCATTATGAGCTAATGCCGCACTGCAAAAAGCCCTGTCTGTTTTTGTCACACTGTCTTGGGTAGTTTGCAAGGTACAGCTGATATTGAGGACATTGGTTACGGTATTAAAAAAAAGAGGCTGCATTGAATTTTACCGTAATGTTGAGCTAATACTGATTCAAAGGCAATCTTAGCAGATGAGGCTGGAGATGCCTCTCTACCTCCTTCTCACTGTGTCATGGAGGCTTTTTATTATCCGCCATCCCTGACTAATTCCTGGGATTCTGATGATGTCAAAAAGCTGCACTTTGAATTCTGGCTCAATCGTGCTTTTCAATTGTGTTTTTTTAATAAGGATCTTTGACATCTTTTTAGGCTCTTAGCTTTGGTAATGATATATAGAACTCTAGCTGCGCAAATCACTTTTGATGCTGTTGGGTGATATAATTAAAACGATAAAGATAGATCAGGCAGACAAAGAGACTGTTTTAAATGGGATATTCAGCAGTTAGTTATTCACCGTCCGTTACTTGGATGTGTTCCACTAACAAACGCTGCTGTATAGCATGGTACAGTGATGGTATCAGACCATGCTACTAAATGACTAAAGTACCATGGTACTTATATTTTAGCTTCAACACTCTTTTTAGCAGACCAAAATATTAATATTTTTTATTTAGCCATATGACATAGTACTTATTCTCAACATGCTTCTTTTATAGCCCTTAGAGAAGAAAAGAGATGTCTCAAATCACTGTGCTGTTAGCATTAATGTTTTTAGACTCTTAAGTTCTTTATTGCCGTTGATGGTTCCATTAAGAACCTTTAACATCAGTGGAACCTTTCCATTGGAATGTACTTTATAGTGGATTTTTAAAAAATGTTCCTTTAAGAACATTTCATTAAAAGATTCTTTGAGTAACCAAACGTGGTTCTTTATGGCATGCAAGCTCCTGAAAAAGGGAAATATAATCATGGAAAAAATAATACAAAAGGTAATTTCAGAACTGTCTTTAATTCAACTGTTAACCAGCTAGGATTTTGTAATATGGTCACATTTCTGTTAAAGATATAGTTCACCCAAAAAAGTTTTTTCTATCAAACACAAAAGATGATATTTTGAATATAAATGTTTCCATACAATGATGTTCAGTGGGGTCAAATGTTGTTTGAAACTCAACGTTCTTTAAAATATCTGTGTTCTGTAGAAGAAAGAAAATCATACGTTTAGAACATCATAGGATGAGTAAATGATGACAGAATCTTCATTTTAGGGTGAACTATCCCTTTAAGCCAACGAAAGCTAATGTAAACCACTGCTAAATGGAGCTAAATGTGTATGTTGGCTTAACTCTTGCAGATAATGAGCCTTAAATGGATGAGATTTGGCTTTAGTGATTCATGCATCCAAGAAGCAAAGAACCTACTCGTAATGGTTTATCTTCTTCTAGCCCTCTGCTCCATAAGGGTTTGGTTTTTAAATGAAATACGATCTAAAATTCGTCAGAGCATTCTGTACACCCCTAATTTTGTTGCAAATTAAGTACTCGGCACAAAGTCAACATTTCGTTAACGATCACGTTGGGCCCTGGAGGAAAAAACATTCAGGCTGTAGCACAGAATGAATGGAACATAATTAGGCTTTAATTGACTGATAAGTGAGCAGAGGACTTTATCAATATCCCCAGAACCCTCAAATAGAATTACAGCTCGGTTATTGTGAGGCGGATTAGTCAGGATGTACCTTATTGTTTTAAAACAGGGAAGAGTTCTTGTGAATTGACCTCACATCTTCTTGGGCTTAATTGTGTTTAAAGTTAAATTAACTGCTGCTTTTTTTGGTCCCCTGATTAATTTGGTTAAATGTAGTGCATTTTAAACACAGAATGGGAGCCATATATATATTATGGAATAATGGCAATAATTTAGTTTATAATAGCTACACAAGAGTTTCATATACTTTTAGCCATCTCATTTTACACTTAAACAGTCAGCTAAGTCACTCCACCCTCACATTAGCAGCTAGCAGGGACTGTATGCTTGTAGCATATTACATGTCTGCCATAACCTGAACCCATTTGGGGCTTCTGTTCCCTTGATAAAAGCTAGCATCCCAATCAGTGGATGTCTTCGGGACAGAGACGAGGCCTGTATCATGCCCCTCTCACTGCTCTATCTCTGCCAGCATCTGTTTCATTACCATAATCCTTTGCTGTTGTCAGGGGGCCTGTTGACCTTCAGTCTTGGGCTCGCAAGACGGCTGAGCTAGAGCTTGTGAGACGGCAACAACAACCTGAGTTTTGTTTCTGAGTTTTGCCCATTGATTACGTGTGTTTTGTGAAATATTTCAATACAAAAGACCTGTGGCGGGATTTGATATGGTTACAGTACTTTGTAATTAAAAGTGAAAAGGCTTTGATGCGTCAAGAGACGCAAGCGCAGGATACGCTGACAGAATCTTGCCTCATGAATCATGTGGCGAAACTGTGCAATGAAACAAAAATCACAGCGGCACGTCTTTCCCTCCCCCTCAGGACACCGAGGTGACTTTGGAAAGTGATCCGTAGACCACTGCGCCAGTCTCAAGTGTTGTCATGGTGTGTTAGCAACAAATCGCTCTGGCGCATCCTCATGAAAACCAACAAAGGGATATCCAGGATATGTACATATTCAACTTTGTATATTCAAGATTTTCTTCGTGTGCTGGAGTGCCAGGCAGTGTTGTAAAAAAAAAATCAATCTTTATTAAAAGGTGGAAGATGGAGGAATTGATTTAATGAATGCGGACTCATGTCCTGCGGTCGCATGTAATCCATTGAGAATCATTGAGCCAGAGCTTGGGGAGACAAAAAGACATTCTGTGAAGACTGCTCGAGTGGTCTGTAATGATAGTCTCCATATAATCCGCTAATTCCTTGTTTAATTAAACTCCTGAGCTGGTCTGGAGACTGCAGCAGTTTGGTTCGTCTTGAAGCGGTTGCATTGCAGAAGGGAGTTTTTCTTCTATTGTTGATGTTGTTGCGCCAAATACTTGCACATGCACCAACAAGAATGCATTTGTAAATTAACAAGACCCTAGTTTGTTTTGTCTTTTATATTCATAATTTCCATGTACTTCCACATGCACCAACAAGAATGCATTTGTTGATGCGCAAGTATGCACTAACATAATTGCACGGCCAGAGTTTAGTTGTTTTTATTGATAATTTGCAGTTTGTTCTTCTGTTGTTCATGTATTTGGTGCACCAGAATTGACATGCACCAGGAAGAATGTATGCGTGAATACTCAAGATCCTACAGTAGTTTGTTTTGTCTTTTCCATGGACTTCAACATGCACCAAGAAGACTGCATTTGTTGATACCCAACATACTTGCATGCCCAGAGTCTGGTTCTTTTTATTGATAATTTGCCGTTTAATTTCTTCTATTGTGCAAGTATTTGGTGCACCAAAATTAAGAAGAATGTGTGTATGGATACGCAAGCATGCACAAACATACTTGCACGCCCGCAGTTTGGATCTTTTTGTTGTTGGCAGTTGCATTGCAACGCTGGAGGGGGGGGGGGGGGGGGGGTGTTTTCCCCCTATTGTTGTTTTCAAGTGCACCCAATACTTGCACATGCACCAAGAAGAATGCATTCGCCGATACGAATGGACATACTCGCATGCCCATGCACATACTAATATACACACACTAGCGAACTCCCACAGGCCTTTTTGTAACCTCTTTTCCTGGCAGCCTATCAGCCATAGAAGAGGCCTGACAAATGGGGGTTTGAGAGAGATGATCAGGCTCCGGTCTGGCAGAAGAAAACGGAGATGCAGGAAAACTCGTGTGAAGTGGTCCAGGGTGCAGGAACCTGCTGATCAGCAGTGGGCAGAGAGTGCGAATGATGGCTCAAAGGAGATTTGTCTCCACAGTGGCAGCTGTGGTGTTGCGGGGGAAGGAGATCGGAGCCCTTCTTTCTGTCTTTCCCCCGTGGATGATGCAAGACCAAAGGGCCTGGAGCAAGACTCACGCTACGCTGCTTGTTAGCACTCATGCGTTTTAAGAAAGCAAATGTAAAAGTGTGATTTTTGTGACAGGACCTTTTCTATTCACTGCTGCAATGAATAGATATACAGAGGTGGCTCACAAATAAAGTATGATGCAATTTTAGAATCAATTATCATGGTAATGTATTTCAGTAATATATCTTAACGCACTCCATATCTCTTCTTACAAACGCTTCTCTTGGCTCGGTCGTAGTAGTGTTCGTCTTTGTGCCGGGGAAATACTCCTCTGGCTAAAATGCAAACTGCCAACTGCGATCTGCACTTGTCTTTGACTGCATGCCTGAAAAAAAGTAATGTAAAATATGTTGTAATATATTTTTCGAACACTAGCTTGAAACACAAAGAGAGGGATTCAATGGCCCAGAAGTCTCATACATTCTTATTTCAAACACTTGCTCTTAGGAGCTAGCCCCAGGCCGCTACAGAGAGAATAAGGCGGACGTGCTAGAGCAAGGTGTCTGGTGTAGATTACCCTAACCCTCACAGCTACGTCCCCCAGGCCTCTCCAGGGCTCAGTGGCAGGATTATGTGTCTGAAGACTTCTCACATATGAATAAGACCCAATAAAACGGTATCTAGGGCTCCATTGACACGTCGAGATAACGGAAGCATTAATATCGCCGTGATAGCTGGTCTCGGCTTTCAGGATCATTTTCTCTTGACAAATTCGTGGTATGCTGCTCTACTGGTGACAGCTGAGATTTTCAATTGCTGTACATATCAAATTTTTAAAAATAACTTGCCATTTTTTTAAAGCCTCAGAGACTTGGTGGTGATGTTCAAAGCCTCTCAAAGACTTATTTCCAAACTGTGTATGCAGGTAACCGTACGGACGATGGTTCGGATGTGGAGTCAGAGCCAGACCTGCCCCTGAAAAGGAAACAGAGACGCAGCCGTACCACCTTCACGGCGGAGCAGCTGGAGGAGCTTGAGAAGGCCTTTGAGAGGACACACTACCCCGACATCTACACTAGAGAGGAGCTCGCACAGAGGGCCAAACTGACCGAGGCTCGTGTACAGGTGGGATAAGCTCACTTGCACAGATATCTGTACTTCCCTTGTACGGTTTTGCAACTGAATGTATTGAGTTTAACTATCTGATTGGCTTTTAGACCTCCTTTTGGAGTTGTTTCTTCTCTTGTCATCCAGATGCCTCTGTTTATTGCTGGTGTTTGTTATATTTATTTATTCAGCGGAGACTAATTGTTTGACCTCCCCTCCCCTTCGGGAGTACATCACTCTCAGTCAGATGACAGTTGGAGCTCTGCCCTATTACTTTCACCCAGAGACTTTGGGATACATCCTGACAGTTTGTGAACCCTGTAGTTCTATGTAACATCACAAAGCAAATACAGTAGAATTATAGCAGCAGCTGCACTCTGAGCTAGTGTGAGACAAAAAGAGGGATGGGGGAAAAAGAGAAGGGAAGAAAGAAGAGCAGACAAAATGCATTCCTGATGGATTTCTCATCTCTTCCCTTGGCCGGCGATCGCTTCCCAGCACTTGAAAGCTGGCCGCTACTTGTAAATCCCTCTACATATCAGAAAGGATCCCTCTCTTTCTCTCTGGGGACTATGTTCCCTGACAACAACATTAATCAATCAAGTGCTTGTAAAAGACTCGGCGAGGTGGGGGTATGGGGGTTTAGGTTTCTCCAAACTCTCATCCTCATGTCGCAGTCCGTAGATCCCGGGTACCTATGTTTAGGTTCCACACCAGAACATACACATCGACGGGGTAACTGATTTAACATATGTCTTTGTCTGTCTCTGAGCATTCAAGGAAGAAGACATATGTGTCTAAATAGTTGCTTCCACACTCTTGGGAGAATTTTGAGAGATTTATGCTATGCTTGTTTTCTTGCAATATTTCACACATGATGTATTTAGGAGACCGATTTGCATTGATTGTAGGTTTATGTCTGCTAAGCTCTGGTGTATGTAAAAGCATTCATTATTACTTAAACAGCGTTTAAAAAGATAGAGGTGTCTTGGGGATTTTGAAAGGGAAAAAGGGAAAGCCCAGAGTTAAACAACTAGAACTCTACCATTCATATTAACTGTGATAATAATAAGCATAAGACCAAGGGTGTGAAAAAAACATATCTAATTGTTCAATGAAAAGCAACATGGTTGTCAAACACAAGCATCTTCTGTTCCAGCATGTTATGGCAACCAATGAGCCATATTTGTAGGTCAGTTGTTAATTTTTTGGCCTGCAAGAATCCCCTGGGGGTTCTTGACGTATTTATGGTAACTGATGTAAATGACAAGAGATAGGACCAGAAGTAAAACCTTGAACAAGGCTGAATAACCAAAAGGACACATCTCCCCCTCTCGCATAATAGGGCTAAAGGGATATCATGTGAAAAGCTGAGGTCTTCGAGCCATTGATATAATTTGTTAATGCAATTTTTCTCATAATCTAATTCTGGAACACTTTGAAAATCTCCAAAGGTCAACTCAAACCGAATCTTCCAAAAAGGTCACCCTGAGAAAGTGACTCTGCTTAAGCACAGTAAATATTGGTCATAGGTCTTCAGTGTTGTTCGGGTGCTCAGTCTAGTGTTGAGGGGGGATTGTGGCATTTCTCTGTAGAGTCTATTGTGAAAGTCGATCCCCTCCCCTAAGCAGCCCCCTCCAAATGGGGATTTCATGTGTGGTTTTGCCATTGACTTTTAACTGTTAAAGGAGTCAGTCTGGTATAGTACTCATATAGATTTACTCATAAAATTGCAGTTCATCATAGCTCACACTTTGACCTCCCATTGGACTGACATTAAAGGGTACTTGATAATGCGTTTAACCCACCCAAAACACTAATTCAACGAGGTGTCCGAGTTTGGCATGAGACCCAACAAGATATTCCATGGCTCGTACGTGCCAATTTATGGCAGCTGCTTTGGCAGAGACTTTTTCGAGTGTTCTAATAAAATATGGCATGCTGTTTCATGACAAGAATGCAGGTCTTCTTCATGCAACTACCATTAGAGGCGTTTCACAGAAGTTCCCACTGGTTTGGCTTCGGGTGTGTCGGCAGGTTTCTGTATAGAGATTCCTCCTAGGCCAGAGTGAGATCAGACCTTTGGCCGGGTTGGTGACCTGCTCTGCCACAGCTGTGCAGACTCATCTGGCAGATGTCAGTTTAGTGGGGAGTGGAGAAGAGGGCACTGGGGTGAGACAGCGGCCAAAAGAGGGGCCTCTCCACCCCTGGATCATCAACTCCAGAGCGTGTTAGTCAGCCCTCCTTCTGCAGTCTCGGGCAATGATATGCATGGCAAGTAAAATAGAGAGCAGGGTTGTAACCATTTGAAATTAAACTCAGAATAGCTTTTAAATTCCAGAATTTGAACTGATGTAACAAACAGGATGCGGAATACACTTAGAATACAAATTCAAGTGTAATGAATTAGAACTAGATTTTTAATCTAAACTTTAAACGTGTTTCGGAAATTAAAAACACATTTAAAATGCCTTGAAATTTAAAGGTATATATATTCGATAGATAGATCTAACTACTGAATGTGTCTTGGTTTAGAATAATAAGATAATCAGATAGTTATGAGAATAACTGCACCAATAATCCTGGAGAGGTGCATTTATTTTCAAGTGTGAATTCCCTTTTATTTGAAGATCTCCATCCTAACCATCTTCATCAAAACTTTAGTACATCCAGTTGCCCCAGCCTTTCTCAGATCCACTGCAGTTCTATCTGACAATTCAGGTACCCCAATCCATATCTCACCCAGACCGGTTTCAGTTTAGTTTAATGGTAGCGGGGATGTTAAAGGCTGGTGACAGGGTTATGTAGCCTTGCAGAGGCTTACTCCCTGTGGCTTCATAGTCCTGCTGCTTTACTTCCATGAGGTGAATGAGTACCACATAAATGCCATGTGACATCTGAGGAAGTCGAGCCACCACTCAGACCATTAGTGGAATGAGAAACGTTTGCAGGCCGTTCTAAGTGTTAGCTTGGTGAAACAAAGAGAGAATTTTCAACCAAGTGGAGAGTGGCAGAAAGGCTGGTGGTTGTTATAAATCATCCCCGGTGAATTGAATTGCATTCTGTTCGTATTCATTTTGAAGTTTTTAAGAGGTAACGGCAGGCTCCACTTCAGTTAGCAGTCATAAGAGAGCCGCGCCGCTGGCTCATGTTCCTCCTTTCTGACATAGATCCCCTTTCACAAGCAGTGTGCATTTAGCATGCCGCTATTATAGTTAGCAGAATCTAATAAGGTGTAAATATTTCCCTTTTATGAAGCGTAGAAATCAATTTGGCAGGACGTTAGCCGTTCTGTACCTAGGAGTTGTGCGTTTTAATGCTAGCGTTGTAATGCTAGCTATAAAGTAGAGGTTGTGTAGGTCATGAAGATATTTAGCATATAAGGTGCATGGAATGTATGTATGAAAAATAAATAGACTAATTAAATGGGAAAGACAGGACAATTAACTATTAATGCACTTTGATGTTATGTTTTGATGTTGTCTCTTTATGGTTTCTCTACAGTTTTTATAATACATATATACATTTCAATATATATATATATATATATATATATATATATATATATATATATATATATATATAT
>NW_015505223.1:2706964-2723591 GCF_001515645.1 Sinocyclocheilus grahami
ATATATATAATATTCCAGCAATTCTTTGGACCATTAGCTTGTGCACCATAATAGAATAAATAGGATTTATAAAGACTGTAGAGAGCAAAATTGTTGCAATGCATCAGTGAGAATGTTCTAACAGTTTTGCATTATTAGAATTTAAATGACTTTCTTTTAGACGCTTTGTGTTCGTTGATTCTTATCTAAGTAATCCCAGTCTCCTTTTTGCAATTCGCGTTCCCACTAATGTTAATTAGCATAGCGACAGACAGAGAGAAAAAGAGCAAGAGAATTCAAGCGGGCCACAGAAGAAAAGATTTGTTTGATGTAGTCAACACATTGCTTGTCAGACTGAAGTTGGTTAAATCACATTTGTTGGTATAAAAACAGATGTCGCCCTTGTTTAATGTTCATTCCTTTCAAACACGAGGTGAATGGCCTGAAAACTTTTTAAAGTATCCCTTAACAACATTTTCCTTAAGAAGAAACAGGTTTGAGTGGAGACTGTTGTTGTATCCAACACTATCCTGGATTTACGGGCGACTGTTTGCAGTGACTTATTAAGTGCACACGTGTGGATGTGTTTTGGTGTACACAGCGGTCTCACAAGCAAGGGACTTGAGGTGCAGGAAACATCCCGTAAAAGACAGGAATAAGAAACATTGTGCGTGTGCACACAGGTTTATCCTGTTTATCTGTGACAGGTGTGCGCAGTAAACACAAATCTCCATAGATTCCTGCATTGGACACAGGGACAGGCCTGAGCCCAGACGATGCTCTGTCTTTGGGTTTATAGTCTAATGATTGAAACAAATGCACACATGATCAGCTAAACACACAGTTTCTCACACACTTCACGATTTGAGGTGTGCAGAAGCTATTTATTGAACTTTGATTGATTAAAATGGGGTTATGCACTCAAAAAGAATAATTTACTCGCCATTTCAAACCTGTATGACTTACTTTCTTCTGCAGTACCAAAAAAGATGTATTATATAAAGCGCTATGAAGAATAAGAATAATAAGCGCATATAAAGAATATGTAAACGCTATATAAATGAATGTGACTTGAGTTTCACTGTAAGGAAAGTCAGAAAAGACACTGAAAAAAGTACAAAAAAGACAGATATTATTTCAAAATATCTTTTTTGTGTTCACAGAATGAGAGTTATACAGGTTTAGAATGAAATAAAGGAGAATAAAGTGCATGATTTTCATTTTTGGGTGAACTGTCCCATCAAAAAAAATCGTGCAAATGTATTCAAATGCATAATCCAGCATTAACGGAACTTTTTTATTATTATTTTTTATTTATTTAGCATTATTTATCCTGTATCGGCCCCATTGTTTCAGCTTTCTCCCTAAGAACTGCTGTCAGTGGACGGTGCTGAAGTGGTTTTGGTGTGGGCTGGATGAAAACCGTCTCAGCGGAGGAATTAGGCTGGATTGCAGACAGCAAGAGGGGGAATCTGGGACTGTTCAAGGTGACTTTGTGATTGGGTTCCAAATCCAGCTCAGAGGGTACGACTGGAGCGACTCACAAAACACACACATAATAATCTCAGCAAGGCACTATGATGACGCATCCCTCTGTGCTATAAAACAGAACTGTATTTATTTAGGCATATTGGGCTTAATGTTTAACTTAATAGAGTTAACTCGTGCACCTCTGTGACGCCACGTTGCTTTCAAAAGCAGCAAATTCACTTAGACAGATATGATTAAGGCAGACGGGAGCACATGGTAAAGCCACAAGATCTGCTGGCTGCGTCGTAAGTGCTCTGACCACAGGGATGCAGGCAGCTCGCTGAGAATGATGCATCCTAAATCTCTTTATGAATTGCCATAGCATTGTGTGGTAATGCACGTGCACAGTTTATGTGTGAGGATGAAAGATGAAGCAAAAAGCCTGAGAAGGAACAAGCCAGTCTTTAAAGCGATAAAAGTTTGCTTTTCTATGTTCCTGTAGAAGAAATCACAACCCAAATCTCTGTGAAGTGACGAGAGTAAATTCACTTTTGCTTAAAGATTTCACAAGCATCTTAAGAAAAAGTTGCAAAGGCAAGACACTACAGGCAAAAACACTGATTTTCATGCACTGGTCAGTTTTGACATTTTGGGCTAGTATTTTGCATCTATAATGTCTTCTTTCAGATTGGTGGAAAGAAAACATCCAAAATACACTTTTAAGTGTTTTATTACACTTTATCTGTTTGCACCTGTAGATTTCATTTACAATACTAATCTGTAAAGCCTGTTTTGTCAAAATGAATTTTTTTATCTCCTGCGCTGAGCCAGAAATCTACACTTCAGCACTTCTATATTTTGATGTTTTTTTACAGAGGGGTTTGTTCATTTATCATTCGATTTATATTATATTTTATCCCTAAAAACATGGAGTGATAAAAAGAGATAAAAATAACTTTAGTTAACACTTTAGTATAGGGACCAATTCTCGCTATTGACTAGTTGCTTATTAGCATGCATATTAATAGCATTTATTAGTACTTATAAAGCACATATTCTACATGACCATATTCTACATCCTTATTCTTACCCTATACCCAAACTGAACAACTACTTTACTAACTATTAATAAGCAGCAAATTAGGAGTTTTTTTAGGCAAAAGTTGTAGTCTTAAGAAAAAGTTGCAAAGGCAAGACACTACAGGCAAAAACACTGATTTTCATGCACTGGTCAGTTTTGACATTTTGGGCTAGTATTTTGCATCTATAATGTCTTCTTTCAGATTGGTGGAAAGAAAACATCCAAAATACACTTTTAAGTGTTTTATTACACTTTATCTGTTTGCACCTGTAGATTTCATTTACAATACTAATCTGTAAAGCCTGTTTTGTCAAAATGAATGTTTTATCTCTCTACACTTCAGCACTTCTATATTTTGATGTTTTTTTACAGAGGGGTTTGTTCATTTATCATTCGATTTATATTATATTTTATCCCTAAAAACATGGAGTGATAAAAAGAGATAAAAATAACTTTAGTTAACACTTTAGTATAGGGACCAATTCTCACTATTGACTAGTTGCTTATTAGCATGCATATTAATAGCATTTATTAGTACTTATAAAGCACATATTCTACATGACCATATTCTACATCCTTATTCTTACCCTATACCCAAACTGAACAACTACTTTACTAACTATTAATAAGCAGCAAATTAGGAGTTTTTTTAGGCAAAAGTTGTAGTTATTAGTGAGAACTGGACCTTAAAATAAAGTGTGACCAAACTTTAATATGTGAACAAAATGAAACAAGTGTTTTGAACTTGACTTTATCTAATCTTCATATTTCTGTTCTGGAAATGTATGCAAATTAGTGCATATTTAGTTAGACAATGCATTATTTGCATATTTAAACAAAACATTTTAGAAAAGTTGTAATACAAAACAATTAATCTAGTGTGATTAATAAATGGAAAGCTATGGTGATACTTATTATTTTAACCTATTCACCTGTTGTGTCATATTAAAGGGGGGACTTTCTATATATCTTTTTATCATGCCATAAATCAGAATACTGTCAACAGACAGAAAAAAACATGATATTTTAAGAATAAAATGGTATATAAATCAGACACATTTACCCTTCTGTAAAAACCTTGAGAATATTGATGGGAATAAATCTGTAAAGTTTGCTGTAAGTGTTGCATAGACTATGGATTGTAATTAAAACTTATAGATCCAAATACATAAACTAAACACTTACAAGTGTATTTTGGGTGTTTCCTTTCAACTAGTCTAAAAGAAAACATGATTATGGAAGCAAAATCTCAAAATTGACCAGTGCATGAAAAAACAATGATTTTGTCTGTAGTGTCTTGAATGAAACTCTAAACAATTCTACGAACTATAAAATATTCCTCGCTGATGTCACAGAAGTAAGTATCTGAACTTTGCGGCAGAAGAAAGAAGGCCATCAGGATGAAAGGATGAAGGGGTGGAAAGTGGGGTTCAGAGGTCAAGGGTCAGGAGGCACAGCAGAGCGGGACACTTTTGGGTTGGTGGGGGAAGGACAGCCTTCTTCCATTCTTCATAACCTGTTTGTCCGATTCCCAGTATGAGATCCGTTCGAATCCCAGCACATGCATTCCCCGAGCTTCTTCAGGACGCGAGACCATCCTTTATCTGTCTGCTACACCAGGTTCAGGCTCAAGACAGGCAGAGGGGGTGAAGTGTCTCCTCCTAAACCCTTTGAGAGGATGACGGTCGGGTGGGGGTTTCACTTTCTGAGAGCGTAAGAAAGAAAGATTCGAATCCGACGCATGAAAGTTGGCGAGCCATTGAAGTCATCTGAATGAGATGCTAGCTGTTAGCGGCCTGACAGTTTTGCACATGGACAATGTAAGCAACGCTTTGTAAGAAAGAGCCAGCGAGTGTGTGTGTGTGTTTTGTAGAGTGTGTCTACGGTGTCGTTGCATCAGAATAGAGTGTGTCCCTGTGTGCATACCATGAAAGTGGAGCTCTTAAAGGCATGTTTAAAAAGGGACGCCCACTCTTTGTGGACACTTTTCAGCCTGGTGTATTGAGAGGCCTTTGTCTCCACCTTTCATCTGGATGCACAATGGACCGGCCCGTTTTAAACACAACGCTAGATGAACTGCCCTGACAGTGTATTAAACGTGGATGAACTGCCAGTGCATGGCATAGATCAATGTCCTCCAAGCTTTCGCATACACAGGACTCCGGTCTTGTTCCTGTGGAATAGAGCGGGCTGCTTTCAGAGACGCTAATTATATTCATGTTTTGATGGCGGAGAAGCTGGTTTAAAATGTGCAAATTGTTGTCGTTTTAAGACGACTGCCTGAAATCAATCTGCTTTGAATGGACATTTGTTTTGGTCGGACTTAAACAAAAAACATTTTTTAACACTGAAAAGCGACACATTTTGCCTTTAAGTAACAAAGCCATTTGAAGAGTGACTTCCTGAATAATGTAAACTGAGAATCTTTCTTTTTTTAGTGCCTCTAATGATAGAAAAATGACCCACTTTACCTTTAATCCTGCTGTTAATAAAACAGGTCCTCCATTTGTGTTAAAGGGATAAATTGACCCTAAATGATCAAATATATATTTCATATTTTAGTCTTTGACACAATAGTAAAGTCAAGACAAGTCAAATGTATTTGTGTAGCGCTTTTCACAGTACACATTGTTTCAAAGCAGCTTTACGGAAAATCATGATAAAATCATTATAATATAGTGGATAACACGTTAGAACTGGGCAATAATATAGTTACATTTTGCAACAATACAAGCAATCAAGCTGTTGAGAATTGCTACTGTATATATGTATAGTATATATCACCTTATGCAATATATGTTGGCAGGTAAAGTTGGACTTAAATATCTAACTTTATATAAAGAGCTGCATGGTAATATAATTATTTTATGTCATGAAATAATAATAATAATTAAAAAAACAGGCAGCTGAGATTTGCTATATAGTATTATTTATTGCTTTAAATGAGTATGCTGTATGTATGTGTATAAATTTGTGTATCTGATATTGGATATTTGCATATGCATTTCCAATTTTGTCGTTTGTCTGTTTTTTGCATCCCTCTTCATGATGATTTTTGATGAATTGCATGGAAACCAGTGGCGGTCAGTTTGACGGCTAACACCATCATAGGCACAAAATTTGTATAGCCTTTCCAAAACACGCATACAGTGTATGTCAAAACATGCACATTTAAGACCTCAAATGAGGAAAAAAGTCTCAAAATTTCAAATAGTTTAGCCAATTTCAGGTAGTTTTAAAAAGCTTCCACACACAAAAGGAAGTTTTTGTCCATAAAGTGCTTTTTATAGAAACTCAATTTTTTTTAAATGAATTGTCCATTTATTTTATCTGCATTAATTCAGTAAAACCAAACAGTTAGTATTATAGCTTGATATGAAGCAGTATGTTAAAGATGTGACGGATGTCTGTGTGTGTACGTGCCCGTGTGTGTGTTTCAGACAACACCGCTGCAGTAAAAGTCCTCTAGACTCTCTTTAAATTGTCCGACAGGTAGACAAACATACTCAAGATGTCTGTGGAGGAGATGTGTGGGCTACCTCTGACCTGTTTACGACCTCTCGTCTCTGATGGCAGCTCAGAGCAGCCTGTTTATACAGATCACAGCTTTAGCCACTTAACTAGAACAACAGGGACCTCAGCATATGCCAAGAGGTAGTTTCTCATGAGGACACGCTCTCTGCCACACACATGCCCATGAACCTGTCTGGCTGACTGCTGATTGCTTTCAACTACATGTCATGTGGATGAAATCTTGCTTAGAAATGGGTGTTTGTGTTGCACAATCGTCAGTCTCCTTTTTTTTTAATGCATTTCCATCTTTTATTAGGTCTGGTTCAGCAACCGAAGAGCAAGGTGGCGCAAACAAGCGGGAGCAAATCAGTTGGCAGCATTCAACCACTTGTTGCCCGGAGGCTTTCCGCCAACCGGCATGCCAACCTTATCCACCTATCAGCTTCCAGAGTCAACGTATCCCAGCACCACTCTCTCACAAGGTAGTATACTGTACAGTAATAATCCATAAACCTCTATAGATACACACTAACATTCAAAAGTTTTTTTTTTTTTTTGCAAGGATGCTTTGATCAACACTGACAGTAAAGACATTTATAATGTTCCACAAGATTTTTATTTCTAATAAATGCTGTTCTTTTGAACTTTCATCAAAAACGTTTTCACAAAAATATTAAACCGCACAACTGTTTTCAACATTGTTAATAATAAAAAAAGAATTGTTAATAATAAACTCCAGAAGACTAGAGTAATGATGCTGAAAATTCAGCTTTACATCACAGAAATATATGATATATGATATAATAATAAAAACATTTGAATATAATAAACATTTAAATATATTAAATAGAAAAAAATTACATTGTATGTATGTACTGTATGTATGTATTAGTGTATGTCTCATAGTATTACTATTTGTACTGTATTTTTGATCAAATAAATGTAACGAGTATAAGACACATCTTTCAAAAACATAAAATAAAATCTTACCAACTCTTTTGAACGGTATATAACCCTGAAAAAACAATGTGCTTACAACAAAAGCAGTACTGCTTTATTGGTATAATGGTATCAGATGATACTGAATGTGTGCCATATTCATTGCAATACCATGGTGCATATCCAAAACAATATGTGACCCTGGACCACAAAACCAGTCATAAGGGTCCATTTTTCAAAATTGAGATTTATAAATAAAATATAAATAGGCTTTCCATTGATGTATGTTGGACCGGCCCGTTTTAAACACAACGCTAGATGAACTGCCCTGACAGTGTATTAAACGCGGATGAACTGCCAGTGCATGGCATAGATCAATGTCCTCCAAGCTTTTGCATACACAGGACTCCGGTCTTGTTCCTGTGGAATAGAGCGGGCTGCTTTCAGAGATGCTAATTATATTCATGTTTTGATGGCGGAGAAGCTGGTTTAAAATGTGCAAATTGTTGTCATTTTAAGACGACTGCCTGAAATCAATCTGCTTTGAATGGACATTTGTTTTGGTCGGACTTAAACAAAAAAACACTGAAAAGCGACACATTTTGCCTTTAAGTAACAAAGCCATTTGAAGAGTGACTTCCTGAATAATGTAAACTGAGAATCTTTCTTTTTTTAGTGCCTCTAATGATAGAAAAATGACCCACTTTACCTTTAATCCTGCTGTTAATAAAACAGGTCCTCCATTTGTGTTAAAGGGACAAATTGACCCTAAATGATCAAATATATATTTCATATTTTAGTCTTTGACACAATAGTAAAGTCAAGACAAGTCAAATGTATTTGTGTAGCGCTTTTCACAGTACACATTGTTTCAAAGCAGCTTTACGGAAAATCATGATAAAATATAATTATTTTATGTCATGAAATAATAATAAATAAATAAAAAACAGGCAGCTGAGATTTGCTATATAGTATTATTTATTGCTTTAAATGAGTATGCTGTATGTATGTGTATAAATTTGTGTATCTGATATTGGATATTTGGATATGCATTTCCAATTTTGTCGTTTGTCTGTTTTTTGCATCATGATGATTTTTGATGAATTGCATGGAAACCAGTGGCGGTCAGTTTGTCGGCTAACACCGTCATAGGCACACAATTTGTATAGCCTTTCCAAAACACGCATACAGTATATGTCAAAACATGCACATTTATGACCCCAAATGAGGAAAAAAGTCTCAAAATTTCAAGAACAGTCAAATAGTTTAACCAATTTCAGGTAGTTTTAAAAAGCTTCCACACACAAAAGGAAGTTTTTGTCCATAAAGTGCTTTTTATAGAAACTCAATTTTTTTTAAATGAATTGTCCATTTATTTTATCTGCATTAATTCAGTAAAACCAAACAGTTAGTATTATAGCTTGATATGAAGCAGTATGTTAAAGATGTGACGGATGTCTGTCTTTGATCAACACTGACAGTAAAGACATTTATAATGTTCCACAAGATTTTTATTTCTAATAAATGCTGTTCTTTTGAACTTTCATCAAAAACGTTTTCACAAAAATATTAAACCGCACAACTGTTTTCAACATTGTTAATAATAAAAAAAGAATTGTTAATAATAAACTCCAGAAGACTAGAGTAATGATGCTGAAAATTCAGCTTTACATCACAGAAATATATGATATATGATATAATAATAAAAACATTTGAATATAATAAACATTTAAATATATTAAATAGAAAAAAATTACATTGTATGTATGTACTGTATGTATGTATTAGTGTATGTCTCATAGTATTACTATTTGTACTGTATTTTTGATCAAATAAATGTAACGAGTATAAGACACATCTTTCAAAAACATAAAATAAAATCTTACCAACTCTTTTGAACGGTATATAACCCTGAAAAAACAATGTGCTTACAACAAAAGCAGTACTGCTTTATTGGTATAATGGTATCAGATGATACTGAATGTGTGCCATATTCATTGCAATACCATGGTGCATATCCAAAACAATATGTGACCCTGGACCACAAAACCAGTCATAAGGGTCCATTTTTCAAAATTGAGATTTATAAATAAAATATAAATAGGCTTTCCATTGATGTATGTTTTGTTAGGATATGACAATATTTGGCTGAGATACAACTATTTGAAAATCTGGAATCTGAGGGTGCAAAGAAATCTAAATATTGAGAAAATAGCCTTTAAAGTTGTCCAAATGAAGTTCTTAGCAATGCACATTACTAATCAAAAATTAAGTTTTGATATATTTACAGTAGGAAATTTACAAAATATCTTCATGGAACATGATCTTGACTTTACTTAATATCCTAATGATTTTTGGCATAAAAAAAAAATCTATAATTTTGACCCTTACGATGTATTTTTGACTATTGCTACAAATATACCCCAGCGACTTAAGACTGGTTTTGTGGTCTAGGGTCACATATGGTGTTGCCACAGTACCAGATGTAAAAAATATCCCAGTATCGGCAACACTTTAGATTAGGGAACACTATTCACTATTAACATGTTGCTTAATAGCATGCATATTACTAGCATTTTGGGTGTTTATTATTCCTTAAAAAGCACATATTAATGCATGACCATATTCTAGGTCCCTCAACCATACCCAATACCTAAACATAACTACTACTACAACTACCCTACTATTAATAAGCAGCAAATGTATTATTTTATTGAGGCAAAACTCTTAGTTAATAGTCAATATGTGTTTCAGAATCTAAAGTGCCACCCTAGTATGCTCTCTGTGTTTGTGTTTCAGATGGCAGCAGTACTTTGCACCGGCCGCAGCCTCTGCCGCCCTCCTCCATGCACCAGGGCGGGCTCTCGGCTGACAGTAGCTCTGCCTACGGCCTCTCATCCAACCGCCACACCTTCTCCAGCTATTCAGAGACTTTTATGAGCCCGTCAGCTTCAAGCAACCACATGAATCCCGTGAGCAACGGCCTTTCGCCGCAGGTTAGTGCAGAGGCCTCTTTCCAATGTGAGAATGATGAAAGGCATGCTGAATGAACGCCAGCATGGTTCAGAGATCAAGAACGTTGTCAAGTTAAGCTAGCGTCCGCTGCTTGTGTGGAAACGGATCATTTTTGCACTGATATGGAGAAACGAAAGTGTTTTTTTTTTTCTTAATTTGCTTAGTTTTTCCTAGTCTGAAAACATTATTAGAATTATTCCCAAACCTTTGCTGTTTTTATATCAGAAATTGTCAGCATGAAATGGCTTTTACTTTAATGTGACGTAACAAAAGCAGATAATTAGCAAGAAAAGTTAAATTTATGTTGCTTTGGTCAGAGTATAGCACAATATATATTTGGGTACATGAGAGTGAGTAGGTGCTATTTGACAGGAATTGCTTTGTTTCTGCACTCATTTCTTATAGTGTTTGAATCTCTTGTTGTGTGTCTGGGTTTGTGTTGCTGTGGTTGAGTTTTTGCTAAAATTAGCCTCTTTGGTCCCCATTAATGAGCATTTAGGGTGACTTTCTCCAGAAATGGTGCTGTCTTAAATACCCAGCATTAAAAAATAATGTGTATTGATGCAAATCGCATGTAAGGAGTGAATTATACACAATTACCCATCAATACTGGGCAGTCTTGCCGACCCTCACCAACAAGATGTGGCTAACAAGCATAAAATAAGATTGAAATGGTGTGTAAAGAGTTGAAAATGAATTTCAATGCTGCATTTGTCCACAATTACCCTTTCGTTCACACATGTTTTATTGGGGGTTTCCTTTTCTCTCCCCTGCGCTCTCAAAGCAGATTGAGAAACATTCTCTGTATTACCCTCTTTTTTTCCGGAGAAGAAAGAATTAAGGATTTGGTGACAAAAAAGAGCTTTTCCCCTCGTAACTACAACGTTGGAAGGATAACATGGGCGTCTTACAGTGAGAGAGATTGTTAATCGTGGCACAGGGGCTTTGAGCACTAATGCCTTCGCTCCAAACCTCCGTAAATACCAGCAGACATGGAGGTCTTTTTTCTATTAATGGGAGCATTTAACACTGGCGACGGAGACACTGCCTCTTGCTTCCTTCTCAGCTGTGCTTAAACACTTTCTCCTAATAAATAATAAATGTTTTTTTTTGTCTAATGCCATGGATCTGGTATTCAGGCTTACATGGAAGAAAAACAGATTTCAGTTTTCTATGATTGTTTAGATTTTTTTTATCAATGTATTTCTGTATACTACCACATAAAAGTTTGAATGCTTGTTTTGATAGTTTGATAGTTTTGTAGATTCATATAAATTGGTCCAACATATGAATTTCCTTACAAAATAAATAATAATCTAATAATTTTTTATTTTTTTGAAAAGTGTATGGGTTTGACTAGATAGTGGAGGACAAGTGTGCAAAATATATTTCAATATTGTTTAAAAAGCATCCCCGATTGCACCTGGTTGTGATATTTCTTCGCTGCAAAAACTATTATTTTATATAATAATAATAACAAAAAAACAGTAATAATTGTTATTATTATTACCCAAAATGTCAGTGTTTTTCAGTGTTTGATCACAATAACTGACAGAATATCAAATTATAATTATTTTAAAATTAATAAAAATAATAATAATATCAACAACAATAATGTATATATATATATATATATATATCGTTTTAAATATAATTTCCACTATTTTAATGGAAAATAGTAAATAGTAATAATTAAGAATGAGTTAGTGTTTTTCTGATCCAGGACCTCTCCATGTGTCTCTCATCCATATGGAAGAGTCATTGTGAGGAGATAAATGCAGTTTCTGGCAGGAGAGACAGAGTTCAGTTACAATTTAAACTGTCAGCGCAACCATAGCAGCTTTCATACAAGGTTTCACAAGGTGCAATAGCATCTGCTGGGGTCATATCAGACATCACTTAACCCAACCTCAACTCTGATTCGTTGTTTAGTAAAAGAAGGCTGGCTGTTCTTTTCAGTAAAAAGAAACTGCCGGGAACCTTTTCCCTTTCCAAAACATCAGATGTCACCTTGCCTCCTGTGACACGCGCAAAAAAAATAGTTTCTTATTTTTTAGATCAAAGATAACTCCTTTATATTGCAACTTTGCAGACAACACCTGTCTGGAGGAGATAAACGCATGTGTTCGGACGAAAGACCTATTTCTCCAAACGTCTGCTTTTGATGGGCTACTGGTTGCTGGTAAAGATTGACCAAAATGCGGCTGTAAATGGGATGTGGTGGCCGAGTTGTGGGCGGTAATGGACCCCTGCTGATCTCAGCACAGGTGTTGGTGTAACCCATCCAGACAGAGCGCATTTTCCCATTACAGGCCAGTAGAAAAGCTATCCACCAGCGGTTGTTGTTGTCATAGTCCTTGATTATAAGTTTAGGCTGGTCTGGGAGTGATGCAGTGTCAGATGGGGTCTATTAGGCATTGCTTGGCTGGCCTGCAGATATGTTTTTGGGTTGAGGTGAGCCTATCGCCCCATTTCATTTTGTCGCACAGCAGGTGATGGATAAGGATGCGTACTCTGGAAGATGTCAGGGAAATGTCACTCTTTTTCCTTTCCTTCCTTAGAATTGAAGACATTTTTGTTGCTGGAAAACAAGTTTCCAGTAGAGAAAAAAAATCTCCAGCTGTGTTTGTTTTACAAATAAGTTACATAATTATATATTTTGTCCTGATGACCCTTCAAATATCCATACTGAGATAGCTAATATCCCTCAATGTCCCATAACCAAGCAGAAAATCTCTAAATGATGTTATCAAGAGAAAATAAGGCAGAAGTTTCCTGTTTCTCTGCAGATGGGAATAAACAGAGAATATCAGAGCCAGAGATGGAGCTAGAGCTGCTCAACCACAATGAACGAGATGTCAGGTGCTCGTGCTGGCTATTATGCCTTTCGAAATGGGTTTTTACGAGTGGTCCTGGGAAATGTGTTCCTTGGCAGAAGCGTTTGAGGTGGATTCCACTGCTCTGCCTGACAGGGACACCTGCTGGGAGAGCGAGGAAAACAACATGCCTCTGCAGAACCACAGACAGCTTTCCTTATGAAATTTTTTTTTTTCTTTTTCTTTTAATTAGTCTGTTAATTCATTTTTTTAAATGTAATGATTTAACTATAATAACACTGATTAATTGTTGGACTAAGATAAGAGGGACCCTTAAAAATGACCATCACGGTACATTGAGGATTGGAGATACTATGGTACAGTATAGGATTATGATACTTTGACATTCATATATATATATATATATATATATATATACATAATTAAAGTACATTGAGGACTTTTAGAATCTGTTTTGCAATGCATTAGAAACGTTTTGCGATATTATGGAAATATTATGATGCTTTGTCATAAGGAATTACAGTGTGTTCCTTGGCAGAAGCGTTTGAGGTGGATTCCACTGCTCTGCCTGACAGGGACACCTGCTGGGAGAGCGAGGAAAACAACATGCCTCTGCAGAACCACAGACAGCTTTCCTTATGAAATTTTTTTTTTTCTTTTTCTTTTAATTAGTCTGTTAATTCATTTTTTTAAATGTAATGATTTAACTATAATAACACTGATTAATTGTTGGACTAAGATAAGAGGGACCCTTAAAAATGACCATCACGGTACATTGAGGATTGGAGATACTATGGTACAGTATAGGATTATGATACTTTGACATTCATATATATATATATATATATATATATATACATAATTAAAGTACATTGAGGACTTTTATAATCTGTTTTGCAATGCATTAGAAACGTTTTGCGATATTATGGAAATATTATGATACTTTGTCATAAGGAATTACAGAATAACCACAATCTCATACCATGATATTTACATCAAAGACAGTCTATCTAAGAAATACCATGGTATTATCACAATACTTGTCCATGGAAGCCTGCGTGGTATTATCAGCAGTTGCAGAGAGAATTTTAATGTGATTAAATCATAACTATATCACTACAGCAGGAAGGAAAAGTGGCTGTTGCGTGTGCGCAAACGTGAGCGGTGGGAGTGTGGTTGTGCTGTGGAATGAGGCTTTCCTCACGGACGGACTGATGGATGAGTGCGTAAGGCAGCGCACGAGCGGGGTTGGGTCTCGCCACCGGAGGGATCAGAGAGAAAAACGGCGCTCACCCGAGCCTCCCTTTGATCCCTGTCCCCGGGCCTGCTCGCCTGCACCGTACCGCACAGCATAGCGCGCTAACAGCAGCCCTCGCCAACCCCTGCTCGCGACTGTCAGACAGAGATAAGCGCGGAGAAGCTTCCACCCTCTCCCTCTTCCATTAGTCCTTCTCGGAAAAAAAGGGGATGAATTACGTTTAAGAACCCTGTGCTGGCGTCGACTAAAAAGGAAAGAAACCTACCTCAGAAATTTCAAGTGCTCGCTTCTCTTGCCGTCTCCCTCGCCTCGCAGTTTTGACAAGACATTAGGCACGTGAATATCAATGAGCCGCGGAGACTCGTGTAGTCCCACACATTATTAAAAACTTGTGCATTAAGCCGCAGACTGGGCACCGTGTCAGCTGGCACGCTCTCCCGACGAACGAATCAAAGCGGATGAGCGCGCGGCATTCATCCGTCCCCCGTGCGCTCGCGCCGCGAGAGGGGGAATTGATACTTAATAATTAGAAGCCATATTAAAACAGATACTGTTTATATTTGGCAGTAATGGAAAAGACCTATAAGAGGCTTTCCAAAAAGCTAGACCTGCTTGACAGCTGCAATGAACATCAGACAGCCAAAATTGTCGCCAGGGGCAAAAAAAAAGAAACGGTGGTTTTGGTGTAAGGCTTACGGTTCGAGTGTGTAACTTTAGTCTTAGGCCTGATGACACTGGGAAGTGATTGTGCCAATGTCAGACCTACCTACCTTGAGCTTAATATCTTTTCTAAACTTTTTCTTGGACACTAATTTGTGCTGCATATGACATTTGTGACCCTGGACCACAAAACCAGTCATAAGGGTCAATTTTTCGAAATTGAGATTTATACATCATCTGAAAGCTGAATAAATAAGCTTTCCATTGATGTATGGTCTGTTAGGATAGGACCAAGATACAACTATTTGAAAATCTGGAATCTTGAGGGTGCAAAAAATCTAAATATTGAGAAAAACGCCTTTAAAGTTATCCAAGTGAAGATCTTAGCAATGCATATGACTAATCAACAATTCAATTTTAATATATTTACATTAGGAAATTTACAAAATATCGTCATGGAACATGATCTTTACTTAATATCATAATGATTTTTGGCATAAAAGACAAATCTATAATTTTGACCCATACAATGTATTGTTGGCTATTGCTACAAATATCCCCCAGTGACTTAACACTGCTTTTGTGCTCCAGGGTCACATTTGTGTTTCTGCATGGTTCCTCACACTGTAAAAAAAGGGGAAAAAAGTTCTTTATTTGCATCTTTGGTTCCATGGAGAAGCTTTAACATCCATTTAACTTTTACATTGCACAAAATGTTCTTTATAATGGAAAAATAAGATCTTTAGATTATTAAAATGTTCTTTTGGAAGTTTTATTTTAAGAATGTATAACAAACGTTACATTTTTTGTCATTATTCTGGTCAGTATGTTGGTTTTTATAAAGCATCAGTGCATTTTTCTCTATAAGAAACTAGAGAACATTTATTTATTTATTTTTTGTTGAATCTAAAAAGGTTTTCCAAGGAAGTAAAACCCTTTTCAAATTATAACCTTTTGAGATTAGGATATGTTATACTGTTTCACATTCTCAGGATTTTGTTTTTTAAAGAAATGAATACTTTTATTCAGCAAAGGTGCATTAAATTGATTAAAAATCTGACAAAGGCTTTTATATTGTTACGAAAGATGTCTATTTCAAATACATTTCTATTCATCATTCTATTCAAACTTTCGCATTATCAAAGAATCGGGAAAAAAATTAGGCAGCACAAAAATATGAAGCAGCACAGCTGTTTTCAGAAATGTTTCTTAGGCATCAAATCATCATTTTAAAATGATTTCTGAAGGATCATGTGACACTGAAGACTGGCGTAATGATACTGATGATTCAGCTTTGCATCACAGAAATAAATTACATATTCAAATATATTCAAATAGAAAACAGCTATTTTAAATTGAAATAATGTTTACAGCTTTTGCTGTGTTTTTGATCAATCAAATAAGTGCAGCCTTGGTGAGCGTAAGAGATTTTTTCAAAAACATTAAGAAAAATCCCAGTCGTTTGAACATAAAAGATGCTCAAATCATTACAATTTTTGCAATTAGATTTACATTGATAGTGGGACCAGAAAGAAACCACTCAGAGCATAGCAGCATTGTGACATTGAGTGTTGCACAGACAAACATTTCCTTTGTAAGTATAAAGAATTTGAAGTATAAAGATCTAGTATTGGGATCTTATTCGAGATTCTAGTTCCGAAAAGAAGACTCTGTATGATGCAACACACACACAAGAGACTGTCAGGTGTTTTCAGAGGTGGTCAGTCTCATGAGATCAGGTCATGGATGCTCCACGCCTGTCTGTGTTCTTTAACCTCCATCTCTGGCTTCCCAGCAGTCACCCGTTGAGTCCAATAGCAACATCCTCTCTCATCTCAAAGAAAAAGAGTTTCATTTATTTATTTCGCCCCGACC
>NW_015505223.1:2727255-2769802 GCF_001515645.1 Sinocyclocheilus grahami
TTTTTTTTTGTCTAATGCCATGGATCTGGTCTTCAGGCTTACATGGAAGAAAAACAGATTTCAGTTTTCTATGATTGTTTAGATTTTTTTTATCAATGTATTTCTGTATACTACCACATAAAAGTTTGAATGCTTGTTTTGATAGTTTGATAGTTTTGTAGATTCATATAAATTGGTCCAACATATGAATTTCCTTACAAAATAAATAATAATCTAATAATTTTTTATTTTTTTGAAAAGTGTATGGGTTTGACTAGATAGTGGAGGACAAGTGTGCAAAATATATTTCAATATTGTTTAAAAAGCATCCCCGATTGCACCTGGTTGTGATATTTCTTCGCTGCAAAAACTATTATTTTATATAATAATAATAACAAAAAAACAGTAATAATTGTTATTATTATTACCCAAAATGTCAGTGTTTTTCAGTGTTTGATCACAATAACTGACAGAATATCAAATTATAATTATTTTAAAATTAATAAAAATAATAATAATATCAACAACAATAATGTATATATATATATATATATATCGTTTTAAATATAATTTCCACTATTTTAATGGAAAATAGTAAATAGTAATAATTAAGAATGAGTTAGTGTTTTTCTGATCCAGGACCTCTCCATGTGTCTCTCATCCATATGGAAGAGTCATTGTGAGGAGATAAATGCAGTTTCTGGCAGGAGAGACAGAGTTCAGTTACAATTTAAACTGTCAGCGCAACCATAGCAGCTTTCATACAAGGTTTCACAAGGTGCAATAGCATCTGCTGGGGTCATATCAGACATCACTTAACCCAACCTCAACTCTGATTCGTTGTTTAGTAAAAGAAGGCTGGCTGTTCTTTTCAGTAAAAAGAAACTGCCGGGAACCTTTTCCCTTTCCAAAACATCAGATGTCACCTTGCCTCCTGTGACAAGGGCAAAAAAATGTGTTTTTTATTTTTTTGATCAAAGATAACTCCCTTAAATTGGAAGTTCACAGACAACACCTGTCTGGAAGAGATAGGCACATGTGTTCAGACGAAAGATCTATTTCTCCTAACGTCTGCCGTTGATGGGCTACCGGTTGCTGGTAAAGATTGACCAAAATGTGGCGATTGACTGTAAATGGGCTGTGGTGGCCGGTAATGGACTCCTGCTGATCTCAGCACAGGTGTTGGTGTAACCCATCCAGACAGAGCGCATTTTCCCATTACAGGCCAGTAGAAAAGCTATCCACCAGCGGTTGTTGTTGTCATAGTCCTTGATTATAAGTTTAGGCTGGTCTGGGAGTGATGCAGTGTCAGATGGGGTCTATTAGGCATTGCTTGGCTGGCCTGCAGATATGTTTTTGGGTTGAGGTGAGCCTATCGCCCCATTTCATTTTGTCGCACAGCAGGTGATGGATAAGGATGCGTACTCTGGAAGATGTCAGGGAAATGTCACTCTTTTTCCTTTCCTTCCTTAGAATTGAAGACATTTTTGTTGCTGGAAAACAAGTTTCCAGTAGAGAAAAAAAATCTCCAGCTGTGTTTGTTTTACAAATAAGTTACATAATTATATATTTTGTCCTGATGACCCTTCAAATATCCATACTGAGATAGCTAATATCCCTCAATGTCCCATAACCAAGCAGAAAATCTCTAAATGATGTTATCAAGAGAAAATAAGGCAGAAGTTTCCTGTTTCTCTGCAGATGGGAATAAACAGAGAATATCAGAGCCAGAGATGGAGCTAGAGCTGCTCAACCACAATGAACGAGATGTCAGGTGCTCGTGCTGGCTATTATGCCTTTCGAAATGGGTTTTTACGAGTGGTCCTGGGAAATGTGTTCCTTGGCAGAAGCGTTTGAGGTGGATTCCACTGCTCTGCCTGACAGGGACACCTGCTGGGAGAGCGAGGAAAACAACATGCCTCTGCAGAACCACAGACAGCTTTCCTTATGAAATTTTTTTTTTTCTTTTTCTTTTAATTAGTCTGTTAATTCATTTTTTTAAATGTAATGATTTAACTATAATAACACTGATTAATTGTTGGACTAAGATAAGAGGGACCCTTAAAAATGACCATCACGGTACATTGAGGATTGGAGATACTATGGTACAGTATAGGATTATGATACTTTGACATTCATATATATATATATATATATATATATATACATAATTAAAGTACATTGAGGACTTTTATAATCTGTTTTGCAATGCATTAGAAACGTTTTGCGATATTATGGAAATATTATGATACTTTGTCATAAGGAATTACAGAATAACCACAATCTGATATTTACATATTTACATCAAAGACAGTCTATCTAAGAAATACCATGGTATTATCACAATACTTGTCCATGGAAGCCTTTATCAGCAGATCAGCAGTTGCAGAGAGAATTTTAATGTGATTAAATCATAACTATATCACTACAGCAGGAAGGAAAAGTGGCTGTTGCGTGTGCGCAAACGTGAGCGGTGGGAGTGTGGTTGTGCTGTGGAATGAGGCTTTCCTCACGGACGGACTGATGGATGAGTGCGTAAGGCAGCGCACGAGCGGGGTTGGGTCTCGCCACCGGAGGGATCAGAGAGAAAAACGGCGCTCACCCGAGCCTCCCTTTGATCCCTGTCCCCGGGCCTGCTCGCCTGCACCGTACCGTACCGCACAGCATAGCGCGCTAACAGCAGCCCTCGCCAACCCCTGCTCGCGACTGTCAGACAGAGATAAGCGCGGAGAAGCTTCCACCCTCTCCCTCTTCCATTAGTCCTTCTCGGAAAAAAAGGGGATGAATTACGTTTAAGAACCCTGTGCTGGCGTCGACTAAAAAGGAAAGAAACCTACCTCAGAAATTTCAAGTGCTCGCTTCTCTTGCCGTCTCCCTCGCCTCGCAGTTTTGACAAGACATTAGGCACGTGAATATCAATGAGCCGCGGAGACTCGTGTAGTCCCACACATTATTAAAAACTTGTGCATTAAGCCGCAGACTGGGCACCGTGTCAGCTGGCACGCTCTCCCGACGAACGAATCAAAGCGGATGAGCGCGCGGCATTCATCCGTACCCCGTGCGCTCGCGCCGCGAGAGGGGGAATTGATACTTAATAATTAGAAGCCATATTAAAACAGATACTGTTTATATTTGGCAGTAATGGAAAAGACCTATAAGAGGCTTTCCAAAAAGCTAGACCTGCTTGACAGCTGCAATGAACATCAGACAGCCAAAATTGTCGCCAGGGGCAAAAAAAAATAAACGGTGGTTTTGGTGTAAGGCTTACGGTTCGAGTGTGTAACTTTAGTCTTAGGCCTGATGACACTGGAAAGTCATTGTGCCAATGTCAGACCTACCTACCTTGAGCTTAATATCTTTTCTAAACTTTTTCTTGGACACTAATTTGTGCTGCATATGACATTTGTGACCCTGGACCACAAAACCAGTCATAAGGGTCAATTTTTCGAAATTGAGATTTATACATCATCTGAAAGCTGAATAAATAAGCTTTCCATTGATGTATGGTCTGTTAGGATAGGACCAAGATACAACTATTTGAAAATCTGGAATCTTGAGGGTGCAAAAAATCTAAATATTGAGAAAAACGCCTTTAAAGTTATCCAAGTGAAGATCTTAGCAATGCATATGACTAATCAACAATTCAATTTTAATATATTTACATTAGGAAATTTACAAAATATCGTCATGGAACATGATCTTTACTTAATATCATAATGATTTTTGGCATAAAAGACAAATCTATAATTTTGACCCATACAATGTATTGTTGGCTATTGCTACAAATATCCCCCAGTGACTTAACACTGCTTTTGTGCTCCAGGGTCACATTTGTGTTTCTGCATGGTTCCTCACACTGTAAAAAAAGGGGAAAAAAGTTCTTTATTTGCATCTTTGGTTCCATGGAGAAGCTTTAACATCCATTTAACTTTTACATTGCACAAAATGTTCTTTATAATGGAAAAATAAGATCTTTAGATTATTAAAATGTTCTTTTGGAAGTTTTATTTTAAGAATGTATAACAAACGTTACATTTTTTGTCATTATTCTGGTCAGTATGTTGGTTTTTATAAAGCATCAGTGCATTTTTCTCTATAAGAAACTAGAGAACATTTATTTATTTATTTTTTGTTGAATCTAAAAAGGTTTTCCAAGGAAGTAAAACCCTTTTCAAATTATAACCTTTTGAGATTAGGATATGTTATACTGTTTCACATTCTCAGGATTTTGTTTTTTAAAGAAATGAATACTTTTATTCAGCAAAGGTGCATTAAATTGATTAAAAATCTGACAAAGGCTTTTATATTGTTACGAAAGATGTCTATTTCAAATACATTTCTATTCATCATTCTATTCAAACTTTCGCATTATCAAAGAATCGGGAAAAAAATTAGGCAGCACAAAAATATGAAGCAGCACAGCTGTTTTCAGAAATGTTTCTTAGGCATCAAATCATCATTTTAAAATGATTTCTGAAGGATCATGTGACACTGAAGACTGGCGTAATGATACTGATGATTCAGCTTTGCATCACAGAAATAAATTACATATTCAAATATATTCAAATAGAAAACAGCTATTTTAAATTGAAATAATGTTTACAGCTTTTGCTGTGTTTTTGATCAATCAAATAAGTGCAGCCTTGGTGAGCGTAAGAGATTTTTTCAAAAACATTAAGAAAAATCCCAGTCATTTGAACATAAAAGATGCTCAAATCATTACAATTTTTGCAATTAGATTTACATTGATAGTGGGACCAGAAAGAAACCACTCAGAGCATAGCAGCATTGTGACATTGAGTGTTGCACAGACAAACATTTCCTTTGTAAGTATAAAGAATTTGAAGTATAAAGATCTAGTATTGGGATCTTATTCGAGATTCTAGTTCCGAAAAGAAGACTCTGTATGATGCAACACACACACAAGAGACTGTCAGGTGTTTTCAGAGGTGGTCAGTCTCATGAGATCAGGTCATGGATGCTCCACGCCTGTCTGTGTTCTTTAACCTCCATCTCTGGCTTCCCAGCAGTCACCCGTTGAGTCCAATAGCAACATCCTCTCTCATCTCAAAGAAAAAGAGTTTCATTTATTTATTTCGCCCCGACCGCTTCCTTTAAGACTGCTCAAGACGACTGTGTGCTGGTCTCTCTTTTCCCCTCCCTCTCCTTCCCCTGGAGAGGAAGATGCTTTTCCCGCCGTTCAGATGAAAGGCACGGCGGACAATAAAAATGCTATTTAAATGCAAGGCTGTTTGAATGCGGGTGAGAGATATTTTCCCCTGCCGAAAGTGAGCTGCCGCATCCTGATAAATAGCAAATATAAGGGAATGCGATTTACATTTATCTTGCAGAGGCAGCCAATATAAATTTCAGCAAATCCTAGGAGATAGGGATTTAAAGGAGGGAACGACTGAGACCAATTCATATGCCGTGTGTCCCACGCAACTGGAAATGCCTATAATATGGAGAATGGCGAGCGTATAGCCACATAGCACACACACCGATCGTATCTTGTATGTCAATTACTTAGAGACCACAACATGCTGGACGACTTATTTATTGTTTTACCGGAGGCCAAATCTGGTATTTTTTATGTAGTGTACTGTAATTGAACTTGTAGTTTTCCCCATATAGTGACCCAAAGAGGTATTTGACCACTAAAGTCACTTGAATATCTGAATGCAATTTAATTAGATAAAATATCAAACTAAGTGTCGTTTATTTTTACATTTTGCTTGGTTTGAGATGCTAAAATGATGCAGTGTTGAGTCAGTGTTGTGTCTTTGTGTTTGTTTGTGGTTATTGGATCATGGACTTCACACATCCACTAAAAATCACCAAAACACAGCTGATTCAAAGACACTGTGCAAAAATAATGAAGAAAAGTGACAATAATGAAGAGAAAAGACCCTGCAGCATATTTCAATGCAATGACATTCAGACATTTTTACAGGTAAAACAAATCATGCTTAGGCTTTTGAATGTCATTGCATTAGATAAAACTTCAAAGCAAGTGTCTTTCATTGATGTAGTGATGAAAAATAAAATGGTTTGTGGTTGTCGGATCATGTTTCAAAAATCTTTGTAGCTACAAGTAGAAGATTATTTAGGAAAACTCATGCTTAGGCGTATCAAGTTCAGAGGCATTTTCCGGGTTCTTTTTGGTTGCTACAACTACAATTTATTGTTATTGTCATTAAAGTGGATTTTTAACACCTATTAGCAGGTGAAGGCAATTTTCCAGGTAACCTAGGCCCTCATAATCATGAGTTCACAGGTTAAGGGTTTGTAGGGTCACTGTGGGTTCGAACAGTCATCGATAAGCCTCTTTGGTAGCCGTTGGCTTTTTGGATGTCGTCTTTGTGAAATGTGTGTCCTGTTAGTTCCACATGCCACTCTGACAGGTGCGCCGTCGTGATTAATACTCCAATGAGCAGAGCTGCTCTAACTTTACCGAACTCAAACCCCTAAAACCACACACATCTACAGCCAAACACCAGCAACCTGCTGTCTGATGTCTCGGGTTGCCTTCGGACTGACCCGCTCTGGCTGAGCCGGTGTAACTGCAGCATCATGGGACAGCTGTCTTCAGTCTCATGTGCATCATGCTTCTGGTCTCACTCACTCAATGTAAGTTATTTTTCACCTGTTTTATCTTCTGCCAGATAATAGTTGTCCGTGTGGTCTAAAAAAAGTATTATTTGGAAAGTAGTATAATTCATGCATGTAGCACAAACAGCCTGACATATGAAATAATAATCAGAAAAATCTGTTCACTTTTTTGGAAATGGAACAATTTATTGAACTTTTAGACAAAATATTAAAAAAAAAGTGCATATGTGACCCTGGAGCACAAAAGCAGTGTTAAGTCACTGGGGTATGTTTGTAGCAATAGCCAAAAATACATTGTATGGGTCAAAATTTATGCCAAAAATCATTAGGATATTAAGTAAATATCATGTTCCGTTAAGATATTTTGTAAATTTCCTACCATAAATATATTAAAACTTAATTTTTGATTAATAATATGCATTGCTAAGAACTTCATTTGGACAACTTTAAAGATGATTTTCTCAATATTTATATTTGTTTGCACCCTCAGATTCCAGATTTTCAAATAGTTGTATCTCGGCCAAATATTGTCTTATCCTAACAAATCAATGGAAAGCTTATTTATTCAGCTTTCAGATTATGTATAAATCTCAATTTCGAAAAATTTACCCTTATGACTGGTTTTGTGGTCCAAGGTCACATATGTGTTTTTTGTTGCGTATCGTATTTGATACATCGGGCTTTATATAGCATGATGTAGTGAGAATATGGATCTCATAATATTCAGAGATTCAAATTGCACAAAATATGCAATATGGTGCAAATGCTGATATTGATATGGCCAAAAAGTCAGGTGAAATTCTGATTCTTTGTAATGTAAATCATATTTAATAATGAATTATAATTATTATAATTGCAGTATTGTCTTGGTAAGATATTTAAATGCTTAGTTTATGATCAGAGCATATAATGCAATGCAATATTGATTGAGAGATGAACAAATAAATGTTGCTCAAAAGCCTGATTATCAAATTTGATGCTCACATTTTAACATGATTTTTCTAAAAAAATGTATCAAGTAAACCTGCTTCAGAACAGTAAGTGTATCTTAAGGTTATTTTTATGTTTATTTGATAAAAATCGGTTAAGATTTCACAGCAAAAAGACACGTGAACCACAACCTGAAAGAGAACGTTTTTAGAAATATACTAGAAGGCCTTTTTCTTGCTAAAAAGTGTAAAAAGGTATACACTATCAATCAGACAACAGCAAGCATGTAGTAGATTGTGCATAACCGGTTTTCAGCAACGTTCTGATCATTTAGAGGCCTTAGAAATTTGTGTCAAATATGAAACAGTAGGCTTCACAAGGTTAATATTTAGTATTTGTGGTTTGTTCAAATCACTAACTCTGAATATAAGCAATAATAATAGTGATGCTTGTCTTAGCAAACGCCACATTGAGTTGAGTTTCTCTGTCTCTCTCTCTCTCTCTCTCTCTCTCTCGTTCGTTCACTTTCTGTAAAATGAGCCTGTGTAAGCGGTTGGAGTCTCAGCTGGCTATCTCACACAAGCAGTTCGTTCCTCTTAGACTCCAGCTGAGCACTATTTCACTATTTATTTACATGTAATTATTGCTGTGAGGTGCAGATATTAACACTGTCAAGAACAATTTGACCCGACATTTTTCACTGTGCTGATCCCCTGCTGATTTTGGCAAACAAACCTCCAACCTCCTTCCCTCTCTCTCTTTATCTCTCTCCCTCTCTCTCTCTCTCTCTCTCTCTCTCTCGCTCTCTGTTGAGGCAGCAGGGCAAAGTGAGAGGAGCTTTGCTGCACGTTCCTGTGTGTGTGTGTGTGTGTGTGTGGTTTGAGTTTCCCTTGTTTCTGGTGGCTGAATCCATCCCATACTCACTCAAGCATATCAGTGGAGGAGAATAGATGATTTTGCCTCCACACATTCTTCAAATGCAACCGAATAGAAGGCATATTAACCTTCGTTTAGCTGACAGACTGTGGCCAATATCTGTGGAAACAAATATGAACTTAACCCACCAACAGAGAAAATTCTATGATACAAAACCACCTGTTTATCCCTAATATATATATATATATATACTGTATATGCAATATTATGCAAAAATTATGATGATGGTTATTATTTTGGGTAATATTATAAATGTAAAAGTCTCTTATTCTGACATTTTTATCAGTTATTGAATTTATTGTTTTATTTCCTTTATATGGAAGAAAAATTAACACTTAAGACATATCAGTGATGCACCAATGTAGAAATATAGAAATTCGGGGCAATAAAATATGCAAAAAAGTTGTTTTATTTTATTTTAGCCATTATTATAAGTGTAAAAGTCTGTCATTATGACATTCAGTTATTGAATGATCAGTTATTAATCAGTTACAGAATTGATCATCTTCCCAAAGACAAATCAAAGATGTACCAATATAACAAATATAGAAATTTGGAGAAATACTGATTACTGTTATGTTGCGATAACCAATAATGATGGCCCGTATTACTGTATAAACTTATACTGTTTTGTCTGTAGGGGCAGTGGTGGTCAAACTTCTATCCCAAAGGTCGCAGGTTCGAGTCTCAGTACCGTTAGGGATATTCTCTCTAAAGATCCAACATAGAATTTGCCTTAGAAAAATTTAGAAAAAATGTTTAAATATAAAAATGTTGTACTTACTGAACTGAAAAAAGTCCTTATATTGTATGCTTCCAATTTCAGCCTAACCAGCTGATGACTTTAAAACAGTAATCCTGGTTGATATGATTTAATCACCAGTATATTGAGCGTGCCTACATTAGATGTCTGTTTGAGAAGCGTTTGTCCGCAGCTGTCAGTGTGTTTGCTGACGTGAGGTGTGACTGACCAGTGGAGAGAGGTAGAGAGCATATGCACACTATTTAGTACAGTAAACATCCTCTGAGGAGTGACAGCTTGTTTCAGCGGCTGATAATGGCTTTCATCTGTGTCCTGTATGTCAGTGCCCAGATTCTGTCAGTGTCAATCAGAATGTAATTGAGCACGATTATCACACGCTCCTCCAGAGCACCTACTGCCCCGCTGGAAACTAGCTCTGTTCCAACCTAGCGAACTGCCTACCTAGACAGCATTTAGACACCATAGGTAGGCAAATTCAAAAGTAGCATTCCCAGAATGCACCGTGAAAAAATGTATCAAGGTGTTATCAATAGAATAGGTCACTCTGTTTAAAAACAGGCTGTTTTAGCCGATAACTCACAATTCTGGGTTTTTTCTTACAATTCTGCCTGAACCGCTAGATATAAACTCAGAATTGCAAGATATAAGCTTCCAATTCTGAGAAAAAAAGTCAGAATTGCAAGATGTTGACTTGCAGTTATAAATGTATCATTCGCAATTGCAAGATATAAACTCGAAATTCTGGAAAGTCCAAATTGTGAGTTACACATTTGAAACTGCAAGAAATGAAAATTTGAATTGTGAAATAAAAAGTTGCAATTGACTTAAAAAAAAAAAAAATTTATTCCATGGCAGAAATAAGCTTCCATAATTTTTGCAACTTTTTGTCTAACAATTTTGACTTTTTTCTCATAATTCTGGGTTTATATTTCACAATTTGACATAAACTCTTAATTCTGAGAAGAAAAGTCTTAATTGTGAGATAAAAGTGGCAATTACCTTTTTAATGTTTTTTCTTTTATTTCATGGCGGAATTTTGATACTTATGCTTAATATACTTAATAATAGTATTTTCTTGTAAAATGTGCAATCTTTGTTTTATTTACAACTTCCGAAAAAATATTTTTATTGTGGTTTTGCTACATAATTCTGGCTCTTTTCTCCTAATTCTCTGTTAATATCTCACAATTTGACAAACTCTGATAAGAAAAGTCAGAATTGTGAGATATAAACTCGCAATTGTGAGAAAAAGATTTTATATCAAAAGATTGCCATAAAAAAATTAATTCTGGCTCTTTTCTCCTAATTCTCTGTTAATATCTCACAATTTGACATAAACTCTGATAAGAAAAGTCAGAATTGTGAGATATAAACTCGCAATTGTGAGAAAAAGATTTTATATCAAAAGATTGCCATAAAAAATGTTCACTCAGAAATTGCTAGTAAATTTCATATTTACAAAGGTAAGTAACACATATTGAGTTAAACAGAAAGGCTGAAATTGTATTTTCTTGCAAATCATGCTCCAGTAATCTTTGTTTTATTCACAATTGTGTCCTTATCTTACACAAGCTTAGAAAGCTCATGTGAAACACTATTGAAGTCAGTTGTGAGTGTCTCATTGTGATGTTCCATTGTGGTTATGCTGTCTTATAATGCTACTCACTATTTAGGCAGCTGCACTATATTCTGGAAGAGAGCTGCTTTGTCTGCAATGTAAGAACTATAATGCTTAATGTATGTAACAGGACTGTTCTAGTTGTATTGCATTGCATTGCTCCTCGGTGTCCTCATATAAGGTCCGTCTCCTTCATTTTCTCACCTCTCTCTGTCTATCTTTCTGTGTCTCTGTCCATTTACTCATTTCACTTTCACCTCCACTCCCCCATTTCTGTCGCCCTTTTCTCTTCCTCGTCTCTCTCTCCTTCTCTTTTCTATTCGGAAGCCTCTTTTCAGTTTTGATTAATGTGTTTTGGCCAATTACGGCTGTGACACAGCGAGCGGCCCCCGTCATCTGTTCTGTGTCAGCAGTCAGGCTGGCTGAAGCTCTCAGGCTGGTTAATTGGCCCGCGCTCCCCTTCCACCGTGACCAAAAGCCTCTAATTGAATCTATGCAACCACTGTTATTTTTAAATAGTCATTTTGTCTCAGATGAGCACCACTATGGGAGGTGGAGGAGAGTCGTTAATCCATAGTTGTGTTTAAAAAGCATCTGATTATCAGCCAATCTGTATGTATATTATATATATATATATATATATATACACACACACACACACTTATGTATAGTAGCCACTTTTACTTATATATAATAGTATATTGTATATATACACTAAATGTTCTTTATTTTTAACCAAAATAAAACGGACAATTTTTTATTTGTCATTTTCTATATAATTTATAATACTTCAATTGTATTTCAGGTTTTAATATTTAATATTTAATATTTAATCATTGTTAGTTTTATTTAAACAATGTTAATATGTTTAATTTAGTAAAAGTATTTTTTCTCTGTAATCATTATTTTATTATTTCTCAGTATAATTTTATATTATAATAATTATTTTACTTTTTTTTCAAAAAGCCATTATGTATTTTTTTAATATAGCTTTTTAAATAAATATTAAGTGATAAAATTCTTCAAAATTCTCTCTCTAAACTTCTTTAAAATTATATGAAAAATATTAAAAAAATTTGTATTATCGTTTGACTTGGCTCTTGATAAATTTTGTAAGTAACACAAGAAAGAGTTAACATTTCTGCAATGATTATCGGTTGATTATGAATATATCAAAATGGCCTATTAATTGGTCTAACCAACTCATCAGTCCATTCTTAGTCACATTGGCAATATATCAATCTAAAACAACTGCAGTATTAAACTAAATTGTTGTGTCCAAAATATTTTTCATAATTGTACTCCATTGATTGCTGCAGTTTTCCCAAGATTCTCTATTCTACGTTACTTCGCAGTAATCCTGAATGGGCGTCTGTCGAAGGGGTTGATAAATTACAGCAAGCGTTATTTGCCGTAATCTTGGCCCCAGGACTGTCCTTTGAAACGCAGACAAACAATCAACAGCAGGAGTGTGAAAAAGCGCTCACAATTTCCAGTAGAGACGACTATCAGCCGTGCAGATCAGTGAAGGGAAGAGATGATATTCTGTGGCTCTCAGATAACTCACACACACTGAGTGGGCTGTTTCCCCTCCATCTGCCCTCCTGACCTGCACTAAACTTGAAGGTAGCACTGGAGGGCATTAGGTTGGGGGGGTTAGTGGTGAGAGGAACTGTCTAATCCACTCTGGGCTAGATTAAGAGTAGTGTGCGTGTTGGCCGAGAGCCTGGCGAGGGTGCAGAGGCCTGTGCTATCTGCTCTGTTGGCAGGCTGGCCTGAAGGCAAACTCAGTCCTACTGGGGTCTTTGTACTCTTAAAAGCCCCCTGTCTGACTCTCTCTGCACCCGAACCCCCTCCTCAAATCCTCTCGATTTGTCTGCCATCCCTGCGTTTCACTGCTTTTCTTCATTTATCTTTAGTATAGTTTGTTTCATTCTGAAATGTGTTTTAGCTCTGTGTTCAGACGTGAACAGACTTCGGTCGAAGTAGATGCCATGTTTAATTTGATGTATAAACAAGGTCTTGAAAGAGCATATTGTTTGTAATAATGAACAACTTCAAGCATCACAATAGAGGTCAGAAAGAGACTGAAAGTTAATATTTATGTATTTTTATGTACTTTTGAAAAAAATCTGAAAAAATAAAGTAATACAATTTTTTTTTCAAATAACAGCATAAATAAATAAATAATACAAATGAATGGAAAAGCTCATTTTTATTAATATTTTGAATCTGTTTTTAATTTTATATTTTTCATTTAAAGGTGACATATCATGAAAATCTGACTTTTCCAGGTTTTAAGTGCTATAATCAGGTCCCCGGTGCATCTACCAACCAAGGAAACGTGAAAAAGATTAACCCAGTAACTTCGTTTTGCTTAGCCTTTTTCTGCAAGCATCTGGAAAAACGAGCGTGTCTGATTTCGCTCGCCTAGTGACATTGCAAAGAGATCTCATTATAATATTACCGCCCCTTAATCTGTAAACTTCCACTCATGGCGCCATTATTTTGAGTTCGCAAGAGACAATGGTGTACCAGCTCTAATGCCATGGCGAAAGTTTGAGCAAAACATGCTAACTCGTTACAGTTAAGTCCCTACAATGACAATGACCCAAAGCACACAGCAAAACTGAGCACAGAGTGGTTGAAGGAGAAAAAGGTGAATGTCCTTGCATGGCCCAGTCAGAGCCTGGACTTAAACCTCACTGAGAATCTGTGGAATGACTTGAAGACTGCAGTCCACAAATGCTCACCATCAAATTTAACTGAACTTGAGCAGTTCTGCAAAGAAGAGTGGGCAAATATTGCAAAGTCTAGATGTGCAAAGTTAGTAGAGACAAATACCGCAGACTAAAGGCTGTAATCAAAGCAAAAGCTGGTTCAACAAAATACTGACACAAGGGGGTGATCCTTTTTCCAACTCAGTGATTGTTTTTTTTCTTTCCCTGACATGTTGGTATTATATCTTTCACTTGAATGTTATAAGTTGCACTGAGTAAATACAGCTGAATAAAACAAAAACTGTGTCCGTCTTCATTTCAGGCTGCAAAGCAACAAAATGTGATTATTTTAAAGGGGGGCTTTCTATAGCAACTGTATATATATATATATATAATATATATATAGTGAACATGTAAAATTGAGTGCAAGTGCAGTTGTAGCACGAGCTTAATGATTGGCTTTTGGGAAAATTGCCTCTTGAAATGTTGTCATCTGCACCCAACAGATTCCTTTTAGCTCCGCAGTTGTCGAGTTGTTTCTCCAGAGCTTGACTAAACACGAAAAGACTCGTCTTACATTTAAGCAGACAAAAAAAAATTATATAATTTGACTGTTAAGGAAATTAGAGTGGTATGAAAGAATCCCTTTTAGTGTGCTGCACGTGCACTATTTGTTTATCTGAAAGGATGCACATTGTATCAATTTACAATTCTGGGTTTGCGCCACCTCAGGCTGGTGGGTCTCAGAAGTTGGAGAATTAATTAGTTTTTTTATTATTATTTATGGAGTAATCTATTTGGAGAGAGGAAGGCATTGCCTCTGGGCTGTGTCCTTTAAACACTGGAGCCCTGACTTCCATTATCTACCGCGCACACGACACACAACAAATGAGAAAAGCACTGCGGAAGATATAGTCGAAACAAAGAAAATAAATGTATAGCCTACTTGGGGGAGAAGAGAATTCAAGTATGTGAAATGAAGGTTTATTTAGTTTGTGAGCTGTATTATCAGCCAGCGTTTGCCGGAGGTGCTTGTTTTGTGCAGATATGTCACACACTCCCGTATCAGATTAATAGTCTGAATGATATTGATTTTTGTTTATTTAGCTGCGTTAATGTTCTGGGTGGGTAGATTTGTAATACAATCTCAGCTGAGCTTAATCTTTCCCCTGCAGCAAAGTTCAGCTGTTACGCTACTTTTGGTCAAGGTCCGTCAAGGTCACGATTCTCCTGAACGATGTGTAACTATGACAGTTTTTGAAAAGCTGTTGAACACAGAACCTGAACACAGAATAACGAAATTGAGCTTGTATGAATCCTAGAGTTCAAAATTTGTCCATAACTATACCTTTCTGAAAGGACAGTTCACCCAATAATCATTTACTCACCCTCAAGTTGTTCCAAACCTGTATGAGTTTTTTTTCTTCTGTTGAGCACAAAATAAGTTATTTTGAATAATGTTGCTTACCAAACATTTGATGGTAGTTTCCACTGTCACTTCCGGGGGTTGATTGTGCCTCCTCGGGGCCGAAAACCTTGGGCCAAAGCGGGCCATCTCGGGTTTGAGGAGTGATTGAACAAAGGAAGAGTTTCTCCAAGTCGAGCCTATAGGCTATCACAGTCGTGTATTTATTTAGTTGCATATTTTATCTGTAAGTAAGTCTTGTCTCTTTATACCTGACTGTCTGATGCTCATAGCTCTGCGTATGTCATAAAATATGTCATAATCATAGTTTTTGTTCGGGAGCTCCCTCTGTTTCTGACTGAAAATATAACAATGTATTGGGACTTCAAATTTTCAGGCCTGACAAATTCATTGATTATGATCAATGTATCACTTATTACTGTAAAACTGGTAAAACATTCATGCTTTGGTTTTAAATCTTCAAGTAAACAACAAAAAAAATGCAAACAAACGGCTGCTATTATCATGCTCGTTTTATGATCTCGGTAGTTCCAGTGATCTATTTCTATTAGTTTTCTGATAAACCTTCTCTTTGTTGGTGAAATGATGGGGTTGCGTGATGTTGTTCCAAAGAGGCATGTTAAGGGTGGATTTTAGTGAAGTGCTGCGGAGCTTCTGGACCGACGGTGGAAATGCAGCATTATTTAGTTGAAATTAAGAGTGCTTTTTTGACTTAAAGGGTTAGTTCACCCAAAAATGAAAATTAGATTGTGTTTTACTCACCCCCGAGGCATCCTATAGGTGTATATGACTTTCTTCTTTCAGACGAATTCAGTCGGAGTTATATAAAAAATTGTCCTGGCTATTCCAAGCTCTATCATTGCAGTCAGCGGGTGTTGCAGTTGTCAAAAAAAGCTCGCGCATTCATAATAAAACGTGCCGCAGACGGCTCCGGGGGATGAATAAAGGCCCCCTGTAGCGAATCCATGTGTTTTTTATATTTCAAATGTAATAAACACTTTTCTCTCACTTCCGCTGACTGTCATACACTGAAGCCGTTCTGGCGGATGATGTAGCACGTCGGCGTTGCGTGATTAGTGACGAATGCGGCGAGAGAACAAAACAAAACGCCGGTCACGAATTAGAAGTACAAACTGAGGATTTGCAAAGAAAAATGTCGGAGGATTTTGATATAAACCAAGAGGAGACTGGTTTTCCTTTGTTAAAGTAAGGAAACTTTGCTTCCTTTGCTCCTGTAAACAAACTCGCGAGACTAGCATACCTCCGAGGCACACGCACGCTGCGCATACGTGCTACGTCATCCGCCAGAACTGCTTCAATGTATGACAGTCAGCGGAAGTGAGAGAAAAGTGTTTATTACGTTTGAAATATGGATATTTTTCTTTAAAAAACACATGGATTCACTACAGGGCGCCTTTATTCATCCCCCGGAGCCGTCTGCGGCACGTTTTATTATGAATGCGCGAGCTATATTTGACGACTTGTGGACTGTTCAACTGCAACACCCACTGACTGCAATGATAGAGCTTAGAATAGCCAGGACAATTTTTAATATAACTCTGACTGGATTCGTCTGAAAGAAGAAAGTCACATACACCTATAGGATGCCTCGAGGGTGAGTAAAACACAAGCTAATTTTCATTTTTGGGTGAACTAACCCTTTAACTTAAAAAGACATCTTTATATAAAATTTCACATGGTTAAGGTTTATTGCCAAATGTACTTTATGGTAAACTACTTTAAAATACTATGAAGTGCACTTAAGTGTGAAACATTAAACATCCTTTAAATAGATTTTAATAGCCTTTTTTTCATAATATTATGTAATGTTACATTAATCATTTTAAGAAAGCATATTGTTTTTATACTTTATTGTTGAAATGTGCCCCCATTTATATTATGGGTAAATTAGGAGATGTGAATCATTTCTACAATGTGACTTGCATTATAGCAGGTTTTCATCTAAAAAGAAACCAGGAGTGTAACATTAGAAAATGTGATGAAAATAGCAGCTCGGTCTTTCCAGCGAAGGTCCAGAGATTTCCCATCATTCACTCTACAAAGGAGGTCAACACGGCTCTGTTGAGGAAAGCGCTGCTGGAATTTGGCGCTTTATAATTAGAAGCGCTGATAGAGGAGTCAGTCCTGATTGTCTGCCGCTTTAATTTAATGCGCATATAAAGAAGGAAGCAGTGTAATCAAGCTTCAATTAACCGATGACTAAATCTCTCCCACCCCTGCAGCTGCCATCCGCCCCCATCCCACCCCACGGCCCACTCGTGTGGCCACCAACAAGGGCTACTTGTGCTTTCCATTCACATAATCTGCTATAATCAGGAAACGTATGAATCTTCCAGCCATATGGCCACATCACATGTGTCTCTTATAAAGACACGGCAATGAATCTCCCACTTATGTGGATGCGTGTCACATGTGTGCAGAACGGGCTTCCATACTGATAGAATTAGCATGAGGAAACCGCTAACCAGCATTATGTGTCTGCTGCGCCTCAAGTGATCCATATTTCCTGCGAGACATTTAGGGAATATTAATCATAATGTGATTAATTTTCCCCGTCCGCTTGTGCACACCTCTCGATGTTTTGGCGGTTTGTGCTGATGTCGCCATGTGAACTGTGTTTAAACTCACACGGATATGAGTTTGTGTGTGTCACGTCTGTGTGTGTTTAAGCAGCTCTGGATGGTCTAATTGGTTTAGCAGCCAAAGGGAGTCAAAGGGCAGCATAGCGTATCGAGACACAATGTGAACCTGATGCTGGGAAGGATGCTTTCTGTCGATGTCCCTCAGCGCTTGTTGTGCTGAAGGCCTCAGGACAGGGGCCTGTTTGGCACTGCCGCTGGGGTCTAATGGGTCTGGCCTCGTTCCCCTGTCTTTTTCCTTTGCTGTATCACTCTCTCTGGCCACTGCTAATCACTCTGGGACGCTGGCTGCGCTCTGTGCCTGGCACGAATTCACTCTCTGTCCCTTCCCTCCGCTTTGCCCTGAGAATGGCCTGCCGTATGAGAAGAACTCTTGCTATTATACTGTTTGATAAATCAGAACATTAAATATCTGCAAAAGAGTTCAGAGTTAAAGTGTTTGCATTAATACATAATATGCCAATCTCAAACACATGCCAAAAAGATCAAAAAGCATCAAATCTTTGAAAGATATCACAGCCCTGTGCAAAAAAAGGCTTAATATGATCAAATTTGATGATGCTGAGTTCCTATCATGTAGTTTTTCACAAAATAAGAATGAAGATTTTTCTAAATGCATATACGTATATGTATCAGCTTTAATGTTCTTATAAAAAATAACAAAGGAAATCAATTGTCAGAAGTCTTGCTTGTGTGGAGAAAATGAAAATCAGGGTTAAGCATAAAATAATGTCAGAATCATTCATGCATGTAAAAATCGGCTCGGAATTGAACAAATCATTGTAAACTCTGGTGATTAAGGAAAAATACAAGACTTCTATAGCCTTAGAAATGGTTCCAGAAAGAAAAAATGATACAAAATGCATCATATTTTGTGAGAAAGTGTGACATGCTTCAGCAAAACAGGCACTGTTTTCTGGAATCAGCATCCAAAAATAGTAAGAAACATGTACTTTATTTCATTCCTCAAATACGATGCACGATGGTGTATACACAAGATTTGTTTGAGACACTAAGTAGAAGGTGAATGCGATATTCCTCTATATTCTTCTAAAGGTTGCATAAAAAACAAACTGCTTTACTGGTCATTTTACATGCAAGTTAGTTATCCTTGGTCAGAATTAAATGCAAAACTTGCTAAACAGCTGCTTCTGTCTTTGCGTCTCTCTAGGTGATGAGTATTTTGAGTAACCCCAGTGGCGTCCCGTCCCAGCCTCAGCACGATTTCTCCATCTCTCCTCTCCACGGCAGTCTGGAGGTGTCTAACCCTATCTCAGCGAGCTGCAGCCAGCGTTCAGACCCCATCAAGAGTGTGGACAGTCTGGCCTCCTCTCAGTCCTACTGTCCCCCCACATACAGCGCCACCAGCTACAGCGTGGACCCCGTCACTGCTGGATACCAGTACAGCCAGTACGGCCAGAGTACGTACTGCCCCTCCATTATACACTCTGTATATGTGATTACATGTCTCTGTTGTGGAAAATGTCTTAGTAAGTCTCGCCAAGGGTGCATTTCATTGATTAAAAATACAGTAAAAACAGTAAATATTATTACGATTTCAAATACCTGCTTGTGAAAATGTCTTTTATGGTCTAATGGGTCTGGCCTCGTTCCCCTGTCTTTTTCCTTTGCTGTATCACTCTCTCTGGCCACTGCTAATCACTCTGGGACGCTGGCTGCGCTCTGTGCCTGGCACGAATTCACTCTCTGTCCTTTCCCTCCGCTTTGCCCTGAGAATGGCCTGCCGTGTGAGAAGAACTCTTGCTATTATACTGTTTGATAAATCAGAACATTAAATATCTGCAAAAGAGTTCAGAGTTAAAGTGTTTGCATTAATACATAATATGCCACGTGTCACATGATCCTTCAGAAATCATTCTAATATGCTGATTTGCTGCTTAAGAAACATTTCTGATTATTATTCATGTTGAAAACAGTTGTGCTGCCTAATAAAAATTGTGAAAAAAATAATATATTTTGACTATGACTATATACGACCCAAAATGACCTATTTTATATAATTGTAGTTTATAGTTTCATTTATAGCTTGCATTTGGTGCAAAAGCCATTCACCTCCAATTAGTCAATTAAATTGTTTTACATAAACTGTTTGCTATCAGTAATTTTTTTTTAAAGAAATTAATACTTTTATTCAACTAGGAAGCATTAAATTGATCAACAGTGACAGTAAAGACAATAAATATTACAAAAGATTTCTATTTCAAATAAATGCTGTTCTTTGGAACTTTCTATTCATCCGAGAATCCTGAAAAAAAGGTATCACGATTTCCACAAAAATATGAAGTAGCAAAAAAACATTATTAATAACTGAGCACCAAAATTTATTTAGAATAACGGAGCAGTAAATCAGTATATTAGAATGATTTCTGAAGGATCATGTGACACTGAAGACTGGAGTAATGATGCTGAAAATACAGCTTTGCATCACAGGAATAAATTACATTTTAAAATATATTAACATAGAAAACAGTTATTTAAAATAGTAATAATATTTCACAATATTAGTGATTTTACTGTATTGTTGATCCCAAGCAAGCACAACACATTCTGATCTTTTTAGTAGGGAAGCCATTACAGTTTAGTCACACTGATGCCCTGTGCATATTGGCAGTTATAGTTGATTTCCTCTCTGAGGGTGAGCCGTGCCAGTCGTTGACCATCTCAGGACGCTTTGACCCCTCTGCCCATCAGAGCAGGGCAGACACATGCTCCTGATAAAGACCCCAGCACCGGCCCCGGGCTGCTCTGTTAGTCACAGTACTCTTCCCTAGACTGAGAATCGGGTACTTCAAAGCACACTTGAACACCCTGAGGGTCCTAATGTCCTTCACCTCACACACACACACACACACACACACACACACGAGTTTCAGGGCAGGAAAGAATTGATTGATTGAATTAACATAATCAGAGGCTGATGTTGTCACAGAAGTCACTGGCTTCCATCTACATGTGTGTTTTGTGACGTATACGTCTTACAAACCTTGAGATATTGTGTCCAAACTTTTAAATGGTAGTTTGGGAATAAAATAGTTCCCGTAGGTTTTATCTAAATCTAACAAAACTCTCTTTGAGGATGTCTTCAAAGGTAAAAATGATTCAAAAGTGTTTTTTTTTTTTACAAAGGTTTGGGTTAGTCTGTAGTCATTATAATGTGCTTTATATGAAAACAGTAGAGGTCTATGGTGCGTCTCCAGTGAGATGTGTAGGTAAACGTGTGTGTGTGTGTGTGGGAGTGTGAAGTAGTGTCAGGTCCATCAGAAGGTGCGGGAGGGTTGATTGAAGAGATCTGACGAGCGAATGTCAGGTTAATTATGAGTGAGATTGAGAGGACTGATCTGTTTAATGAGTTAGACGAGAGAGCTGCTGAAATTGAGGCGAGTATGAAGCATGAAATCTCAAACGCTCAGAGTAATAAAGACTGGCACATACACACACACACACACAGAGTTGAATGAATGACACCAGGCATTCTCATCTCTCTGGCTCTTGAATGACTAAATTCCCATTTTAGCTTATATTTTATCTTCTATCAATCTTTATTTGTGTAATTTGTTGAATAAGTTTAAAGAAGTGACTACTGACTGTAATACTGTGCTACACTTGTGATGGATTGTGTCAGTAGTATGCAGTGATGTTTGAATCACATGATTCATTCATATGAGTCAGTTCAGTGAGTCAGTTCTGTTTCAATGATTTGATTAAATCAGTGTTGTCACTGTTATCTAAAACTATTAAAAAAAATGTTTTTGGTTATTGAACTAAAGCTGAAATAAAATAAAAAAAACGTTTTATATAAAATCAAAAAATAAATAATTTTATATAAACTTCAAATTAAACTTATTCATTTCTAAAAAAAAAAATCTGAAAAAAAAAAAATCTATTTTTGAAAATATCAAATAAAAGCTCATTCAAAATAACTACTACTATAATCGGATAGAAATAATAATAAAATAACACGAATACATGAACTGATTCACAAAGTGCAAGGGAGTACACAGTAAAAGACTGTAAAAATGCTACAGTAAAAACCTGTTAACTGGTTAACAGTAGGTTTCCATACTGTATTCGGTGAAGAAATGTAATTACATTTAATATATAATTTTTGAAAGTGAAAAAGAAAAAGTCATTGTATAATTTACAGTGAAAAACCATAAATTGACACTCCCAGAATTCCCTGTATGACACTTCATATTTGATGTTTTTTTTGTTGAAATAACATATTTCTTTAAGTTTTTTTCCTTATCAGTTGTGTACATTAGGGTTTAATCTTACATCTAATGTTGTTAAATGAATGATTATTGCATTATTTCAGTATCATGTGTGTCACCGTGATGGGGTTTAGTGTTTGTGTGAATGACACTGTGCACCTTCTATATATAAGTATTGTCCTCCTCAGCTCGTAGAAAAGCTGTTTGTGATAAGCTTTGGTTCATCATGTGACTTTCTCATCACCACCTGTTTTTGGTGGTTATCAGTGCATTGCAATGGTTCAAAACAGATATTAACACTTCACTATGTTGGTTTATTAACATTACATCAGTTAATGAAATGCGGTATTTTATTGTGAATTTAAGTTAAAGATTTTTTTTACAGTATATGTTTGGGAGTAAGCCATGCTGAAACCACAAATAACATTGTTTTTTAACACCGTTGTTTATGGAGCTGTTTAAAAAAAAAATCACAATTAGGTCTTTTTTTATGGTAAATGCAACTAGTATAAATAAAAATGCACCTAAAAAGCCATATTGACCACACAGTCTTCAGGACCAGAATGTTCCATTTGATAAAACATCAGTAAATAAACAACAAAAAGTGCAATGCATGTACATTTGAATAAGTTTTTGAACCAGTTCATTGAAACAAACCATTTGAACAAACCAAAATGAAGGCCTTCCGTATGCTAGTGGTGGTTTATTAATGCATAAATTGGTGTGAGATTGTTTTCATGTGGAACGTCCTGCTCATGAGAATGTGTTTGTGTGTCATTTCCTCCAGCCGCTGTGGACTATCTGGCCAAGAACGTGGGTCTGTCGACTCAGAGAAGGATGAAGCTGGGTGATCATTCGGCGGTGCTGGGACTTCTGCAGGTGGAGACGGGACAGGCTTACTGAGTCCGATCACCACAAACACCCCTTCACACGCTCTCAGATGCACAGACACCAGCTGGAGCTCTTTACTGCATCAGCCGGCACGAGCGTGAGCGGTTTTTCTCTGATTTTCAAGACAAGAAACTCTTGCCATTCCATCTGACGTGACCTTCTCCTGATTGCGGGCTCTATCTCGATCAAGAGGACCATGCAACGGCTACAAACACGTCGACGGACACCACGTACTGCAAGAATGCATTCCGAGCCATTTACAAAATGTACTTTCACCTCGCTGTGCATAGTCGTGTATGAATCTCAGTGTAATTACAATGGATAATCTCGCTTGTTTTCTATCTATATTGTTATTACGATTGCCCTTACAGTTGTTGTAATTCTGATTATCGTAACTATTGTTTCGTTTCATTGTTTCTAGATCCACACGTAGCATTTTTTACTAATTCAAACCCGAGGTTTTTTACGTGAAATGCTAGCAGTGGGCTAAAACGGGGGTTCGAGTGTGTGTGTTGAAAGTGTGACTGCTGGTTTTTCACTTTCAAGCCGTAACGTTCCTGAGCGATTTTACCTTCTTTGCCTTCATATTTCACTTGACATTCCATGCAAACTTGGCCACTCTCTGGCTATCTGCTGGGAATTAGCAGTGCTTTTAGAGGACCAGCGATTTTACCCTCACTCAAATCAAATTCCTGTTTTGTCCTCAGCGATCATCTGGGGGAAAGAAAACGGCATTGTTTGGATAGACAGAGGATTTAGAAAGTTATGGATTTTATTCTATAATTTTTTTTAGAGAGAAGCAACACTTAGCCCTCAAACTAGAAGACAAAAAAATTAATAGTTTCAAACATTCATATTATGTTTTTGAGTTAGGAAATGCAAACATTTTTACCATTCCATATAGATAATAGAGTTTACTTGTATTAACTAAGTAAAATGTTTAAAACGTACGTATAAAGTGAAGTTTAGACCAAGTACAAAAGTTTTTTAAAGTTTGGGGTCAGTATGATTTTTTAAATATTTTTTAAAAAGTCTTTTTGATCAAGAATGCCGTAAATATTATTATAATTTCAAAAAACATTTTCTATTTGAATATGTTTTAAGATTTAATTTATTCCCATGATGCAAAGCTGAATTTTCAGCATCATTACTCCAGTCTTCAGTGTCACATGATCTTCAGAAATCATTCTAATATGCTGCTTTGCTGCTCAAGAAACATTTCTGATTATTATCCATGTTGAAAACAGTCGAACTGCTTAATATTTTTGTGTAAACTATGATAAATTTTTTCAGGATTCTTTGATGAATAGAAAGTTCAAAAGAACAGCATTTATTTGATATCTTATTTAATATTATAAATGTCTTTACTGTCGATTTTCATGTCAATTTATTGCATCTCTGCTGAATAAAATTATACATTTATTTAAAAAAAATCAAACTGGCCCTATACTTTTGACAATTTATGATAATTTCGACAACATTCCATACATTTCTGCCTATGACCAGATTACAGAGGTGACCAATCAAATCATCCATCTCGACCTCTTTCTTACTTTCTCTCTGGTTTTCATTTTCTTTTTTTATATTACAAACCCATACAAAAACACACGCCAGGGCTCCTGTATTTAAGATCTCGCGCATTCACAAGTTTGTACAAAAAAAGTTGTGAAATTTCAACATTTGTGTAGCACTCGCAGGTGACATTTTGACACATAAATGGAACTGTACAGTAGATGAAGCAGATAGTTTATTGTTTGTTTATAAAGAATATGTTTTATACTAAAACAGCAAAGGTGTTGTGTGGTAGATGAAGAAGGGGATATGTGTAAGTCTTATATTGTAATTTTGTGTTTATATTTACTGCTTTTGTTTCTTTGCTTTCAATAGTTATTATGTATCATTTTTCTTAGGATTCAATGTGAGAAGCTCTCGATAAAAGACAGTCGCACTTAAAACTGAATGGAAGGTGAATCATATTGCTTATGAATCCTAGCTTCAAATTTGCTCTGCTTAAGAAAGAGCACCTTCGTGGATCCATAATAAAGATGAAGTATTGACATTGACATAATATTTGGATTGAAGTGACTGATGGCTCATTTAACGGACTGTGGGAAACACAGCAGTGTTTGGTGCTAACTGACGGCTTCTGACTCAATGAATTCCTCAACGAATCTTCGAGTGAACGTTTCACTGGGTGCATTTAAGGCAAACAGAACTCTAAAACAAAACACCTGACCCAAACCCCGCCCTCTTCTCTTTCAACTGTCGATATCTTTATCAAATGAGCAATGAAAATGAAAAGACTTCTAGTATAGATCATCCACGGCTAACACCTTTGTTAATCAACATTTGGATATTAAAAATATTACCCATCATGCCCCTCCGGGATGTCAAACTTGGGCACCTGCTTTCGTTAGCATTTGTGTTTATGCTTTCCTCCAATTTCCTTTCAGCATGTGTGTACGTTACCATGGTATAATTTATTCTGCTGTATGAAGTAGTAGCTTTAGTAGGAACCTTGTATTTGGTATTTACTACCTTCAGCCTGTTGGTGTCTTTACTGTAACACTGGCGTAAATGTTATCAATTAAAGATCTAAAACTGACATAAGGCTCAAATGTCCAGTTTCCAGAGTTTGTCTTTTATAGTACTTTTTATTGATTTTTTTGTTTAGAAAAAATAATGAAAGGTTTGACTGTGAAAGCTGTTCTAGATTCTATTTTTTTTTTACTTTTTATACCTTATTATATGTGTCATGCCAAGGTTTTCTATGGTGTAGTTTATAGAGTGCAAGGGAAGTTGGAACTGAAGAGAAATTTTAAATGGTAGAAGATGCAAAATATTACTATAAACATTTATATGCTAAAGTTCTTAGTTTTGTCTCAGTGAAGAACATAGTCTACTGTATGTTTATAATAATTTCAACACTGAAGCTACCTGAGCTGTGTTTCCCAAAAACCTAATTTGATTATAAAAACAATTTCCAAACCACTGGTCTCTATGATGATCTACACTGTAAAAATATGTTTTTCTAAATTGTAAATAAAACAAAGATTATTGGAGTATGTTTTACAAAAAATAAAAAATACTATTCATGTCCCGATCTATTCGATACTAATTGAAGTCCCGATCTGAATCAAATGAATCGGATCGCGATTCATTTTATTCAGATCGCGACTTCAAATAGATCGGGACCTAAATAGTATTTTTTATTTTTTTGTAAAATTATTCGAAACAGCGAATCTGATTAACTGATTAGGAGTTTCGAAAAGCTCCGTTTCACCCATCACTATACGTGCTTTTTAAAATCATTACAAGCGATGTCGAAAATGAATGACTCTTTTTAATCTGTGATGATCGAATGATCGAAGTCACGAGTTTGAATCAATCGGAGCGGTTCCAGCGTAAATGACTCACTCAATTGAATCAGTTTGTCTGTTCCTGTTTTCGCGTCCTCTTCAGCCACGTTTACAGTCAGCGCTACTACTGGCTTAGCTCGCTAGTTGTATGGCATTAACTGAAATAATCGGAAAAAAGTATGATGTTTGCAAATAAAATATCAATATTTACATTCCAAAGATAACATTCAACACAAATCTACGAACATATTCAGGTAAGGTGACCGGTTTACTTCTAACAAGTGAAACACTCCATTAAAGGGATAGTTCACCCAAAAATGAAAATGTGATGTTTATCTGCTCACCCCCAGGGCATCCAAGATGTAGGTGACTTTGTTTCTTCAGTAGAACACATATGATGATTTTTAACTTTAACCGTTGCAGTCTATCAGTCGTATAATGCATGGCAATGGTAACAAAATCTATGAGACGCGGCTCTGGTGTAGTTTACGCAAGCGCCGGAAGTGATCTCTCGCGCGTATACGTCACTCATTGTTTACACAGTGCACAGTCATTGTAGGTACGACGGCTAATCAAAATGGTACTTACTTGCGCTTATCCGGATTGTTCAAACTGACTTAAAATGAAAAGATTACGTTCTCTTGCGCGAACTCATTCGGGAGCGGTGACTTTCCACGTATTCCCAACTTCTGAGCCTGCTCGCCTGTAGTTATGGTTGATTGCTCTTCGGCTGGATATCAACACACCCATTAACGTAAACTACGCCAGAGCGCGTACAAACCTCACGCACCGGATGTCGTGCGCGCGCCCAACGACAGTTGGACATAGTGGTGTATTAGCGGTAAAATATTATATAAATACTGTTCGGTTTCTGGCACAAACCGATCGTTTCGTGTCTTAGGACATCAATGTGTCGTCACGAGCCGCAGGGTTTAATTTGGATTTGTCTGTGCATGTTTTTTTTACTCCCATAGATTTTGTTACCGTTGCAATGCATTATACGACTGATAGACTGCAACGGTTGGAGTTAAAAATCATCAAATGTGTTCTACTGAAGAAACAAAGTCACCTACATTTTGGATGCCCTGGGGGTAAGCAGATAATTATTAATAAAGATTTTTGTTGAACTGATTGTATTAGTCTATATACAGTGATAGTCAATGTAAAAAAAGCAAATGGGAGAAGCAGATGAACACAATACAGCAGAACAACATAAAGTTAAAGAGGGTCAACTTTATCAGTCAGCTGAACTGCACTCGTATGTTCTGCTCTTATATGTTCTTACTCCACACATGTATTAAATGTGCGCAGTTTTCTGGTGTATTCACTTTAACTTATCAGGTAATATCAATGGTATTTCAGATGCCGCCAAAATTACAACAACAGTGGTTACATACACATACTGTATATTTAATTGTTTGATCAAAATTATTGTTGCAGTCACTGGATATTGGTAGGGACATGTCATAGCGTCCCTACTAAATTCTGTGCCCTTAGTGTACAGTGTACTCTTTTTGGGAAATACAGTCCAGGTCAAACATCTTTAACATGTACTAACGGTTTAACAATTAAATCTTTACCTTAATACCTTTTGAATTATCAGTTCTAGCTCCTTGTACAGGCTCATAAAAGCAGGTAAATCAAGACCAGAAGGAACTGATGAGGTTTGCGTCCTCTTGTTCTTTTTGGAAAATATTAAGATTATGATAAGATTGCACCATTCCTTTAAGAAAATATCAGATTCTCCTAGATTTGTTCTTAAAATCAACTACTTTTTTCTGTCTGTTTTTCTTCAGCAGTTGCCAATTCGTCTTTTGCACCAGTACTTTATATATACTTATTGTATATTTTTCTCACATTTTTGGTTCCCCAAAGCACCTTCTCTTTGTGTGAGGAACGTTTTAATAATTGAAAGAAACTTTTTCACTTTAAAGAATCTTCTGTGCAATGAAAAGTTTGGTTCTTCATTGAACCAATCAATGCCAATAAAGAACCTTTATTTGTAAGAGTGTAGAATTGGTGAAAAGTAGGTATCATAGACAGTATCCTACTTTACCTAAAGTTAGGTGCATGTGAAGACTCTGGAACGTGAGTTAGTGTAACACATAGCACAGTATGTACAGCTGTGGTGATTAATTCTGCCATTGTCTAGCTATGACATTCCTCCTCACTGTCTGTCTACTTTGGCCTGGACTCATGTGGCAGATGCTGTCACACAGGAACTGCTGGTATGCTGATGGCATGGCCAGAGATTCCAAACCACATGATACCAAAACCAGCTGCTGCTGTCCCAATACTGACATGCTGGAAATTTTATACATACTGTAGGTGATTTCAGTTGATCATGCTGATGATAACTCAATGCAACCATTGTTCCTTTCTGATCAACTTAAAAATAATGCATTGAATCTTTATTCATCACCAGATCACCAGTCAAGAGTTTCACATAACTGCTCCTTTTTGAAACCTAGTAAGCTGCTTTGTTTTCATAGGTAGCTACTTTCTAGGGGAGTATCATATCTGAAATATTTGGAAATAAAATTCTAATCTTAAGGAAAGCCATGAGTGACAGATTTGTAATGCTTTAAAGCAGGGGTCCCCAAACTCAGTCCTGGGGGGCCGGTGTCCTGCAGAGTTTAGCTCCAACTTGCCTCAACACATCAGCCTGGAAGCTTCTAGTATGTCTAGTAAGACCTTAATTAGCTGGTTCAGGTGTGTTTAATTAGGGTTGGAGCAAAACTCTGCAGGACACCGGCCCTCCAGGACTGAGTTTGGAGACCCCTGCTCTAAAGCATCAACTCTGCACAATATAGTGCTCCTTTTGTGAACTACACCAGACTCAAGAGATCATAATTGATTCCAATAAAGTTTGCTGTTATCAAAAAATTAAAAAAAAACTTTAAACCATTGCAATATTGTATCAATATTTATCCAGTATTTAACATAATGCAATTATTTCTCTCAAACGATTCAGCTGAAGCCAGTAAAGGCTGGAATACACTGCACAACATTCGCACAGATTTTTGCCCCTATTTGCAATGTGGATGAGTTGACACAAAACATACAAACAAAAATTTGGGGTAGTCGGAGTTGACAGATTTCACAGAAAATCGCATAGCGTATGATGGGCACAGATTTTTTTAGCTTCAGACTTTGATTTTATCCAGTCGGAACAGATCAAAAATGTTTGTCAAACTTTCAATATTCAAATGTAAAATTTTAGAACACATTGTTTTCATTTGTCACATGTCTTCTGTTTGTTGTGTTCAGAACGGCTTGATAAGTCTGTTAATGTGTGATACTCAGTCCATCAGTGTATGTTTTTCTCTGGCCATTTACAGCAAGTGTAAGTCCTGGATACTCAATTATATAATACTTTGTTCAGACTCATGCATGAGGGCACACACCAAAATGTGCATATAATAAAATCTTTTCAAGATATATTATTTTTGCTGTGCAAAAATTAAAGTGTCCCTATTATGCCATTTCTAATATTGCCTTTCATGCAGTGTGTAATGCAGCTGTAAGTGAAAGTAAATGATCTGCAAAGTTGTAAAGCCGAAAGTGCATGATAAATAAAGTTATTGTCTCCCAAAAGAAAGAAATAATCGACTCTGAACAGCCTAAAGTCATCAGGAAACTTTTGGTTTCATACTCTTTGCAACCAATAATTAATTGCACAAAACACATTTTATATCCTTGATGTAAACCCATATTCCTTGTATATTTGTAGCTGCAGCAATCATATGTATTAACATATCTCTGAAGTACCTTGTAGAACGTCAATCCTCTGTGATTAATTTGGTTTTGCAGAGCATAAATCTATAGGGTGAGCAGGTATTTTATCCTCTTGACAGCCTCATATGATTGAGTTAAGGTCTTTATACTTCACAATGTGCTTTTTATCCTATATGCTTTGTGTTTTTGTCGTCAACCGCTCTTTGATGCATGTGTGAGATGTTTCAAGTCTCTTCTGGATTAAGCTAAAGCATATGTTCTGGCTGTCCGATCCTCGGGCCTCCACCTCTGTCACTCTTCTTTCTTCAGCTCTCTCCCTCCACGAGGCACTGCCCAGTCAACCATGTGTCCTCGTATTTGTTACCCTCTCCTTTCTCGCCTTTTGATCCCATAATTGATTGACTACAGGAGGAGGATTCGACGAGACCCACAAGAGCCAATTCCTCTCGCTTCTCTGGAGAGGTTCTGATAAAGTGCTGGGCTGTATATGTGGTCCCTACACCAGACGTATGGCCATTGAAGGTGGCTATGAGCCACGGTGGCTTAGCCGCAAGCTTTCTCCAGGGGCCTGGGCTTGTGTCCTGCCGGTAATGGGCTTGTTTAGATCAGAGGGATGGAAATGAAACTCTTGAGCCGCGGAGAGGAGGATGCCGGTGGACTCCTATCTCCCAGGAGGCAGGCCTCACGGTGAGAGGCATCTGCATAGACTGAGCAGGCCGCGCAAGAGGAGGGCTGATAGATTCGGATCTCATTTAAGAGAGCTAGCGGGGAGGAAGCAGGACCAGACAGGCATGGAGAATGAGGAGGTTGATGGACCTGGCCCAGCGAGAGCCAACAAACAGAGTGAAGGACAATTTAATGAAGCCATTATTGCCCCACTTCCCTTTCAGACTTCCAAGACACTCCAGAACTATCAAAATATAACCAACAACAGCAAAACGTTTCAAAGTTTACTCTTGGCTCATAGACATTTTTATGTTTTATTACTGTATTTAAGTACTTTTGTCTGATATAATAAAATCTCTTTCACAGACTTTTCATTACAGACTAGGGCTGCACGATTAATCGAATGTGATTGTCATGCGCATTTTGATAGTAATGCCGGTTCTGTAATCAGCAGGAAATCATCATCACGTGCTTTCAGATGGAGCAGAATTTACTACACAGAGCCGTAGTTCACTGACAAGTTACGCAAAAAAAATCGAAGAAATTCGCAATAGAGTTTGCGATAATGACAGCTGTTTGCATAGCTTCTCAGTGAACTACGGCTCTGTGAAGTAAATGCTGCTCCATCTGAAAGCATGTGAAAATACCACATTTAATAACATATTTTTATTCCAAACTCATTTCATAATGTCAGTCGAGTGTTTGAAATAAACCCTTCTGTTAGATGATATGGCTTCTTACACAGAATAAGGCACGCAACATATTTCATAGTATTTAAGCAGTGATAAAGGCATTGCATTATAAATATACTTTATTTTAATGAAAATTTAAATAATAAGAACTCAGATAAACCGTATATTGCCGTAGTCGTGTGTTTATTAGTCACGTTGAATCAATGAAAGCAGTTGAATCTTCTGTTTATTCAGCAACCGCTATAGGCATTTTCTGGGTTTCTTCTGCGAGGCGTATTTGGAGTTTCAGCGCGAGAGCGCCCTCTGGCCTTTGGATGGAGATTTACTGCTGATCACAGAACCGTGCTTCACTGAAAGATACGCATGACAATCGCAGCTTCTGTCAAATCGCGATCTCGATTCCATTGCGATTTATCGTGCAGCCCTATTACAGACTATACTAAATTTCATTGCTCAGATGTCTTAAGGAGACTTTCATTTAAGTATGAACATTGTCTCAGATGTTTCTCCTAATATTCCTGTTTTTTGAGCTCATTTTAAAATCAACTGATTTCGATTTCTTGACCTTTCCACATTTAATTTAGACTTCTACAACAAGACGAGTACAAGATCATTCGAACAAAAGTTAATGTGTTTTAGAAACCTTGCTGAATGAAGTAATCTCCAATAAAATAAGACTAAAAGGAATGCAAAGAAATCTTTTATTGTTGGCCAAACACTCCTAAAAAAAAAAAAGTACAAAAGCTGTCACTGAGGCAGTACCTTTTTTTTAAAAGGTACACTTTTGTACATTTTAGATACTAATATGTACACTTTAGGTACTAATATGTATATTTAATCTGCAATATGGACCCTTTAGGTACAAAGGTGTATCTTTTGAAAAGGTACCACCTGTCACATGCAGGCAAGGACGAGGAGAGACAAGGATCTAGATGCAGCTAATTTAATAGAAAAACAACAGACATACACAGAAAACAAGGCATGGAACAAAGGAAAACTCAACAGCTTATAAGTAGTGACCAACAACTGACAAAGCACAAGAGAAACACTAGGGCTATATATACCAAGCTGAAGCAGTGAACTAATCAGTAACCATGGAAACTAACAAGGAGATGGGTGTGTTTCAATGAGTGTCCATGACAACAAACAAGGGGAACAGAGCAGCAGGGAAACATGAGGGTACAAGGGTACAAGGCAACAAAGAAACAGAACTACAAACTAAAAATCCAAGACCCAGACACAGGAAGTATATGAGACAGTGACAGCTTTTGTACCTTTTTTAAGAGTGTACCAAAGTTGCATGATAGCACACTAGTAATAGTAGTTGATAGTAGTAATTGTTCCTACAGTAAAGACTCATATACTACTAAAAAAAAAAAAATATATGTATATGTGTGTGTGTGTATATATAACCCATTTAATTATGCTTAATTCCAACATTTACTTTCCCAACCCAGTTCCTTCCAATGCTGGGAACTAAATAACCCATGGTCCAGTTTCAGTTGTCAACAAAAATTATTTGCCTGAATTTAAGTGAGTGAATGCAAAATAAATTTTTGAACGTTTTGTCAAAAGGGGATTTCTAGATCCCAGCATGCTTTGCATGGAACTGGATTGGGAGAGTAAATATTGAAATGATGTGCTATTTTATGTGTTTTCAAGCAAGTTGAATGCAGGGAGAGACTTGTTAATGTTCAATCTCCAGTTAAATTAGGATTTTGAAAAGTTTGTTGGGTTACTATTAGTATGACGAGTGAAGATTGTGGGTTTGGGACAGGTAGAAGTTTTTTTGTGTGTTTATTGAGAATAACATTGTTTATTATAGCTACCTACTCATTCCTACTCATTTGTGTTGCTTTTACCTTCACGTTTATTGGCGCTTTAGTATTGATTATTTGCAGTGTTTAAATGACAAATTGTGTTTGCACCGAATTGGTCACAAATTGGTTGAGTACAACTAGTAATGTAAATAATTGCCTTTTTTTGACAATAGCTATATTTATCCTTCAGATTTGGCAAATCTGAGCACAGCTTGAGGTCATTTCTTAAACTCTCATATATGCTCTCTCCATTTAATCTCATTGCTGTTTAGACTATGATAGTCTATACCATAGAGATCTCACTTGTGATTTTTCCCCTATAGGATGCAAACAAAACAACAAATCAGCATGGTTATATTTCTTGGCCGTGTCTCTTTATATCTACATATATATGTAAGAAAATGAGGGTTTAAAGAGCCACAGAGGACCTGATCCTGGCAGATTACACTGGAGGTGTTCTTCTCTGAGGCTTATGTGTCTTAAGAGAGCTGCGCTGTTTCTGACTGTCATGGCTGTCACAGTGAAAGCACTTACGGAGACCCGTAATTCTCTAAATCCTGTAATTATTCCGCGATACATAATGTACCTGCGCCGCGGCCCGTCTGACGGCCTACTTTGACTCCGGCTTTGCACAGACAGAGGCCTCTGTAAGCTGGGATTTCAGTCTCATCTTTGGCAGCGGGAGATCTCCTAAAGAACATCTTCCAATATTGCTTTTTTTATGTAAGGCCTTAAATTTGCAAAAGCAAGTCGAATTAAGATATTTCAAGTCGATTCGTTTTGAATGTGTCATTGTCATCTCAGGATAAGTCTTCGGGAGACCAGCCGCTGTCTTACTTTGTCCCATTGTTGAAGTCGAGTGCATCTTCAGCTTCTAAAGCAGAGCTTGAAGAAGTTCTCCACTTCCCGCGTGCCTCAGCTCGAGTTCAGCACGTCACGTATCGCATATGCATGTCGGAATTGTTTATTTTTCCCATTCTGTTCTTCACACGGATGGCATCACACCTCTCTCCTCTGTAGATAAGCGGTTAGCGCGAGAATAAAGCGCCACTGAAGTTGGGAATCTGAGAGATGGTTCGCCGCGATAAGGCCGCTGTGAAGCCAGGTTCGATTTACATATAAAAATCTGCGCGCGCTTGGCTCGCAGACTAATTAATATTAATAACTAAAATGCAAATGAGCTCAGACAGAGGAGGCCCGTACGGTAGAACAAACTGGGGTTTTGTTCGGGATTCACACATAAGCCTCTTCTGAACGTAAGAGGGCCGCTAACAGCCGTAACGCCGGGCCATAGAGCGCAATACACAGAGACAATTTTTCTAGATAATAGCCTATCACGCAGGATACAATTTAAATTAAAAAATGCAATTTTCACCTTGAAATGAACAAATGATTACAATTTCTATACAAATTAAGGCATCCAGGCTGTGGCTCAGTGCAGTGCCAGGGCCATGAAACTTGACATAATTGCCATGAAATACATTTTCAAATATTTGTATTTTGTCCATCGCTTTAAAACATGCCACTCTTGGCTTCTGTGGGTATGTGATCTTACCTTCTGGTGGAGAAAAAAAAAACACAAAAAAGAAGAGAAAATCATCAGAGATAAAAAGCTCTTCAGCGGGGAAGATAAAATATGTAGAAGTGGAGGAAAACACACACACACACACACTGCAACCCCTGTGGCTATCTCTAAAAGCCAAATTATGGTTTCTTATCAAGGCAATCATATCTAGCAGCTATCTGCCGCTATGATAGACACCCTCTCCTCCAGATATCTCATTCTCTCTCAACGTTTCTGTCTGAGCACTTATTTATTTGTGATTAGGGACAGCCTTTGGAAAATAAATAATTGTGAAGGAGAGCCAGACGTTTCTCTGGATCTTGAACTTTAGAGGTTCTTTCAGATGACGGCAGATAAGTTTCTGTGTGCTCGAGGCAGATCTATAGAGTAACGGGGCCAAAATCACAATATCTCTAGTCTTTCTTGCTGCTTCGTTTTCTTTCTCTCATTTTATCTTATTTGTTAGTGTATGCTTCATGTTTATTTTTTTTTTTTTATCTGACATCTTTGGTTCATTTCTTCTTTCAGAATTAACCAAATATGAACAAAATAGGTTATAAATAAAACACAATATGTTTCATGAAATCGTATTCACCTATTTTTATAACGTAAAAATGGGCCATTTGTAACACGAATCGGGAGTCTCGCACATTTACTGAAAATAGGGTGGATAGAGCTCATCATCGTCCTGGTTTATAGGAATAGTTCATCCAAAACATTTCTGTCATCTTGTAGTCATTTCAAACACATGTGACTTTATTTCTTTTGTGGAATCAAAAGTAGGCTAGATGTTAAGCAAAATGTTCATGCTGCTCTTTTATGAAAGCGTAATTTATTACAAGGTATTTATGCAGTAGCTTTGTGTTAGAAACAGATTTTTAGTTGCTAATCGACGCAGAAGCTCTTAAAAACTCCTTGCAGCCGACATGGAATAGAATCAAATAAACGAAAATAATTACAAAATATTATATTAACTGAAAAATTACTTACAAAAAAGTTTTAGTCAGAATACACTGATATTTTTAAAAAGGCTTGCAATGGAAAAATATGCTCATGCAGCCAAATGATGTAGTTTCAAGAATAGGCTAACTAGGTCTAACCAGCCAAAGCTTGACCCTTTCATTTTCATGTCTTGACACGAATCAAGTCACACCAGTGCAGAAATACAAATGATATTTCATAGTCTGGCCAGTCTATTTTATTTTGTGCTCCTCTGCTTTGAGAAACAACATGACAATAGAATTTTAGTTTTTGGGGTGAATTAATCTTTAGAGCTTTTGTATTTATTGAGTCTGTGTTGTTATTTGTTATATTTAAAATAATAATAATAAACTTAATGAAGTAGATTGCTTCTTCATTCAATGCTGAGATGGCGAATCTTCAGGAGTTGTTTCTATCTCCCCTCCTCCACTTCCTTATCACATGCTTGGACAAAATCGACTAAAGCTTTGACAGTGATGTAGACAGCGGGCCCATTAAATCCCGATCTGCTCCCACCCTCCTCTTTTCTCTTCTCCTCGTGAAGAAGATTCTGTCATCCAGAGGTGCACATCAGATTTCAATAGCTGACCTCTTAACGCCCGGGGTCAGTGCCGCACTGGCAACAATTTCACACTGAAGATGAAAGGGAAATGAACAGGCAGGACGCCGGGGTGACCAAGAGGCCCTGACCGGGCGGGGAAGTGTGGTCCGAGCCGCTCCAGTGCACTCAGAGCTGAGGATGGAGGGGCGAGGGGTGCTGACCTCTATGATGCTAACATCAGGACGGGAGAGAGCAACTGATGGGCCTTTGAGAGCCACAGCAGGGGAACAAACCTCAGTATGAGAAACAGCTTTACTGCTGAACTGAACTGAAATGAACTTAACAACTGGTGCTGGGGAGTAACTAACTAAGAGTGCTACTACTCTGCATTACATTTTAAAGTCCATATCATATATCATACAGCTTTCCTATAGCTCAAACAGTAGTGCACGGTGCTAACAATACCAAGGTCATGGGTTCAATTCTTTGGGAAAACAAAAACTGGTCAAATGTGTAACTTGAAAGTCACTTTGGGTATATATGTCAATGTAAATATGTATATGTAAATTACAAATGTATATATGTAAATTTGTTTTAATATATATTTTTTTAAAGATGGAAAATATTTTCTGTTGATACCACAAAATCACTTTTAGAGGTGAATGTTGTAATTTTTGACATGTCATTGGGTGCTGCACTTACTTCAAACACGAAAAACTGACAAGTTATTCAAAAATTGTTCAGCTGTATTGTCATATTTCCATATTCCCATACTTTTACTAATCCAAAATGATATTAGGGAAGCCAGTTTCCACTATGGAATATAAAAATAAAAAGGATAGTTGCAACTTTTTATCTCTCAATTTTAACTTTTTTCCACCTATTTATTTTGTATTGGTTGAAAAAAAAACAGAATTGTGAGCTGTAAACTCAATTCAGAGGAAAAAAAAGTCAGAATTGTGAAGGGAAAACAATCTTTTATTTAAAAATATATAACATTGCTAATAAATGTATTTGTTTCATATAAAAATCATGACATAATTTGATTAGTTTTCAAAATTACTTTCTGTCCTTTTAGTCTCTGGTAGTATTCCTCATCTGAAAGTCCCAAACAAATTAAAATAGATTTCTTTGCTGTTTTGTGGTGTTAATTTGTATCACTTAAACATTTCATCCTGCTTGATAAATATGTATAGAATGGCTTTGATGACATCACAAATTAAAAAGAAAAAAAAATAGACCTATATATCCAAATTAACTTCAAGTTGATAATAAGCTGTCAGCCCCACCCATTTTATTGCCATTGTTTAAATAATCAAGTTATAATTAAATTTTCTGCGTTTCCTTTAAAATCGTGTTAAGTCTTAGAAGTTGAGTGCAAAGATGATTCCTTCACAAAGAGCAATAGTGATGCATGCTTTAGAAAGTAAAAATAAGTGTATTAAATAAAATATTAAAAATAATAAACACTAAACTGAATAACAGAAAACAAAGCAACTCGTTTAGAATGTAGTTTTATTAAGCGTTTTTACACTACACTTAGTACAAAGACAGTCACTTCTGAAGCAACATGCCTTACTCTTTGGAACATTACTGATAACTTGTGGTTCACTTTTTGTGAGAACTGAACCATTAACCTTACTTTTACATGACCAGTTTACTTAAACCCTAGTGCAAATTATATGAATTTAAATTAAATTATATCCTTGTTCTGACTAAAACAAACTCATATTAAAAGCACATTCAAGTATGGACATATGCTTTCAAGTTTCTTATTTTATTATTATATACAGTGGGGCAAAAAAGTATTTAGTCAGCCACCAATTGTGCAAGTTCTCCCACTTAAAAAGATGAGAGAGGCCTGTAATTTTCATCATAGGTATACCTCAACTATGAGAGACAAAATGAGGAAAAAAAATCCAGAAAATCACATTGTAGGATTTTTAAAGAATTAATTGGTAAATTCCTCGGTAAAATAAGTATTTGGTCACCTACAAACAAGCAAGATTTCTGGCTCTCACAGACCTGTAACTTCTTCTTTAAGAGGCTCCCCTGTCCTCCCCTCGTTACCTGTATTAATGGCATCTGTTTGAACTCGTTATCAGTATAAAAGACATCTGTCCACAACCTCAAACAGTCACACTCCAAACTCCACCATGGCCAAGACCAAAGAGCTGTCAAAGGACACCAGAAACAAAATTGTAGACCTGCACCAGGCTGGGAAGACTAAATCTGCAATAGGTAAGCAGCTTGGTGCGAAGAAATCAACTGTGGGAGCAATTATCAGAAAATGGAAGACATACAAGACCACTGATAATCTCCCTCGATCTGGGGCTCCACGCAAGATCTCACCCCGTGGGGTCAAAATGATCACAAGAACTGTGAGCAAAAATCCCAGAACCACACGGGGGAACCTAGTAAATGACCTGCAGAGAGCTGGGACCAAAGTAACAAAGGCTACCATCAGTAACACACTGCACCGCCAGGGACTCAAATCCTGCAGTGACAGACGTGTCCCCCTGCTTAAGCCAGTACATGTCCAGGCCCGTCTGAAGTTTGCTAGAGAGCATTTGGATGATCCAGAAGAGGATTGGGAGAATGTCATATGGTCAGATGAAACCAAAATAGAACTTTTTGGTAAAAACTCAACTTGTCATGTTTGGAAAAGAAAGAATGCTGAGTTGCATCCAAAGAACACCATACCTACTGTGAAGCATGGGGGTGGAAACATCATGCTTTGGGGCTGTTTTTCTGCAAAGGGACCAGAACGACTGATCCGTGTAAACGAAAGAATGAATGGGGCCATGTATCATGAGATTTTGAGTGAAAACCTCCTTCCATCAGCAAGGGCATTGAAGATGAAACATGGCTGGGTCTTTCAGCATGACAATGATCCCAAACACACCGCCCACATCTTTGGAGGGAGTTGAAAATCCGTGTTGCCCAGTGACAGCCCCAAAACATTACTGCTCTAGAGTAGATCTGCATGGAGGAATGGGCCAAAATACCAGCAACAGTGTGTGACAACCTTGTGAAGACTTACAGAAAACGTTTGACGTCTGTCATTGCCAACAAAGGGTATATAACAAAGTATTGAGATGAAATTTTGTTATTGACCAAATACTTATTTTCCACCATAATTTGCAAATAAATTCTTTAAAAATCCTACAATGTGATTTTCTGGATTTTTTTTCTCATTTTGTCTCTCATAGTTGAGGTATACCTATGATGAAAATTACAGGCCTCTCTCATCTTTTTAAGTGGGAGAACTTGCACAATTGGTGGCTGACTAAATACTTTTTTTCCCCACTGTACATGATTTTATTTCAAATTTCAATTGTCATTTGTAAAAACTGTATTTAAAGTGTGTGTGTTTGTGTTTGTGTGTGTGTGTGTACACGTTTTTGTGACAAATGAGGACATAAATTTGTATAATGACAAAGGTATGACATAGGTATTACAAGGAGAAGGTGACTTTTCAGGACATTACCCCATGTCCCCACTTTTCAAAACGCTTATAAATCACACAGAATGGAGTGTATTGAAAATCTGAAATAGCACAAAGTCTCCTGTGAGGGGTAGGTTTAGGGGTAGGGTTGGTAAAGAGCAATAGAATATATGGTCTGTACAGCATAAAGACCATTACGCCTATGGGATGTCCCCACTTTTCACAAAAACAAACCTGTGTGTGTGTGTGTGTGTGTGTGTGTGTGTGTTGTGTGTATAAATGGTCAGGTGGAATTGTTGGCAGACAGACTGTCATGTAACGCCTGTGATATGCCTGATTCTCCAGAGATGCTGAGGCAGGGGATCCATTCACACGTTTAAAGCCACACGGAGGGGGTCATCAGCCCTCCTGAGTGCTGTCAGGGGGCATTTAACTTGTGATCTGCCCACAACAATGAGGTCAGTTGATTGCTTGTGGCTGGGTTGTTTTGGGGTATTTTTACTGGATCTGAAGCTTGTGAAATTGCTGCAGTGGTTGTTAAGAGTGTTGGGGAGCTACTTTAAAATTATGGCTTACCAAGCAACTCTTAAGTCCGCATTAAACCAAAAATCAGAAATCAAAAATGACCTATAATCTCTTTAAAATAAATTATCTTTATTGGCATTGATGGTTCCAAGTTCCTTATAGTAGAAACGTTTTTTTAGAATAGCTATTAAAATGTTCTTCATAGTAAGAAAAAAAAAGGTTGTTTTCGAAATGGTTCACTGAAAGGTTCTTTGGGGATCCAAAAGTGATTCTTAAATGGCATTTATGCAAAAACACCCCCTTTGGAATCTTTATTTGTAAAGCAATAGTTCATCAAAAAATGAAAAATTGCTGAAAATGTACTCACCATTTCAAGAGGTAGATGAGTTTGTTTCTTCATCAGATTTGGAGAAATGTAGCATTATATCACTTGCTCACCAATGGATGCTCTGCAGTGAATGGGTGCCGTCAGAATGAGAGTCCAAACAGCTGATAAAAACATCACAGTAATCCACACCACTCCAGTCCATCAGTTAATGTCTTGTGTAACAAAAAACTGCATGAAAACAAATCCATCATTAAGGTCTTTTAACTTTAAACTGTCACCTCTGGCCATAATATGAGTCCATAATCCATAATGCTTCCTCCAGTGAAAAATCTCCTGTTGTCCTCTCACATAAAAATCTGTTTTCACTTTTTAAATGGTGCTTGATCTGTGCATATTTCTCTCCGGGTTCAGACGAGATTACTTTTTCACTGGAGAAAGCAATATTATGAATAGAGGACTTGTATTTTATCAGGACACAATCTAAATCAGGAAACATCTAAATTATGTATTTGTTTCTTACAAAGACGCAGCTTTTTGCTTCTCAAGAAATTAACTGATGGACTGGAGTGGTGTGGATTACTTGTGGATTACTGTGATGTTTTTATCAGCTGTTTGGACTCTCATTCTGACGGCACCCATTCACTGCAGGGCATCCATTGCTGAGACACTGATGCAATGCTACATTTCTCCAAATCTGTTATTGATTTGATTTTGACAAATCCTTAACACTTAATCCTTAACGTTTGGTGTGTAACTTGCACTGTCGTGTTTTTACTAAATCAATGAAGGCCGAGATGTGCGTTATGACATGTAGTGTGTATATTATTGATTTATTTGTGTGTTTTAGCAGCTCTTCAGTTGTTTGCCTACAGTATTCGGTGTCCCCTGCATTCTGGTCACCATAAGCAGTCATTCAAAAGGCCATGAGTGCTGTCTGTCTCTCTCTGTCGCTCTCTCTCTCTCTCTCTGGGGGGGGAGCCACAGAGAGACTCCTTATGCATTCATGAGGAGAGTGGAGGATAAATAAAAAGGTTCATTACCACGCTAAAGTGTTACTAATGATATGTACCTGCCACCCAGCACCTCCGAAAATCTAATGTGACACAGTAAAATGGAAAATCTATTCCGCCGCGGTGGGCCACCAGTGGTGCCGCAGCGCGCTGTATGGAAATTTCCCACAGCCTGCCCCTCCATTTGTGTCTGTCTCTAACCAATATTTACAATTCCGCCGCTATAATGTCCTACCAGGCCCTTTATGCCGCTGTCACGACCTCCATATTAGCTGAAAATTGATCTTTTCAAACTTAGCAGGGAGCGTCTCTCACGGCCGTGGATGCAATGCTTGGGTGCACAGCATGGGGGCATCATGGGAAGGTTCCTCGACCCCCTGGCCAAGCCTTGCTCTTTAGAGGTGTCTGTTTCTGTTCATCTGATATAGAAGGAATAGATCTGCTCTATACCTGTTTTGATGGGAAAAACTCCTAGTAAAGAATATACAAGTATGCATTTAAAAAATCCTAATAAAGCAATAAGCCACTATGTTGCATCTTATCATGTGTCTTATTGCTTTTATATGATAAACACCAGTGTTTCATAAATACATTAATGAATTTCAATAACAGAACAGCATAATTTTAGTGCTTTTGCTTGGTGTTTTGCTTGGTAAAATAGTTAAGTTTCAAGTCTGTGTGATATCTGGATTCTAGATTGGCATTTGTTTGGAATCAATCAAGGCTTTTATTAAAATTATTACATTTTGAAATTACAATTTATAATTATTATTACAGTAAGTGTTTTCTATTATAATATATTTTAATATTCAGTTTTTCTGTGATGGCAAAGTTGATATATTTTCAGGGTTCTTACAAAGTTCAAAAGAATAGCATTTATTTCAAATAGAAATCTTTTGTAAAATCATAAATGTCACTTTTATTCAATTAAAAGGGGTCATATGATGCGATTTCAAGTTTTTCTTTCTCTTTGGAGTGTTTACAAGCTCTTGGTGCATAAAGAAGATCTGTAAAGTTGCAAAGACTAAAGTCTCAAATCCAAAGAGATATTCTTTATAAAAGTTAAGAGTCAGCCACACCTACCTAAAACGGCTCATTTTAACACGCC